>NC_134704.1:100244495-100558276 GCF_043290135.1 Rhipicephalus microplus | reverse complement strand
AAAGAATTACGCGAGGCCTGCATGAAAAGCACGGCACTTTCACGGTGAATGCTAGAATTGCAGCACTTATAAAACCAGCAAACTATCTTAGGGCTACTAATAGAAGTAGGCTTGGAAGCCACACCCACTATACCGTAAATCACAACTTTTGTTAACATGGCAAGCACTCGCTCCGCTGTTATTGGTCATTCTGCGGAGAAACGAGGTACCCGCTAGGCATTTGCAAGGCATTACGTGTACTTTTTTTCATGCGGTACCTGATGATGAATTCTATCCGAGATCTTTGCAATCAGTTGGATGGAAATGATGGATAGTACATAGATTTGCCTAGCCTTCGGGCTGGCGGGTTCCGAACGGACTTGTGGCTTCGTTTAATGAAGTGTTTTAGTTGCGTTTAGAATAAAGAAAGCAATCGTTTTGAACTTCATGACCCCATGACCTCATTCAAATTGGTGAGCCTAAGAGGTCACGGTGGCGAAGTGCAATCGCTGAACATTTTCAAATTGTTACTTCGTGACAAAGCAGCTCCAAGCATCGCGAAGCCAAATGGAGCCGAAAGTACGAAGGCAATCCGCCTACTACCCATCATTCCCATGCTTGCTGGAGCCTCATGCATTGCTGCTGCCATAGACACTAGTTCCAGAGTTCCATCTTGCGTCCTTGTAGGAAACTCTATACTCATGATAGCTTGCACGGCAAAAAGGCCTCGGTCACCAAGAACAAACGTGTTGAGGGGCTCAACTTTTTGAAGGACCTGCGTGAGCAATTCCTCCAATATTACGAGGGCATGAGATGCACCCGTATAGTTATCAATAAAGGCAAAAAATCCTGAATTTATCCACAATGAATTCGGCAGAAGTTGCATCCTCTAGTTTCCTAAGTGGTATACTCAACATATGATTCGCTGTCTACAGTAATATAGTTACTCGTGCTGGGTGGCAGGGTCGCGTTGCGGATAACGGTCACACATCATTCACCCAACCTCTCTTTTTAACTGGTAGTATGCAAGGTATATAACATCTTACATGACATAACGCGTGTAATACCAGACCTATCATTTTGACCTATAATAGGCAGTGACGTTCGTTACGGCGTCCTATAAAGCGATTCATTTTGTCACAAAGAATTGCTCATTTTCGTTCCATGACACCGACTATTAGTGTGTAACTAGTAGTAGCTCCTACTATGCAACAGTTCTTCATTTCCTCACCTTCTAAACCAAATGTTTTGGTCATTTCAGTAAATGCTTGTTTCGTGGGATATAAAATTTGGCGGGCTATTTTGTATTCACTTTTTAAGTAATTTGAACGTTATTAACCAAGACTGTTATTAGGCAATAACTTGAATAATTGACTCATTTCTTAAAAAACAGTGCTAGACAACCATTAATAAACATATCCCATAAGTCAACAGCAGCCAAAGGTTAGCCATGACAAGCGAAAATGACTAAGCACGAGCTAATCGAAGTCTGCTACGTGACGGTGCGCATACAATATCCACTGCAGTTGTGTACGGGCTGAATGGTCGAGCCGTAGCCCAGCCCGGGACAGCCCGACGTACTAAATCAAAACCAGCCCGATGCTCGAAATCAAAAGCGTGGGACTGGACCAGTCCGGCCTGACAATACGGAGGTTTGCGGCGGAGAGAAGAAGTCGCTTTCCGATAACGAGGTATTTTATTCAGCATATCAAAGTGAAACGTAAGCCAAACAAGAAACGACAGTCACAATAAGCATATACCATTGCAAGTTGTGTACAAATGAAATATCCACTGATTCCGGCTTCAGTGAAGTGTAGCGCTTCTGCGTCACATATCTCGCCCAACTGAAAAACCACTTGAACTGCGAATGTCATTTAGCACAATCATTGTATATTTACAATAATCACACTGTTTGTACGTCCAGAAGTTTAGTACCTTAAGTATATATATCCATGGTAAAGGTGGTACGCAGTACAAAACAGTTCTAGCGCAATCCATCTGTCCTTCCATTCATCCGTCCGCCCGTCCGTCCGCCCATCTATCCATTCATCCATTTATGTGTGCAGATTCAGGAGAATTTCATTATTTAGCTGCAATTGCTAGAGGACATTTTTATAAAATCTTAAAATGGCAATGGGTTCTTTGCATTCATGACTTCAATTCTGTCAATTGATTTACCTGTCTCACCAAACTAATTAAAAATAATAATTTAGGTTCCTTAATAACTGTTCTAACTGATGTCTTCAACCCTTTTAAGAGGCCTGCCACTACAAAAAAAGCAACTCTGAAGACGGCGAGCAAATAGCGCCGTGTTTTAATTCTTAAAGAATATTGGACATATTTCTTATAACACACACACTCTCTCTCTCAATATATATATATATATATATATATATATATATATATATATATATATATATATACATGATCGACATAGCAATATTTAAAATAAAATGGGACCCTACTTTTTCGGCAATACATATAGTTTGTTTAAATTATTCTCCTTTGCATCCCATACAAGTATGCTATAACTCAAAGTGATGTCCCTTAAACTACGTCAGCCATGCTGGCTTGCCCTAGCTGAGTATATAAACCTTACGACGCCATTCATTTATGTGAGCCACCAATCTGTGCACTGAAGTCGCACAGTACGGAAGCATCTAGTATTCCTCCTCTACAGAAATGCAAACGCCGCGCACATTCGGGTCAGCGGCTGAGTGCCGTACTAACTGAAGCACTGCAAGAACTCGCCATGAATAATTGTAAGCCAAACAAACTAATGTGCACGCCTCGAAAAAAAGTCTCTCCTCTTCTATGAGCGCACCACCTGGAATGGGCCTGTTGTGCGTCTATTCAAACACTGCTAATTTGTAATAATATAAATTGATGAGGCTTAGCATACCCAAAACACGATATGTTTATGTGAGATGCTGTGAGGAAGGGCTTCGGAAATTCCGACCGCCTGGGGTTCTTCAAAGGTCGCCTAACTAAAAATACACGAGCCTCCAGCATTATCGCTTCTTTTCATTATGCGGCAGGTGTCGCCGGGATTTGAACCGGTGGCCTACGGGTTAGCAGCCAAGCATATAACCACTACATCATTGTGGCAGGTTAGTGCAATGACTGTAGGCTTGTTGAAAATGGAAAGATTTTGTGATAGATGAGCAAGCCATCAAACACGTGGACTTAAAAACCAGTAAGTTTATATAAGCAGTGACTAGCACACTATATAAAATGTAGAAATAGCTATAGCTGTACTTACATCATTTGTACAAGCATATCTAATTCTCGCACCAGCACGAGGAGGAAGTCCACATCTGCAATAAAAAAGACCATTGCATTACGTTAGATCGCAGTACATCACACTACATAACAATACATAAAATTACGTTACATTGCACTGCATTACATTACAAATAACTACCCTGGTTCACACACCGACAAGCTGAAATTATTTAAGAAAAAGCGAGTCTATCCCACATCATGTTGGCCTGTCAAAAGGCGGTTGAAAAGGGTGGCGCGATCACTTGTGATGAGCAGTGAGACACCATGCTCTTCAGCAGAGATCCAGAGGAACAGCTCTGGCCAACCTGACGAGCCGAGGATGCCGCTAAAGCTCAAGGGTTCCTGGCAGACACCTGGGAGTGAGATCTGAACCTATGAGGCTGCCGGATTCTTACAATAACATTTCATATTTCTCCTCTAAGGTGAAAAAAAACCGAGAAAGTATAGCCGCGTGCGTTTTGAAGGAAGTAGGACTGTAATGCCATATCGCCTTGTTTATTCGCTTCAACGTATTTGCATGTTATTGGGCTGACCTGTTCACCAACCTAAGTCCCGCATGAAGCACCGAAGACGGAAGCACCAACAAAGGGATCACCGCATGTGGGAATGGGCGCTCTGACAGGCTCTTTTCGGGAATTCGGTGTTCTGTCGCTATGTGTCATGATACATTTCATCATTGTTTGACATCTTTGAACGACATGCGAAAACGTTAGACGTTATTGTGGGCTGCATACAACAAGTTATACGAACTAAAAAGTAGGGTACCATTTAGGACAAAAAAGTTTATGCGCGAGTCATCCCAATATATTTCGTATGTGTACGTGCCAAAGAAACATCTCTCGAGCGTCGAAACGAATCCCAGACAACCGCGAACGAAGGAACATTTTGTCAATTATTTAATAATTTCTCACAGAATTGTTGGTATGCAATCGCCGCTCAATAAGCCCCAAAGTTTGATAAGAAGGGCCAGTGATATTTTACCCCAAATTTTGGACACGATGTTTTTGTACACTTTCTTTTCACTTCCTGCCTCCCCACAATAAGCAAGAAGAACCAATAAAAAACCTACCCGGTTTCAGTACTAATTGCACGCATTCAGTTTTGCTTCGGCTCGCAGATATGAAATCATATTACGTTTGGTGAATCACGCCGATAAAGTAAACTTTTGCTTTAGTGAGGCATATAAGTGTTGCTTATTAAGTATGACAATCGGCGGCATGTAAACTGAGCCGGCAATAACAGTGGAACGGGACGTAAGATCGAAACTAAGTGTAGTTGGTAGTACCTCGCAATGGAACGGCAACGCAACCAGATGCAGCCAAAAGAAAGGAAGTGGAACGCTAGGTTTCGTGTAATTTCTTGTCTCTGTCCGTTGTTGGCAGCGCTGTCTACGTTATGAAGAGTGATACGCCTCATAATCTGCATTCCGTACTACGAATCGCAAACTCACGCGAATTTCCAGTGTGCTCGATTTTGTCTCCCCATCTTTGCCTCCCTTAATCCACTTGGTGCCAGCGTAGGGTAGCAGTTCATATGCGTGTCTGATTCATTTCCCTGCCTTTCTTTCCATCTGAGATGTTGCTGCTCTACATCCGGCATACTGCTGGTGTTTGCTTAACTTTTGCATTGTAAACTTCGCCTCCTATAAGTCTATACGGACTTGTGGTGGTTGTTAGACTCGCTGCCTTTGTCAGTGGATGCAACCTGGTAGTCTTGAACTGTGTTCATTGAACAAAAGGCACCAGATGGCCATTACCAGCCGTTAATAATTTACTTTGAATAAAATTTGGGCACCGATCAGAGACAGATGTTGTCTTATTGTTGTAATGCACTTTTGTTGAGGGCAGTAAAGCAACAACTCTCTGCTGGTGAATTCTCACGCATTGCGTAGCATTTGCGATATTACTTAATAGAATTATACTATTCGAACTGGTATGGATAGCACCGAAAAGAAAGCGCCATTGTAACTGGAGACGATCCCTCCGGTGAAAGGAGTGGTTACGCTATGTTGAGCCTGCCAACGAAAATTTTATAGCGGAATTACGCAACCCATTGTTCTGCATCGCTTCACTATAGATCATATGCAAAATTGTTGCCATCTGTCGGCCGTTGTGTGAATAGCCGCCATGTTAGAGGCTAAGTGGGGCGCAGTATGCACAGTCCGCGCCGGGCCGCGTGTGTTTACGTAGACGTATACGGAAGGCGTATTAGAGAGTTTTAGTACTGCGGAATGGTGCTACGTACGCATCACGCAAGCGCCTTGCGTTACGTGGCGTCGTTTGCCACTAATCGGCTTTTAGTACGCCGTAGTACCCGCGTAAGTAACGAGCGTGAAGCGTGTTGCGCCATCTGGTAGATCAGAATAGAAGTACGTGTTGTTGACAGCCAATGTGAGCTAATCCAAGTGTTATAGCCAGATTATGGCCATATTTTAAGCCACAGAGCCGGTCGGTGCTTGCCTTCGATGCCGCCATTTTGCAAAACGAAGTCTCGCTCTTTCGCGAACTTGTTCGAGAGCTGTGCGATCAGCTCATACGTACGCACGCACGCATCTCATGCGTGCGTACGTAGCGGCTGCGTACGTAACGCGATACGTGCGAGTTGCGGTCTGCGCATGCGCACTACGCAGAACGTGGCATCCTTACGTACGCAACGCTGCCACGTACGCAGCGTACGCAGCACTTAAACTGTTTATTGACGTGAGGCGTTTGTCAGCTGATAATCGCAATGCTGACGTATTGCTGACGTGTCTGTTTCTGCACTGAATAAAAGAAAAACGCAAATAGTATGAAAATAAGTAAACTGAAGGGCAATGTGTCAATTTGCGATAAATTAGCTTAATTAAACGCAATGCTTGCACTGAGAACAACAAGAAAAGAAAAAGAATTACGCGAGGCCTGCATGAAAAGCACGGCACTTTCACGGTGAATGCTAGAATTGCAGCACTTATAAAACCAGCGAACTATCTTAGGGCTACTAATAGAAGTAGGCTTGGAAGCCACACCCACTATACCGTAAATCACAACTTTTGTTAACATGGCAAGCACTCGCTCCGCTGTTATTGGTCATTCTGCGGAGAAACGAGGTACCCGCTAGGCATTTGCAAGGCATTACGTGTACTTTTTTTCATGCGGTACCTGATGATGAATTCTATCCGAGATCTTTGCAATCAGTTGGATGGAAATGATGGATAGTACATAGATTTGCCTAGCCTTCGGGCTGGCGGGTTCCGAACGGACTTGTGGCTTCGTTTAATGAAGTGTTTTAGTTGCGTTTAGAATAAAGAAAGCAATCGTTTTGAACTTCATGACCCCATGACCTCATTCAAATTGGTGAGCCTAAGAGGTCACGGTGGCGAAGTGCAATCGCTGAACATTTTCAAATTGTTACTTCGTGACAAAGCAGCTCCAAGCATCGCGAAGCCAAATGGAGCCGAAAGTACGAAGGCAATCCGCCTACTACCCATCATTCCCATGCTTGCTGGAGCCTCATGCATTGCTGCTGCCATAGACACTAGTTCCAGAGTTCCATCTTGCGTCCTTGTAGGAAACTCTATACTCATGATAGCTTGCACGGCAAAAAGGCCTCGGTCACCAAGAACAAACGTGTTGAGGGGCTCAACTTTTTGAAGGACCTGCGTGAGCAATCCCTCCAATATTACGAGGGCATGAGATGCACCCGTATAGTTATCAATAAAGGCAAAAAATCCTGAATTTATCCACAATGAATTCGGCAGAAGTTGCATCCTCTAGTTTCCTAAGTGGTATACTCAACATATGATTCGCTGTCTACAGTAATATAGTTACTCGTGCTGGGTGGCAGGGTCGCGTTGCGGATAACGGTCACACATCATTCACCCAACCTCTCTTTTTAACTGGTAGTATGCAAGGTATATAACATCTTACATGACATAACGCGTGTAATACCAGACCTATCATTTTGACCTATAATAGGCAGTGACGTTTGTTACGGCGTCCTATAAAGCGATTCATTTTGTCACAAAGAATTGCTCATTTTCGTTCCATGACACCGACTATTAGTGTGTAACTAGTAGTAGCTCCTACTATGCAACAGTTCTTCATTTCCTCACCTTCTAAACCAAATGTTTTGGTCATTTCAGTAAATGCTTGTTTCGTGGGATATAAAATTTGGCGGGCTATTTTGTATTCACTTTTTAAGTAATTTGAACGTTATTAACCAAGACTGTTATTAGGCAATAACTTGAATAATTGACTCATTTCTTAAAAAACAGTGCTAGACAACCATTAATAAACATATCCCATAAGTCAACAGCAGCCAAAGGTTAGCCATGACAAGCGAAAATGACCAAGCACGAGCTAATCGAAGTCTGCTACGTGACGGTGCGCATACAATATCCACTGCAGTTGTGTACGGGCTGAATGGTCGAGCCGTAGCCCAACCCGGGACAGCCCGACGTACTAAATCAAAACCAGCCCGATGCTCGAAATCAAAAGCGTGGGACTGGACCAGTCCGGCCTGACAATACGGAGGTTTGCGGCGGAGAGAAGAAGTCGCTTTCCGATAACGAGGTATTTTATTCAGCATATCAAAGTGAAACGTAAGCCAAACAAGAAACGACAGTCACAATAAGCATATACCATTGCAAGTTGTGTACAAATGAAATATCCACTGATTCCGGCTTCAGTGAAGTGTAGCGCTTCTGCGTCACATATCTCGCCCAACTGAAAAACCACTTGAACTGCGAATGTCATTTAGCACAATCATTGTATATTTACAATAATCACACTGTTTGTACGTCCAGAAGTTTAGTACCTTAAGTATATATATCCATGGTAAAGGTGGTACGCAGTACAAAACAGTTCTAGCGCAATCCATCTGTCCTTCCATTCATCCGTCCGCCCGTCCGTCCGCCCATCTATCCATTCATCCATTTATGTGTGCAGATTCAGGAGAATTTCATTATTTAGCTGCAATTGCTAGAGGACATTTTTATAAAATCTTAAAATGGCAATGGGTTCTTTGCATTCATGACTTCAATTCTGTCAATTGATTTACCTGCCTCACCAAACTAATTAAAAATAATAATTTAGGTTCCTTAATAACTGTTCTAACTGATGTCTTCAACCCTTTTAAGAGGCCTGCCACTACAAAAAAAGCAACTCTGAAGACGGCGAGCAAATAGCGCCGTGTTTTAATTCTTAAAGAATATTGGACATATTTCTTATAACACACACACTCTCTCTCTCAATATATATATATATATATATATATGTATATATATATATATATATATATATATATATATATATATATATATACATGATCGACATAGCAATGTTTAAAATAAAATGGGACCCTACTTTTTCGGCAATACATATAGTTTGTTTAAATTATTCTCCTTTGCATCCCATACAAGTATGCTATAACTCAAAGTGATGTCCCTTAAACTACGTCAGCCATGCTGGCTTGCCCTAGCTGAGTATATAAACCTTACGACGCCATTCATTTATGTGAGCCACCAATCTGTGCACTGAAGTCGCACAGTACGGAAGCATCTAGTATTCCTCCTCTACAGAAATGCAAACGCCGCGCACATTCGGGTCAGCGGCTGAGTGCCGTACTAACTGAAGCACTGCAAGAACTCGCCATGAATAATTGTAAGCCAAACAAACTAATGTGCACGCCTCGAAAAAAAGTCTCTCCTCTTCTATGAGCGCACCACCTGGAATGGGCCTGTTGTGCGTCTATTCAAACACTGCTAATTTGTAATAATATAAATTGATGAGGCTTAGCATACCCAAAACACGATATGTTTATGTGAGATGCTGTGAGGAAGGGCTTCGGAAATTCCGACCGCCTGGGGTTCTTCAAAGGTCGCCTAACTAAAAATACACGAGCCTCCAGCATTATCGCTTCTTTTCATTATGCGGCAGGTGTCGCCGGGATTTGAACCGGTGGCCTACGGGTTAGCAGCCAAGCATATAACCACTACATCATTGTGGCAGGTTAGTGCAATGACTGTAGGCTTGTTGAAAATGGAAAGATTTTGTGATAGATGAGCAAGCCATCAAACACGTGGACTTAAAAACCAGTAAGTTTATATAAGCAGTGACTAGCACACTATATAAAATGTAGAAATAGCTATAGCTGTACTTACATCATTTGTACAAGCATATCTAATTCTCGCACCAGCACGAGGAGGAAGTCCACATCTGCAATAAAAAAGACCATTGCATTACGTTAGATCGCAGTACATCACACTACATAACAATACATAAAATTACGTTACATTGCACTGCATTACATTACAAATAACTACCCTGGTTCACACACCGACAAGCTGAAATTATTTAAGAAAAAGCGAGTCTATCCCACATCATGTTGGCCTGTCAAAAGGCGGTTGAAAAGGGTGGCGCGATCACTTGTGATGAGCAGTGAGACACCATGCTCTTCAGCAGAGATCCAGAGGAACAGCTCTGGCCAACCTGACGAGCCGAGGATGCCGCTAAAGCTCAAGGGTTCCTGGCAGACACCTGGGAGTGAGATCTGAACCTATGAGGCTGCCGGATTCTTACAATAACATTTCATATTTCTCCTCTAAGGTGAAAAAAAACCGAGAAAGTATAGCCGCGTGCGTTTTGAAGGAAGTAGGACTGTAATGCCATATCGCCTTGTTTATTCGCTTCAACGTATTTGCATGTTATTGGGCTGACCTGTTCACCAACCTAAGTCCCGCATGAAGCACCGAAGACGGAAGCACCAACAAAGGGATCACCGCATGTGGGAATGGGCGCTCTGACAGGCTCTTTTCGGGAATTCGGTGTTCTGTCGCTATGTGTCATGATACATTTCATCATTGTTTGACATCTTTGAACGACATGCGAAAACGTTAGACGTTATTGTGGGCTGCATACAACAAGTTATACGAACTAAAAAGTAGGGTACCATTTAGGACAAAAAAGTTTATGCGCGAGTCATCCCAATATATTTCGTATGTGTACGTGCCAAAGAAACATCTCTCGAGCGTCGAAACGAATCCCAGACAACCGCGAACGAAGGAACATTTTGTCAATTATTTAATAATTTTTCACAGAATTGTTGGTATGCAATCGCCGCTCAATAAGCCCCAAAGTTTGATAAGAAGGGCCAGTGATATTTTACCCCAAATTTTGGACACGATGTTTTTGTACACTTTCTTTTCACTTCCTGCCTCCCCACAATAAGCAAGAAGAACCAATAAAAAACCTACCCGGTTTCAGTACTAATTGCACGCATTCAGTTTTGCTTCGGCTCGCAGATATGAAATCATATTACGTTTGGTGAATCACGCCGATAAAGTAAACTTTTGCTTTAGTGAGGCATATAAGTGTTGCTTATTAAGTATGACAATCGGCGGCATGTAAACTGAGCCGGCAATAACAGTGGAACGGGACGTAAGATCGAAACTATGTGTAGTTGGTAGTACCTCGCAATGGAACGGCAACGCAACCAGATGCAGCCAAAAGAAAGGAAGTGGAACGCTAGGTTTCGTGTAATTTCTTGTCTCTGTCCGTTGTTGGCAGCGCTGTCTACGTTATGAAGAGTGATACGCCTCATAATCTGCATTCCGTACTACGAATCGCAAACTCACGCGAATTTCCAGTGTGCTCGATTTTGTCTCCCCATCTTTGCCTCCCTTAATCCACTTGGTGCCAGCGTAGGGTAGCAGTTCATATGCGTGTCTGATTCATTTCCCTGCCTTTCTTTCCATCTGAGATGTTGCTGCTCTACATCCGGCATACTGCTGGTGTTTGCTTAACTTTTGCATTGTAAACTTCGCCTCCTATAAGTCTATACGGACTTGTGGTGGTTGTTAGACTCGCTGCCTTTGTCAGTGGATGCAACCTGGTAGTCTTGAACTGTGTTCATTGAACAAAAGGCACCAGATGGCCATTACCAGCCGTTAATAATTTACTTTGAATAAAATTTGGGCACCGATCAGAGACAGATGTTGTCTTATTGTTGTAATGCACTTTTGTTGAGGGCAGTAAAGCAACAACTCTCTGCTGGTGAATTCTCACGCATTGCGTAGCATTTGCGATATTACTTAATAGAATTATACTATTCGAACTGGTATGGATAGCACCGAAAAGAAAGCGCCATTGTAACTGGAGACGATCCCTCCGGTGAAAGGAGTGGTTACGCTATGTTGAGCCTGCCAACGAAAATTTTATAGCGGAATTACGCAACCCATTGTTCTGCATCGCTTCACTATAGATCATATGCAAAATTGTTGCCATCTGTCGGCCGTTGTGTGAATAGCCGCCATGTTAGAGGCTAAGTGGGGCGCAGTATGCACAGTCCGCGCCGGGCCGCGTGTGTTTACGTAGACGTATACGGAAGGCGTATTAGAGAGTTTTAGTACTGCGGAATGGTGCTACGTACGCATCACGCAAGCGCCTTGCGTTACGTGGCGTCGTTTGCCACTAATCGGCTTTTAGTACGCCGTAGTACCCGCGTAAGTAACGAGCGTGAAGCGTGTTGCGCCATCTGGTAGATCAGAATAGAAGTACGTGTTGTTGACAGCCAATGTGAGCTAATCCAAGTGTTATAGCCAGATTATGGCCATATTTTAAGCCACAGAGCCGGTCGGTGCTTGCCTTCGATGCCGCCATTTTGCAAAACGAAGTCTCGCTCTTTCGCGAACTTGTTCGAGAGCTGTGCGATCAGCTCATACGTACGCACGCACGCATCTCATGCGTGCGTACGTAGCGGCTGCGTACGTAACGCGATACGTGCGAGTTGCGGTCTGCGCATGCGCACTACGCAGAACGTGGCATCCTTACGTACGCAACGCTGCCACGTACGCAGCGTACGCAGCACTTAAACTCTTTATTGACGTGAGGCGTTTGTCAGCTGATAATCGCAATGCTGACGTATTGCTGCGTCTCTTACAGAACAAAGAGGAACTAGGAATGCTGAAGAAAAACTTTAAGTCATAAACTTAGTTTCTTGTTATTTTCTCAAGCTGATGACGTTTCCAGCATGTGCTCCGGCTACTGTTCCTGAAACATGCGTTTGCGTTCTTCTTTCTAAGCAAGTAAGACGTGCAATAGAACTTGTATTCTAGCTCCCACAAGTTACTGCACGCCGAAGCAAGGTAGTTTTTCAATGATTTTGCTAGCACCCGTTTACAAAGTGAAGGCGACTCGTACGCTTTACGTTGAAGGCACCTTCACCCAACAAACTTTATCGCAGATATAATAGCGCGTGTCAACATTTCGTTGAATGTGTTTTGTTCATCATGTTTGGGTAACGACAACGCTGTATCAGAAGAAGTGCGCGTCCTTGGTGCCTTCTGAGAAGGAAGCGACGATGCTAGAGCATTATTGATTTATCAGGTTTTGTTCCCCTTTCTGGAGTGTGACAAGCTACCGTTTAGGGGTATGACTTACGCATGACTGCACACGTTTTTCAAGCATTCTACGGGCTCGGCACATTCAACGAAATGCAGGCACGTGAAATTAGCCTCGATAATTCTCGTTACGTTATAAGGTGGCTTCCGCGTAAAGTGTAGGCATCACCTTCACCTTGTAAACGGCTGCTAAAGAAAACGTTGCAAAAGCTGCCTTGATGATCGATTGATATGTGGGGTTTAACGTCCCAAAACCACCATATGATTACGAGAGACGCCGTAGTGGAGGGCTCCGGAAATTTCAACCACCTGGTGTTTCTTTAACGTGCACCCAAATCAGAACACATGGGCCTACAACATTTCCACCTCCATCGTAAATGCAGCCACAGCAGCCGCGATTCGAACCCACGACCTGTGAGTCAGCAGCCAAGTACGTTAGCCACTAGACCACCGCGGCGCAAAAGCTACCTTGACTAGGCGAGCTGCAATTTGCGGGAACACAAGTGCTATTGCACGTTTTATTCTCACGCCTTATTTCACGTCTTAGAAAGACGACTGCAAAGACGTCTTTGGGAAGCAGTAGCCGGAGCACTTTGTCGAAACGTCGTCATGAGCTTGAAAAAAATAAGAAGTGATGTTTCGGCTCACGTTTTTGACTTCAGCATACCGAGGTTCTTCCTGTGTGCAACGAGGGATGGCGCAATACGTCGTCATTGCGATTATCAGCCAATACGCATGTCTCACGCCGCAATGCCTTACGCACAAGTATATGAAAGCACACGCAAACTGTGCGTACTGCACTGCGCTGAGCCTCTAACATGGTGGTATGCGCAAGATGGAAGACAAATGGATGTACTTTTACATAAGGTGTATTGAAACCTGCTTGTAATGAATGGGTCGACGGAAAGAGCGTCAACCTGGAGTGGTCTGCAACATCCGTGAGGGCTACCCAGCGTGTCCAACACTTTGTCACGTGGCTTCAGAAGTAGTAGTGTGTTTTTGTAAACCATTGAGTATAGATGGCACCTGAAAAAAAGATGGCAGATACCCCGTACAGTGGGAATCGATGATATGCGAACCACGAGTAACAAAGGTTGATATGTAACTTTAAAATCAGCTCAACGTAACGAGGTGGAGGTAAATAATGCCGTACATGACTTCCGTGTCATGATTTTCATGTTTTGATGTGTCGTTTACCATCGTAATTTATTTACATGACGTGATGCCAAATTTAGTATGTGTGGAGCTATGAAAACGGCCGCGAGCACGCTATTAGCGTGGTATGTTGTCATGTTCCTACATGACATGCGTGTCAGGATTATCATGTTTGCAGCAGTCATATCATTCATCATCCATTGACGTTAGGTAACACCAAATTTTGTACATGTAGAGCTAGCAAAATGGCCGCGAGCGCTTCATGAAGGGCCCATTTTACTACAACGTTGCGTTGACGCACGCGCACGCTGGGCACAGCGACGCTACGCAAGCAAAACGCGGGCACTCTATGGTCTGGTGCGACCGGCGTGACCAGCGTCCGTCGGCACGGCCCGACGGCCGCTGGTCAACCGGCGCGGAGTTCCCGACGATGCGTTACCCAGACAACACCATGTCTCCCTCTTCTCGTGACAGAGAGATACCGGACGCGCTGAAACGCGCATGCATTAAAGCGACGCAGCACGACGCACGCCTGCGAGTATATGGCAAAACCGGCGCCTGGCGTGGAAACTGCGGCGTGACGCGACGAAATGAACGCCGGCGAGCACGCGCCGCGTCACGTCGAAATGTATCGGCACCTTGACTGTGGCATGTAGTCATGTTCTCACATGACACGCATCTCATGTTTATCATGTTTGCACCAGTATCATACCTTCGTAATTCATTCACGTCCCGTAACACCAAATTTAGTATAAATGAAGCTCAAGATACGGCTGTCAGGATATCATGAGCGTGGCATGCAGTCATGTTTTTACATGACACGCATTCAATGATTTCAATGTTTTCACCAGTCACATATCTTCGTCACCCATTATTGCACCGTAATACCAAATTTGGTATATCTGAAGCTGGCGAAACCACTGTGAGTGCACTAAGAGTGTGTCGTGTAGTCATTACCTACACGACATGCATGTCATTATTTCTACGTTAATATCTGCCACGTATGTTCGCGATGCTGTCATGTAATACCATACCAGTTTTGCAACATGCCATGTGAACGAAACCACTGCAAGAGCCGCAGGACCATGAAATGTAAATCATGACATTTATGACATACATGTCATAATTTTCATGTCACGACTAGCTAAACATGTTCTTCATACAGTCATGTTATGCCATACCAGGTTTGGTATTGATACTATTCTCGAAACAGACAGGAGAGCTAGAATCCATAGGCGGCTAGATAAATAGATAGATACGCTCAAAGTCGCCGAAGTTCGCTAAGAAATGCTTCGCATTCAAAACGCGCCTTTCGGTCTGGCTCTTCAGCGCAGAAACGCGTGGTCTTCTTTTCTAGGTCGAAATCCGCTCACGTCCTCGACCTATTACAACTAGGTGATAATATGGTATTTCAGTTTCATTGAGAAATCTAGGTCTGTTTTTGTACCAGCGCGCTGTTATTGTCATAACATTTACTTTTACAAGTAAGGTATGCCCGACCACGCCCTCGCATTTGTTCCAGCTGCTCCTTCGTAAAAGTGCAAACGCAGTCTAACTGAGCAGTCTAAAGTTGAATGAGTTATAGCCACAAACTGCTGCTGCATGTTGTATTTGTAATACTCACATGGACTTGGTCATATACGACAAAGTCTCCGCGTTCACGAGTTTGACGTTTAATGGGATCACACCAGAGCATTCAGCAGAGAGCAGATGAAAGCTTTTAAACACATAGGTTCACTGGTTCACTGGCATGCACAGGGGGTGGCACAGCGGGCCTATGTACCCTCTCTATCGCCTGGCCATTTAAAAATTTTTTTTGCCATGGCATGAAAAACACGAAACGACCCTTCATCTGGCAGCCCAGCCCCCACTTCAGAACAAGGAAGTGGCCTGCATACCTTCGAAAAAAAAAAGTTCTTTCTAAACAACTGCACAGATTGATTTAAGATTGGGGCATTTCGTTTTTAAATCTTATACTATTAAATACACTTTCGCTTACAAAATAAATGAATCAATTCGGCAAGCTGCACTTACAGAGCTGTGCTAATGAGCGCTGCCACCACAAACGAGTGTAGAATCACGGGCTTCATCTTCACGGCGTCTCTAAGACTCAACTACTAGTCTTTGCTTAAATTTATAACAATGGTTGATAGACAGGCCATTTGTTATACAGCCTACGTACAGCTAGTCTTTCGCTGTCATTCATTATGCCCTTGTGTCTATTGTTCAGTCGTGGTGGCAGGCATACGAAAGCGTGTTCTCGGATTCTTGAATTAATTACGAAGTATTTCGATCGAACCAAATGGCAAACTACTCGTGCCGAATATTCGCAGTCTCGAATTTACACACATCGCATGAAACAAATAAATGAGGAATCTTGGCCAAAGTTTTAACTGGCTGCCACAAGAGTAATACGATAAACAGGCTCAAAATATGTAAGATTGGTACCACAACAAGAAAATAAAATGGAAGTTCGACAACTCGGTTCTACTTTCACAACAATTTAGCATTACGCTTATGCTTTTACTCTATCGATTGCTCACAAACACACACAAAAAAACTAAGATTGTACAAAGATATTTCAAGCGCGAGTGCGTCTTACAGAGGTCATTCGTTCTTAAACGAGGTTTTTCAGTAGCTTAACCAGTGATACGAGTAGGAGACTGCGAAGCGTTTGGGCATTTTATTCACAATATCGCAATGAGTGATATATTGATAATTGGCGCTGCAAACTCTCTCACGTCAGAACCTTTATGACGCACGTGCAAAGATACACATTGTCGTACACTGTGGTGACGTGTAGTCTCCAGCTTCAAAAATCTGATATGTCTTTGTCGGCAGTAGTGCATCCAGCTGACGAACTGGGGTTCTTTAGCCGTTGCACGCCATAAATAAACATCAATTTGTATGCTATGCTTAACATGTAAGTCCTGATACTCCAGATTATGCACATAAATAACGAAAATTAACGTCCCAGCTTTAGAAAGTTGAATAGCATGCTTGTTTAGTCTTCGCGTAAAGGCACAAAGTGGTTACCATTTCCGAAGGCATTTTTGAACAATATAAAACAATAGCGGAGTTAACAACAGCCAGGTAAAACTTGAGACTGAGAAATAGGCCGATCTTAAAGGGACACTAAAGAGCTAGCAAACGATTTTCGTTAATTCGTAAAGTACCCTTTCACAATTCTGAAAACACCACTCAGACCACGACACGATGCTTGGTGAATGAGAAAATGCGCTAAAAGAAAATGCAAGTAAAGGGGCCACCAAGAGATTCCCGCACAAAACACCCGGACGTCATAAGTTTTGAAGACGTCTACAGTGTCCCAAGTAGCTTCTAATTAATAAAATTGAAGTACATTGTCATGTAGGTGCCATAGACCTAGCATACACAGTTTGAGAAAATTTCACCTAGCCCGTTTTGCGAAAATACTCAAAATACATTTTGAAATTTGTTACGCCACGAGGGGAGATTTTGTTGCGTAATTTAAAATGAAGCTTTAACCTCAATTTCCTCTGCTATTATCAAAGTTTCCACAGTGAAGCTTATGACATTAGAAGTATTTGAGTGCCGTTTATCAATGTAAGCTAAGTCATTGTTTATAATAAGCTCACACCAAACATATAATATGGGTCCGCTCGGCGAGTCACCGTTCAGGCGAGTTTTCCAGTCTGACTGCAGCGCCAATACACATAGCCTAGCGGATAAAAAAAAAGCAACCTTGAGACAGCTTCGGTGAAAACGCAACGCGACGTGTGCGTCTTGCACCCTGCATCTGTCGGCGGATTGTGGCAGGGATCACTTCTTCTGGCAAGGTTAACGACCGAAATACGGTGTTTACGACGCTTTGCTCATCCCAGTGCAGCCATAAAAAAAAATGGCAGCATATCCACGGAGTGAATGATGGAGAGTGGGGCGAAGAATTCGTCCGTCCATTCGTTCTTGCTTCCGTCCGTCCATGCGTCCGTCAGTGTGACCGTCCATGCGTCCATCAGCCCGTCCGTGCGTGCGTCTGTTCGTGCGTCCATCCCTGCGTTCGTCCATGCAACCGCCCCTGCGTCCGTTCATGCGTCCATCCATGCATCTGTCTATGTGTCCGTTCGTCCATCTATTCAACACTCCAAGTACCACCATCTCGCATCTTTTCATCATATATTCCCCATATAGAAGCACCGCCTTCCAACGGACATTCCAAGGACTAAACGAGAGGTGGCACACGCACACTTTCTTATGGCTTGCGCTTCGGGTCCACTTCCCACCTTTAACGACCTCGAGTTCATGGTATATACTTGTTCACTGTATTCACGGCACTGCGGCCGAACGCTCACTAAAACTTTCGAAAACCAAGGAGGTTACGCCCAGCGAGTATGACGTAAAAAACTTTTTCAGTCAGATAGTGCTCAATGTACATGCCAATGGCTGCTAATGGGAAATGAGAGGCGGAGAATTCGGCTTTTACTTTCTTACGGCTTGCGCTTCGTATCTACTTCCCATTTTTAACCCCCTCGAGTCATTCATGGTATATACAAGTTCATTGTACTCATGGCACTGCGGCTCAATGCTCGCTAAACCTTTCTAAAGCTGAGGAGGTTACACCAAGCGAGTATAACGTAGCAACCCTTTCTTGTCAGATAGTGTTCATTGTAGATGCCAATGGCTGCTAATGGTGATCGCAACCTGCGCGTTAACTAAAAGCCGAATGCTCCTGTCTCTCATTCCCAATTAGCAGCCATTGACATGTACATTGAGCACTATTTTTTATTGTTCAACAACGCACAGAAGAAGTCTCTCACCGGCACCACCTTGGAGGTCAAAATGTTATACTTGTTACATACTACGGGAGACGAACGGGTGCCGCTATAAGAAGCTTCGCCCCTTAAAAAGAACTGTTCCAGCCTGTGGTCAGTGCGGCTCCGTTGGACATCGACCCGACGCCTGTCCCGGCCCCAAACCAGACCTTTGTGGTATCTGTGAAAAAGCAGTGCCACTCACAGATGGCACCCGTGCTTCTTGAGCGTACGCCCCGGTTCGTTACCTGTGCTGGGTCCCACATCACCGGTGACCGGTGCTGTAAAGAGTGCTATACAGGGCACCACCATTCATGGCGCCCTGTACTTCATCGGTAGGTCAAGCGGACTTCAAGAAGAGAAGACGTTGGCGCCGACGCAAATCAGGCTCTCGGTTGTCGCTGCAGGTGGCAAGGAGGACCGCAAGGAGGATCGGCGTGGAAGAAAGTTCAAGGAACATATTTCCACCCTGGGCCTCACTATCCTTACGGACCCTGCACACCCGACCCGTGTTGGTAATTCTGTAACTCGAGACACATGTCCTGATCTCACACTTACCAAGCACATCAAGTATGCAGAATGGTTAAACATGGAAATCCTCGGCAGTGACTACTACATTTTTCTAACTACAATTCGGACATATCCCCTTACCCGTCCCCACCATTACGCGAAACTTCTGAACTGGGACAAGTTCCGTTCGGAGTACAGGACTTTGGCACCCATAGCTCAACAAGGCTATGCCTCTTGGTCCAAACACCTTGTGACATCCCTTCGCCAAACAGAACAGACGATTCAGCTTTCAGAAGCCCCTGCGGTGGTGGATAACCATCTCCTGTGGTTCTGGGAGGCTCGGCATAGCCTAGTCCGCCGTTGGCACCGACAAAAGCACATTCGTCAGCTCAAAATCCGTATAGCATCGCTCACTCGGGAAGCAGCCGAGTACGTGGCCAAGCTCTCTGACTCCATTTGGGTTGAACGCTGCAACGATGCCTCCAAGCATATGTGAAACCGAAACACGTGGTGTTTCTTCCGGGCTCTCATCTACCCTAGCCAAACATGCACAGAAACACAAAAGCATCTTCAACGTGCACTTCACGCTTACGCGGGTGTCGCAGATGGATTGGCATAGGCGCTTAGAGATAAATATCTTTGTGGCTGGCAGGGCCCCATCCGACCAGCGTTCTCATATGCAGGCTTGGAGAATGCAGACTTGGTTTGTTGCTTTCAACTACATGATCTGAAAGCGGCCCTGTCCAAAATGAAGCAAGGAACGACGCCGGGTGAAGATCGAGTGACGGTTAGGCATCTAGCCAACCTCCTAGACCCAGTATATCATCAGCTCTACGACGACTTCAATCAAATTTGGGAGGGGCATGAACCATGGCCAATTGATTAGAAAACGGCTTTGGTAACGTGTATTCCCATACCAGGCAAGTCTATAAACATCGCAAATCTACGACCTATTTCCTTAACCTCGTGTGTAGGGAAGCTTATGGAAAAGATGGTTAGGGATCGGCTCTCCGATTATCTATCTATCTATCTATCTATCTATCTATCTATCTATCTATCTATCTATCTATCTATCTATCTATCTATCTATTTATCTATCTATCTATCTATCTATCTATCTATTTATCTATCTATCTATCTATCTATCTATCTATCTATCTATCTATCTAATTATCTATCTATCTATCTATCTATATATCTATCCACCTACGACTTTTAGTTCTCCTGGCCGTTTCGATAATGGTACTGATACCAAACTTGGTATGGCATAACATGACTGTATGAACAACATATTTGTCTACTAAAAGCACAAAAATCTTTACATGTATGCCATGAATGTCATGATTTACCATTGACAGGCGTGCACATCTGGTTTGGTCGCACTGCACGATTCCCATAGAGTGCATAATCTCCGTTTCTGCCCTAGTTTTTGTTTTTTTTCTTTATTGCCTTGCATATCATGACTGTTCACATTTTACATATTTACATATTGGTCCAAATTCAAGTGCATCACAAAATACACCCACAGAATTCATTGAGGTACCGTCAGCTCTTGACTGACTATTAATCAATACTTGGGCATTCGTAACAATCGCTCAATGTGCCCAATCCAGTCTGGCACATCCTCTTGGCCTTTCAGCATTTCAAGAAAATGGCACACAGATTCGCAAAAATATTGGCGCACAGCTAGCACTTCTACATCCACGTTTTCAAAGGCACATCGGGTTTTCCATATACTGTGCAGGCCCAGAAGCATGATGAGATCATAAGGTACACCTGCCTCGTTTTTAACCGAAAGAAAACGGATGCCGCGTGGACTTAACGGTAATTCTTTTTTCAAGGTTCTTTGCAGTATGTCCCAGAAAAAAACCTCGCTCCAGCAATCTATTAACACGTGCTCAATTGTTTCCGGTTTATTACGCAAGTGAAAGTTTGTGCTCCATGGCACGAATATTCCCCTATCCTGCAACCACGTTTTAACTGGTAAGGTGCCAGTATGCAATTTAAAGAAAAAAGTTTTGACCCCTGGTGCTACAAGCATTCTTTTAACACGTTTCAGAACATCCTGTCCTGGGCCTGCACAATATAGCGGACGGTACAATGGTACAGGGAGTAAAACATCGACAAGGTCTTTATACAATTTTTCACGTGGTACTTCAGCCAGATACTCTAACAAAAATCTCACTGACAAAAAGTGGAAAGACGAAACAACTTCCTTTGAATACCCTAGTATTGGTCCTTGCATATTTGATGATGATACGAGAAATCCCGGCAGCACTCTAGATAACCTTAGTTGTATAACAGTCATCACGCAGAAAAAGGAAACGATTGACAAGTTGTCTTATGTACAAATGAACTAATCCGAGCCCGCCATCTCTAACTTTTCTGAACAGGTTTGTGCGGCTTGATCTTTCCCATACAGATCTCCATATGAAAATTGCAAATACTCTGTTTATTTTCTGTACACTTATTTTACTGCAGTGCGAAACCTGCATTACGTACCACAGCTTGCTCACCAGAAACAAGTTGCATGTTGTGGCCCGTGCGAATATCAAAATACTCCAACCTTTTCATTTTTCTACACTATTGCGCAATGCCTGTGTTTCTTTTTTCCAATACGGTTCATTGTCGTAATAGAAGTCTAGCGGCACTCCTAAATACTTCACTGGTGTTTCCTGCCATTGAATGTTTAGAAATACTCTTGGCGTGACGTCCCATTCCCCATGCCAGAAGCCAAGGCACTTATCCCAGTTCACGGCACTACCCCTCGCCTGGCAAAAAGTTTTCACGGCATTTGCAGCATGCATTATGCTCTCATAATTTGTACAGAAAACTGCAATGTCGTCTGCGTATGCAAGGAGGCTAATCCAGCTTCATGCAATTTAAAGCCGCTTACTGCAGTGTTATTAATTACACCTAAACAGAAAAGCTCAATAAAAATAGAAAAAAGGGGTGATAGCGGGCACCCCTGTCTCACTGACCACAGGACAGGTATACGCTCACCCGCAGTTTTATTTATTACCAATCTCGTCGTGCATCCTGTGTAAGCCATGCGCACTCCGTCGCTAATCAAACTCCCTACGTAATGTGCTCAAGTAATGATAGGAACAAGTCGTGCGGCACGCGATCAAATGCCTTTTAGAGGTCAATTTGAAGCATGGCAACATTGAGATGCACAGCGTCACAACTTTCTAAGATTGACCGTGCTATGTTTATGTTAATCATTATTTTTCTTCCCTTTATGCCACAAGTTTGGTGGGACCCAATCAGTTTTGTCATAACTGTCTGGAGTCTTCTGGCCAATATTTTCATCAATATTTTATAGTCAACATTAGTTAGGCTAATTTGTCTATATGCAGTAACACTTCTTAACTTCGCGGGATCTTCTGTTTTAGGTATTAAGAGCGTGTGAGCTGACAAAAACGATGGTGGAAATTGTTTACATTTAAAAGCCTCGTTAAATACCTCCCTCAAAATAGGCGAAATCACGTGTTTGAATTCCTTGTACACTGCAGCACTCAGGCCATCTGGTCCTGGAAACTTACCATTGTTTAACTTATCAATTGCTTTTTCAACTTCTCGCTGTGTTATAGGCAATTCTAAAATTTCCTTCTTTTCTTCATCAAATCTTGGCATTAATGAATGAAATCGCTATTAAAACGATCTGCGTGTACACTGGATGGTGTGAATAACTCTTTGTAATATTCGAAAAACGCACCGGATATTGCTTCTTTCGTATGGCTCCTTTATATTCTATTTCTCTTATTTCACTTTTACAGGCATGTCACTTCTCAGCTCCAAGAGCTCGTTTTGTTGGCATTTCTCCCGATACCAAGTTTTCTGTTCGAGCTCGGATCAATGCTCCACGATAACGTTCTTGGTCTATCAACTCTAGCTTCTGTTTAGTTCTCTTTATCTCCTCGGAAAATGTTTCGGCCTGAGTACATTCTTCCGCTACTAACTGTTGCAAGTTTTCACGCAAGTGCACTTCAAGTTCTTTTTCAGCATGCTTCAGGATACTGGCTCTCTCAAGTACTTTCAGTTTAATGGTCTGTTTAAATATTTCCCACTTATGCCCCAGGATTCAAGTGTTCTATTTGCTAAGTCTTCTGTGGCCTCTAGAAAAATGCGATTAAACTCTTCTTCCTTTAATAGCTTCACATTAAATTTTCAGAGGTCCCAAGAGAAATGTTTGTTATTCCTTTTATGTTTACCCACTGAGAATGAAACCAAACAATGATCACTAAACGTAACAGGTGTAACTCTGTAATCATGGCACGAAGGAATGATTTCGGAAGACACGTATACTCTGTCAAGTCTAGCATGACTTGAACGCTGAAAGTGGGTAAACGTAACCCCCTTTCCACTGCAAAGACATTCCCCCACGTCCTCTAGCTGAGCCTTCACTAACATATCGATTAGAACGGCAGTGCTTGAATCTCTGTATGGCCTGGAACTTGATTTATCTATACTCGAACAAACGCAGTTGAAATCCCCGGCCAAAATCAGTTTACGTTCACATTTCAAATACACATCAAGTTTTTCAAAAAAACTCCTTTCGATCTTGAATCACAGTGGGTGCATACACACAGATTACTCTCCATTTTTTTCTTGGTAAGGATAAATCACATATAATAAAACGACCCGGCTCGCAGGTAGTTACGGACTCCACTTTCGCATTAAGGCCCTGCCGAATTAACAAGAGACAGCCTGCAGACGTACCCACCGCGTGACAAACTCACACATCAAACAGTCTCGTGAAAGGCTGCACCATTCGTTCAGCGTGCTCTTCACTCTCTACTTTAGTTTCTTGCACAGCGACGATGTCTAAATCTTGTTCGATAATGAGGCGGTAAAGCTGGTTTTGGCAGAAAGCCCACGTACATTTAGCGTCGCCAATCTAATCGTCGCCATCGTGATGAGAAAAAGCCGAGCGAACGATGCTTACCTTACCAACCCCTAACCCACTGTCCGGCCGACGTTCAAGGCGCCGTCCCATCGCCGCCGCATGAAAGCGACGACGAACGCAGGCGGCCAGCACCCCGAGACTTTTTGGAGCCAGCCACTCGCCACTGGCCTTGATCTTCCTGGGTCGGACGCTGCTCGGACGCCGCGTCTCCCTCATTCAGGCGTCGCTTCACTGGCGTAGTTTCGACTGTATCCATGTCTGAAGTAGCGTCGGACCCGATGACTGGTTCAGGCTTGTGTTGGGTTTCCGTCCGAGTCGAACGCTGTTGCGTTGGAGTGCACATTACCGTATTTTCATCTGTGTCGTGTTTAAGTATCTCCACCTCTTTCTCGCTGGTCGCCACTGCATGAGACGCCTACACTCCTGCCTTCGACGCCGCGGCCCTCTCTGCTTCCTCTTCATCCATCAGCAATTCAGTGTGGTCGGCATTTGTTGCTCGACTTGCTGCACTGGCGTAGGAACGAGTACATTCCGCCTGCTCATGCCCAAAAGCACAACCAACGCACCTGGGCACCCTGCAGTCGTGACGAATGTGTCCCGTGTTCCTGCAACGCAGGCACAGCAGCGCTCTTCCTGGCATGACCACCAGTGCCGTGCCGCTCCCGAGACGCATCTGGTGGGGTATACGATCCGTAGTAACGCATTCGTTAAGTAATAGCCGAACAAATCTGGTGGCTGACTCAACTCCTTCGAAATCTTCGTATCTCTACTTGTCGCTGATAGCTTTTTTCACTTCACCGTACTCCCGCAAAGCACGCCGTACAGTCTCTGCGTTGACGTCAAAGGCTACCCAATGCAACTTGAGACGCACCTCTTGCCTCTCTGGGTTGACGACGACGCAGGGCCGGTCTTTCACGGAGAGTAGGCCAGCGTCCAGAAGTGTCTTCTTGGCCTCATCTGTCTTCATGTTAAGAAGCCAGGCGTGTGACATCTGACCAAGGAGGATTAAAGTAAAATTTTTGGAGTGGAAGCTCCTGCAATGCCCTGCCAGCATAAGTGAAGCCACCTTTTGCCACTCCCAAGATGGCGGAAACGTGTTCTTTTCTGATAGTGCCCACTTAAAGATAAGTGGCTTTGATATTTTATGCAAATGCTACGTTAGTTCTATATTAAAAGACAGTTCCTGACGAAATAACACGCAGAAACGAGTATGTATAAATGAATCTTCAAAGAACTTTGCCTCCAATTAGAGGCTCACTAAGGAAAACTAGTAACTGTAAGACGCACTTGGAGCACTATGTGACCCGAAAAAGTTCCCACATTAAACTCGTTGGGCGTGCGAGGGAAACGCTTCGTTTTTAATTGCTGAACGGTGATACTTTGTCATGCCCCTAGATAGATGGCCGCCCCAACCGCCATCTTGCCAGAGGAACAGCTTCACTTCTGCTCAATCATTTCCACATTATGATTTTTTAGAATCCTCCTTGCATCTGACACGCTCCTATGCCGCTCACCTCTTGAATGATGCCTAGTTCCTTGAGCGGCTTTCGGAAGTCATTAATCCCGTACGGACGCACTGCGATGTCGCAGTGCAGAACCAACACGCGTCCAAGTCCTTCTCCTGAGGGCAGTGGTGGCAGAATTAAACGGTAGCCCTTGGGAAGTGATGTGCACGAGAAACCACGGCCAGCGTCGGCCGCTGTAACAGCTCTTGACGAGCCTGCCATCCTGCGTCCGCACGCGTCGGTGACCAGAAGCAGAATGTCTGCCCTAGTTTTCGTGTGGTGATAATGGTGGCCATCGTGCTCGTCGCCTCGTAGAAAAAAGCGTGCGCTGCATTCGTCTGCTAGGACAACGCCTCCTTTATTTCTTTCAATGCCAGTGCAAATGCGCGCTTAATAACGAGATTGATTGATTGATTGAAAACTTTAATTGACTATTTACAATATGCTCTCGCTTATTAGCGTCAGCACCATAAAAAAGAAAAAAAAAACATCAGCACCATGAAAAAAAACTCGGGTGACCTCGAACTGGTCAGCTTGTTACTGCAGGGCAGGGAATGACGATCGTGCGCATGGCAGCACACCACAGGTTCAGCCTGGCTCTGATGAGTGGGTCTTCAAGTATCCAGTTGGTAGTCCCTTCCTTGTCTTGGTGTAGCTTAGGCAGGGTACGTTGGGCTTTTTTCATAAAAGCAGCTCGGCTTGATTCGTGAACTGGGCATTCCCAAAGGATATGCTCCGTCATTGCTGGCTCGTGGCGATAGTCACAGTTGGGGTCGGAGTACTTAGTCGGGTGTATCTTGTGAAGGACCGAAATTGTCGTGAAACCTCGTGTTTGCAATCTTCTGAGTGTGACCTCGTAGATGCGGGTGGATCCGGGGGGTGGGGCATCGTGTTTCGTAGCTTCTTCTAACTTGGACCTTAATTGCCGCTGGCGTTGAACTTTCGCTCGGTAGAATGGCTATTGGGCTAGTTGGTTTGAATTCATGGTAATAAGGGCTGCAGTGCGAGCACGAAGGTGCTAGTAGAAACAGACGAAAGGCGAGGCATGGAAAGCAAAGAGGAAAACACGAGCGCTGACTACCAACTGAATTTTATTATTTGCGGCACACATGATAAAATATACAACAGGTAACCTTTTAACAGCAAACGTGAGCAACGTGACATATTCTGGGGAATGGTCTGATAAAAAAGAAGGTACAATGATAAAATGGCTAACCCTTATCTAAAAACGCGAACTCTTTGTCATGCAAGGCCACCGAAGGTTGGCTCACGCATCCGTCACCATGTTTTCCAATAAAATACGCTTCAGCTATTTCACGAGTTTCGATTTCCGGGCGTGAGTGTGTTGGCACGCCACATGGACAAGTTAACTCGTGAAATAGCTGAAGCGTATTTTATTAGAAAACATGGTGACGGATGCATGAGCCAACCTTCGGTGGCCTTGCATGACAAAGAGTTCGCGCTTTTAGATAAGGGTTAGCCATTTTATCATTGTACCTTCTTTTTATCAGACCATTCCCGAGAATATGTCATGTTGCTCAGGTTTGCTGTTAAAAGGTTGCCTTTTGTATATATTGTTACGGAAAAGAAGAGACGCCGTAACGACGAGGCTGGGGATGAAATATATTCCAAACCAGCGGTAATGGCGTGCCCGGTTCACCAGCGATCGAGCCGAGACAACCCTTCGTCTTCCTCGTCAGGCACACACGCGCGTCGCCCCCTATAATGTCAATACACATGCATGTAGCATAACCCCCGGCGGCGCAAGCGCCGTCTCGGCGCATTTAGATGTCAACGTCACTAGGAGAGTTGTAGGGCTTCAAGCGTGCAACATGTACAATATCGGTAGCCTGTTGGGCACATGAAGGCAACGGGGTGGCAGGACCAATTTCATATGTTAC
This sequence comes from Rhipicephalus microplus, assembly GCF_043290135.1. Lineage (NCBI taxonomy): Eukaryota > Metazoa > Arthropoda > Arachnida > Ixodida > Ixodidae > Rhipicephalus > Rhipicephalus microplus. The sequence goes on along the minus strand of NC_134704.1, from coordinate 100,530,866 downwards.
AGGCGTAACCACACGAAGGACTCGGTATGGGCCTGTGTAGCGAGTAAGCAGCTTCTCTGACAAGCCAACTTGACGGGTCGGAGACCAGAGCAGTACCAAAGAACCAGGTGGAAAGTGTACGTCACGGTGTCGTTGGTCATACAAGCGCCGTTGCTTCTCTTGAGAGGTCAGAAGGCGAGTACGGGTGATATCGCGTGCGTGAGCGGCCCGAGTGATAGCGTCCATGGCATATTCACTGGTCGGTACTCCAGGGGACGGTATGATGGTGTCTAGAGGCAATGTTGGTTCTCGGCCAAACAGCAGAAAAAATGGAGAGTAGCCGGCAGTGTCGTGGCGCGAAGAATTGTAGGCAAATGTGACGTACGGCAACGCGAGATCCCAGTCGGTGTGGTTGGTAGAAACATACTTAGCGAGCATGTCTGTAAGAGTTCGATTTAGGCGCTCCGTTAGTCCATTGGTTTGCGGGTGGTATGACGTAGTCAGCTTGTGTCTCGTTTTACAGGACTGCAAGATGTCGGCTATGACCTTCGACAAAAAGGTGTGGCCACGGTCTGTAAGCAGCTGCCGTGGGGCTCCGTGTTGCAAAATAACGTCCTTGAGGAGGAAGCCGGCGACATCTGTGGCGCAGCTTGTTGGGAGAGCTCGTGTGATGGCATAACGCGTGGCGTAGTCGGTGGCCACGGCTATCCACTTGTTACCCGAGGAAGACAAGGGGAAAGGGCCAAGTAGGTCCAAGCCAACGCGGAGGAAAGGTTCTGACGGAATATCAAGTGGTTGAAGGCGTCCGGCGGGAAGTGTCGATGGCGTTTTACGGCGCTGACATTTCTCACAAGCCGCAACGTACCTTCTGACTGAGCGTGCAAGCCCTGGCCAGTAGAAGCGTCGGCGTATTCGGTCGTAAGTGCGTGACACACCAAGGTGACCAGCAGTCGGAAGGTCATGAAGTTCATGTAGAACTTCCGAGCGAAGGTGTTTCGGAATGACAAGCAGCAGAGCCGGTCCATCCGGCTCAAAACTTTGGCGGTATAATACCCCATCGTGGAGCACGAACGAGCGATAGGACTGACTGGAAGACGGTGATTCGAGGCGCTCAATGATAGCACGCAAGGATGCATCATAGCGCTGCTCGTCACCGATGCATGTCATTTGTGAAAGGGAAAAGACGCAAGGCTCGGTGTCGGTGTCATGCATAGTGCTCGACTCAGCGACCGGGTAGCGTGACAGGCAGTCTGCGTCCTGATGTAGGCGTCCGGACTTGTACGTCACCGTAAAGGTATACTCTTGGAGTCGCAGAGCCCAGCGCCCGAGCCGGCCAGTAGGATCCTTCAGTGACGTAAGCCAACATAGCGCATGATGGTCAGTTATCACAGAGAAATTAGTGCCATATAAATATGGGCGAAACTTTGAGACTGCCCAAACAAGAGCAAGACATTCACGCTCCGTAATAGAATAGTTGCGCTCAGCAGCTGTGAGGAGGCGGCTAGCGTAGGCGACAACTCGGTCGTGTCCCCGTTGGCGCTGGGCTAACACGGCTCCGATTCCGTGACCACTAGCATCGGTTCGAACTTCCGTCGGAGCGAATGGGTCAAAGTGGGCCAATATGGGTGGAGTCGTCAGTAGCGTGATTAGGTGAGAGAAACCAGCAGCTTGGTCGGTACCCCACGTAAATGTGACGTCTTTCTTTAGAAGCTCCGTGAGGGGTCGAGCGATGGTTGCGAAATCTTTCACAAACCTTCTAAAATAGGAGCAAAGTCCTACAAAACTCCGGACGTCTTTGGCTGACTGGGGTACAGGAAAACTGGTAACTGCACGAATTTTCTCGGGGTCCGGCTGCACACCAGAGGCGTCGACAAGGTGGCCCAACACTGTAATTTGCCGGCGTCCGAAGCGGCACTTCGACGAGTTCAATTGGAGGCCTGCAGTGCGGAATATGTCGAGAATAGCTGACAAACGCTGAAGGTGGGTCTCAAATGTTGGGGAATATACAACGACATCGTCAAGATAACAAAGACATGTTGACCATTTGAACCCTTGTAGCAGAGAGTCCATCATGCGCTCGAACGTGGCTGGGGCGTTGCATAGCCCAAATGGCATAACCTTGAACTGATATAGGCCGTCTGGAGTTACAAATGCGGTCTTCTCTTGGTCTTTTTCGTCGACAGCAATCTGCCAGTAGCCGGAACGTAGGTCTATTGTGGAAAAGTATCGGGCGCCGTGGAGACAATCGAGAGCGTCATCGATGCGGGGTAAAGGGTAAACGTCCTTTTTCGTGATTCTATTCAGATGACGGTAATCCACGCAGAAGCGCCACGTGCCATCTTTCTTTTTAACGAGCACAACGGGGGACGCCCATGGGCTCGAAGAGGGTTCAATAATTCCTTTGGCTAACATCTTGGTGACTTCTTGGTGAATTATTTTACGCTCGGTGGCAGACACCCGGTATGGTCGCAGATGAATGGGATGGGAATCACCTGTGTTAATGCGGTGCTTGACGAGTGAAGTCTGGCCGAGTGGACGGTGGTCGACGTCGAATATGTCGCGGTATGAAGCCAGAAGGCGGCATAGCGCGGTTGACTTCTCAGGTTTGAGGTCCGGGGCGATCATGGAGCGTAAGGTCAAATCGAGGCACGTGACATCCTGCGAGTGATGTGGGTGCTCGGGACATACGTCTGCCGTAAAACAGGTGACGTGGTCGTCAATTAAGGGCCTTAGTGTGGCGACCGAAATTCCTTGGGGTAGCACTTGTTTTATGAAACCGAAATTGATAACAGGTAAATATGTTTGGTTAGAGACCATGCTTACGACCGAGTGTGGGACAGTAATGTCACGCGCCAGCAGAACATCAGTAATCGGCGTCACGATATAATCACCGTCGAGCACGGGAGAGGGTGTTGCCAGTTCGATGAATGTGAGAGCTTTAGGCGGTATCCGGAAGAAGTCAGTGGTGCACAAGCTGTTTGGGAGTTCAGGGTGAGAATCCGGGAGAAGAGGAAGTTCTAGGCAGAGAGTACCGGCGGCACAATCGATGAGGGCAGAATGCGTCGATAGGAAGTCCATGCTGAAGATTAGGTCGTGGGGGCAATTTTGAAGCACCGTAAATAAAACGGGAACATGGCGGCCGGCAATACTAACACGAGCGGTACACATTCCAGTGATGGCCACAGTTCCACCATCAGCGACACGGAGGGCTTTAGTTGCTGCAGGCGTGAGGACTTTTTTGAGCAGGCGACACAGATGAGCACTCATTATAGACACTTGAGCTCCGGTATCGACTAACGCCGTCAAAGAAATACCGTCCACATACACCTTAATCAAGTTCGTATCAGTGGGGAGCGTCAATGGAGGATTTGGATCATTCGCAAGCGATGCAGCACTACCTCCCGGAGCTGCATGATCTAGTTTTCCGTCCGAGAGGATCCACAGTTGACCGGCGACGGATAGCGGCGTGGTTGGGGCGATGGGGAACGGCGACGTTGAGGTGGCGGTGAACGAGCAGTGGAGCGGCTGTTGGGGATGTCGGAAGAAGGGTACACACGACTGGGCGAATACCGACAGGAGTCCTCGTATGGTCGATTAGAGGAAAATTGGCTCCAGTTTGAGGGCGTCCAAGTGCTGCGGCAGTAGCGGGAGATATGGCCAACTCGGTGGCAGCGGAAGCAGATCAGCTTGTCGTCTGCAGTTCTCCATTCCGCCGGATTGCGGGATCGCGGAATAAAGTGTAAGTCATGGCGTGGTGCATTTGTTGTCATTGGTCTGGAGACGGGTCGGGAGACAGAGCAGGCCACAGGAAAACCAAGCTTTGCAATTTCCTGCCTCACGACGGCTTGAATAACGGAGACCGGCGGAGGCGTTTCTGCGGCGCCATGGTCGAGCGGATGTGAAGGAAATGGTGCCGGACTTGACGCCTCAAGCTCCCGTCGAACTATTCGTGTCACGCTGTCCTGCATGGGTGGTGCGGCACCGAGATCGGCGCAAGTGGATGTAACAGCCATGTTTGGTAGCCACGTAAATTGAGGCAGAACACGGCGGCTTTTGGCCATTTCGAAGCGACGGCATTCCTTGATGGTCATATCTACGGTCGTGACATTATTGTAGACGAGCAAATTGAAGGCGTCGTCCGCTATGCCCTTAAGTATGTGGCCCACCTTGTCACTCTCTGTCATTTGCTCGTCGACTTTTCGGCACAACGCGAGCACATCCTGTATGTACGAGACATACGACTGTGTTGACGACTGCACACGAGTGGCGAGTTCTTTTCGCGCTTCCATTTGGCGACCGGACGGGTCCCCAAAGATGTCACGTAGTCGCTCTTTGAAGGTATCCCAGCTGGTGAGCTCGGTCTCATGGGCGTCGAACCAGACCCGTGGGGTGCCGTCCAAGTAAAATATTACGTTGGCGAGCATCATGGTAGGGTCCCATCGGTGTGTGTGGCTAACACGCTCGTACATACGGAGCCAGTAGTCGACGTCGAGCCCAGGTTGTGCGGAGAATGTACCTGGATCACGGGGTGTGGGCATCGTCAGGTATGTGGTGGCTGGAGCTACAGATGGAGACGCTGGCAGGCTGTTGTCATTGGTAGCCATGGCCGGAGACTGAATGGTGCGGCCACTGCGAAGCTTCGTGGTGAAGACGGGGAACGTTCCACCTCCACCAAATATGTTACGGAAAAGAAGAGACGCCGTAACGACGAGGCTGGGGATGAAATATATTCCAAACCAGCGGTAATGGCGTGCCCGGTTCACCAGCGATCGAGCCGAGACAACCCTTCGTCTTCCTCGTCAGGCACACACGCGCGTCGCCCCCTATAATGTCAATACACATGCATGTAGCAATATTATCACGTGTGCTGCGAATAATAAAATTCAGTTTGTAGTCAGCACTCGTGTTGTCCTCTTTGCTTTCCGTGCCTCGCCTTTCGTCTGATTTTTCTAGCACCTTCGTGCTCGCGCTGCAACCCTTACTTCGCTCGGTAGTTGTCTTCATGGGTCTCATCTTGCGTCATTGTTGCGGCCTGCTTCGATCTCGCATCCCTGAGTCGTTCCTTGCTATGATGCTGCAAGGCTTGTTGATGAACTAGCTCGTGTCCAGGTATATTTGTGTGTCCAGGAATCCAACGAACTCGTACTCGGACTGATAGTTCTTGAAGTTGGGCGGCATAGTGCAGAATGTGCCTGGCGTACGCTGGTAGCTTTCTTCTAGTTTGGAGTGTTTGAAGCACTTGCTGCGAATTCGTGAAGATGTGAATAACTTTTGGTGATGATCCTGTTTAATTGTAATGGGCTAGAGCTTTCATAATAGCGTACCATTCAGCTGCTTCGGGCAGTAAGCAGGGTTGAGTTATAAAGAATGAGGATAATTCTCCTGTTCTCAGGTTGAAAAATGCCCCTGTGTTGGAGCCTTTTAGAGCGCATGAGGCGTCTGTGTAAATTATATCTTCTTCGTTAAGTATACTTTCAAAGTGTTGAATATGCCGCTGAGCGTAGTATGCCCTTCGCTGATTGTCCGAGGCTTGGCTCATTAGTTTTGGAAGCGGCCGATTGTCTGCCACGGTAACATCTTCCCATGGCGGATTGGTGGGTATAATTTGAGGCACGTCTTGGTTGCTTACACCTAGCTCGTTCTTGATGGCTCTTCCAGGACGGGTTAACTTGAGGCGCTCATTTTGAGCTTGCAGTGCAGGCTCTACATAGTCACGTAATGGAAGAAGTAGACCTGTTCCGTACAGGTCTTCGACTTTGGTGTATTTCGGTAGCCCTGTGGCGATGCGAATGCATGTTTTGTTGATGCATTCAAGTTTTTCAAGCTGGGTCGGCGTCATTGGCAGGAAGGGTAGTCCATATAAGAGCCTCGAGTGGACGAGCGTTTGTGTGAGCCTTTATTTTTGACCTTCGGATAGGCCCCAGGCGCAATTTGTCAACTTTCGCAGCACTCTTATTGTTTGTTTCGTAGTGCACAGCGCTTTTTCTACCCATATAGTGGACTTGGCGTTTTGTTGATATATAATGCCCAGTACCCTAATGTGCTCTTTGCGCTGTATGCTTGTGTTGCGTACAGTAAGCTGGATTTTATCTCGAATAAAGTGCTGCTTGCTGTGGTTTGTAGGTTTCGAACAACTATTAATTCTGTCTTTTCTGGTGAAATCTGGAGACCTTGCCTGTCAAGGAAAGTGGTGATAACATCAATTGCCTTCTGGAGTTGCTGTTGTTGCGTAGAGATGTCTCGCGCGTTACACCAAATTGTAACGTCGTCGGCACAGATCCCCGCCGAGATGGACTGTACATCACTTAGAAGAAAGGCAAGTGGGTGCATTGTTATGTTAAACAGTGCTGGAGAGATAACGGCTCCCTGTGGAACTCCTATTTTGTTGGAGTATGATTGACTGGTGAAAAAGCCTATTTTTATAGAAAAGATCCTGTCCTGAAGAAAACTGCGGACGTAATTATACAGCCTTCTACCAACAGGCACTTCTGACAGCTCTCGTAGTATATTATCATGGGGCACCAAATCGAAAGCGTTCTTCACGTCAATACCTACAATATTGCATGGCCAATAAGGTGAGGGGTTCTTCAGTACGTCCTCGTATAGGCACCGGAGTGTGTCTTGAGAAGACAGGTGGGGTGTAAATCTAGTTTGGGTCCAGTGATAGTGCTCGCCATTTTCTAGCATCTATGTGAGGCTCTTGTTTACCATTCGCTCCATCACCTTTCCGATTACTGAAGTTAACGAAATTGGCGGAAGGTTACTTGCAGTCATCGGAGGTTTGTTTGGTTTTGGCAGTGGTATAACATTTGAATGTTTTCACTCTTTACGGAGATTGCCATCTTCCCATGCTTGATTGATGATTGAAAGAAGAGGTGTTAGTTGGTTCTCAGTCAGTTGCTGAAATTGTTTGTAGGTAATCATATCAGGGCCCGAAGCTGTTTAACAACTTGACTCATTTAGTGCTATTATAAGTTCTTGAATTGTGAAGGGAGCAATCATTAGGTCGTTGCTTTGTTTTTCCTCTGGCCACTTTGGATACTCCGGATGCCTTGCCGGTTGTGGAAAAAATGTGTTGGCGCACGTATCAGCGGTGGCTGGTGCTGATGAATGGGAAGCCAAACAGAGTTTTTCAGCGGCTGTTCGAGTTTTTCCCCGGCCTTCCAATGATTTGACAATGTTCCATAGATTTTGATTATTAATCCTGCCAGGTAGCTGGTTGGAGCAATCCTGTCACTGTTGCTTACGTAGCTTGCATGCGTTCTTTGATGCTTGTCTCGTAAGAAGTTTAAGCTTCAGGCGATTGCGAGCTGATTTTTCAGTCCTGTATGCATGTAAAGCAGCTATGCGTGCCTCCTACAAGTTTAAGAGGTGCCTATCGGGCGCAGGCTTTCGAGGAATCTTTTTGTAGGTTTGCCTAATAACGAGAGCCAACGGTCCGCCTTAGTTCAGGGAGTGGTAGTGATGCGGCGCTATATGATGGGTCGTAAAGAGTTTTTGTATATTCTACTTTCAGGTAGCAGGGTTGCGCATACATTTTCCTTCCGCCACTCACAACGCTACTTCCCGAGCGCTGTACCGCAGTGAAAAGCGACGTCAAACGTTCAATTTTACGCGACGAAGCCAACTTTGCGTGCACAAATGGCGCGGCATCCACGCGTTCTCTGCCCGCGCCGAATTCAGTCTCGTCGTGATCACCATTAGGGGCTTTTAGCTTGTACGTATACTTCTTTACGTTACCGTGTCACCGATTAGAATCTGCGCATGAGAACGCCTCTATAGCAGGTAAACCTTTGCGTAACGTAAACTACTCATCGCTTAGGCTTCACGTTTGCAGCGCTATCTCGCAAGTCCACTTTCGTTCGTAGAAACTCGCGATATGCGCAGTGCGGCGACTCCAGTCATCCAGCCAAAACAAGCAAAGCTGCGAGCACCAATACTTATTACAGTGTTTTAGCCAAATCACCAAAGCTAGAATGGTGAGAACATAGAAGCCGCAAACCTGTTAGCCCTCGATGGATGAAATAGGTGGCGCCATCTAGTGGGGTGAAAATTGACCTGGTAATCACAAAATTGTTATGGCAGAGACATTGTGCATGGTAGGTTTGGAGCAAAAACCGCGCAGCGGCGTTATTCCAAATGAGTTACCTTCTCAATAATTTTCACTTCATTTTATTATTGTTAAGTTTAACGCCCCAAAGCCACCATGTCATAAGGAGAGATGCCGTTTAGTGCACGGCTTTGGAAATTACGACTGCCTAGAATTTAAGCGTCTACCTAATTGAATTATATGTGAGGTTTACGTCCCAAAATCACCATATGATTATAAGAGACGCCGTAGAGAAGAGCTCCAGAAATTTCTACTACCTGAGGTTCTTTACCATGCACCCAAATCTGAGCACATGGGCATACAGCATTTTCGCTTCCATTGAAAATACTACCACTGCAACCAGGACTTCATCCCGCGACCTGCGGGACAGCAACCAAGAAACTTAGCACTTTAAAATCAGCACAATGTTACGAGGTGGTAGTAAATGATGTGGTACATGACTTCCATGTCATAATTATCATGTTTAGATGGGTCGTTTACCTTCGTCAACTATTCACGTCACGTGACACCAAATTTAGTACATGTCAAGCTAGCGAAACGCCGCGAGCACTCTAGGAGCGTGGCATGTTGTTATGTTCGTACATGACATGTGTGTCAATATTGTCATGTTCGCACCAGTCATATATTTAGTCACCCCCTGACATCACGTTACACCGAATTCGGTATATGTGGAGCTAGCAAAACGGTCGCAAGCGCAACATGATGGGCCCAATATTCCCCAATTTAGCGTTGAAGAGGGCACTCGCTGGCCACAGTCACGCCACGTTAGCAAAACACGAGCACTCAATAGTCAGACGCTAAGCGCAACGAGCGCCCGTTAGTGCGGCCTGGCGGCAACCGGCGCGAAATGCGACATGCTGCATTTCGCGCCGATGCGTTACCCAGACAACACTGCGTCTCCCTTTTTTCGTGACGGAGAACGCCGGACGCGCAGAAACGCCCATGCGTCGAAGCATTGCGGCGCGGCGCGCACCTGCTAGTATATGGCAGGAACGATGCCAAGTATGGGAACGCCGGCGTGACGTGACGAAATGAACGCCGGTGAGCACCGCGTCACGTCGAAATGTATTGGCACCTTGAATGTGGCATGAAGTCATGTTCTCACACAACACGCATCTCATGATTATCATGTTTGCAACAATCACACACCTTCGTCATCCATTCGTCACGTAATACCAAATTTGGTATATGTGAAGCTAGCGAAACGGCCACGAGCGCATCATGAGTGTGATGTGTAGTCTTGGTGTTTTATGACACGCATCTCATGATTATTACGTTTGCACCAGTCACATATCTTCGTCATCCATTCACGTCCCGTAATACCAAATTTGGTATAAGTGAAGCTAGCGAAACGGCCGCCAGCGCATCATGAGCATGGCCTGTAGTCATGTTGTTACATACACACATATCATGAGTTTCATGTTAGGGTCTGTCGCTTGTGTTCACAGTGCAATCATGCCATACGAAACCAGTTTTGCAGCATGCCGCGTGAACAAAACCACCGCAAGAGCTACAGGACCATGAAATGTAAATCATGGCATTCATGACATACGTGTCATAATTTCCATGTTATGACTAATCAAATATGTTCTTCATACAGTCATGTTAAGCCATACCAAGTTCGATATCGATATTTTTATTGAAATAGCCAGGAGAGATAAATGTCATAGATGGCTAGATAGATAGATAGATAGTAGATAGATAGATAGATAGATAGATAGATAGATAGATAGATAGATAGATAGATAGATAGATAGATAGATAGATAGATAGATAGATAGATAGATAGATAGATAGATAGATAGATAGATAGATACGCCAAAAGTATCTGAAGTCCGCTTAGAAATGTTTCGTATTTAGAACGCCGCCAACCTGGCGTTTCTCATGACATCATGAAATGGCATGACGTTTCTGTCAGAATTAGAGTTGCGCTAGACAAGTTTGTCCCTCCTATACTAGCGTTGCGCCCCCTGGGCCCCAATGTTGGCCCCATTAAACCTGGATCTTCAACTCCTTCCCCAATTTCTGAATCAGGAAATTTTTCCACCCTCCTTCAGGCGTAGACCACGATACAACGAATTCTATGTATCGCGCCATGTTTGCTAGTTCGTCTTACTATCCCTGTAAACGGGACGAAGCGACCTTTCTGGACTGCTAAGCCAGCAGACGATACTCAGAGCAAAAGACTAAACTTCGGAAACTCAATCTTGCGGAGAGCGTGTTTCGCGTTTTTCTTGCCTGAACATATTCGATGTTCAAGTTATGGGTGAAGAACCTTAGGGCACAGCCTTGTCGGCGTTGTCGAGATCGCCGAGCTTCCCTTCACTGCGGGACGCCGGAACCAAACCGAGCAGGCAGCGCCGTGCACTCCGCAGCAAGAAAAAGAGCGCGAAGGCGCGCTCTGCATTTTTGCGCGAGGGGTCCAACACGGCTCAAGAAGCACACCATTGTCACTGGTGCGGAGCTGAAATGCGACTCTTCGAGCCTCCATGCCTAAATTACGGCCACGATGCCGAGTGCACAAATACGTGGAAGTGGGACCTCGGACTGCGGCTATCCGTCACCGGCTGACAGGATGTCTGCGCATGCATCAGCGCCAGCTGCCGAGACTCATGATCTGGAGCGGAGGGCGAACCGGGCCTGCGGCCCCCATTCGACACCGCGGGTGGTCATCAAGCTCGAAGAAAACGCACTCGTCACATTCAGCGTGCTGGAGGCATGTTTTCCGCGAAGAGAAGATGTGTGTGTGTGTGTGTGTGTGTGTGTGTGTTGGGAGAGGGACCAGCAGAGTGACAGGTGGGACTCGCCAGCTGATTAGAACAAGACGTCATCCCCGGTTCCCCTAAACCTGGACTTTAGGAACTTCGAGGGCATAAAAACGCAAGAAGGTGCCAGAGAGAGCAGATCTGAAACCAACTTTAAAACTGTAAAAATGTAACTAAATATCTTGCATTCCTCTTCGGAACTTGAGTCCGAAACTTGCATTCCTCTTCGGAACAGCAGCTTTTCTGAAAGACGAGGTCTTCGACCCCCTGGGTGGACGCGGTGGAACCAGGGCATTCGGTGGAGTCTCCAACCTCAACAGCGTTCCAACCCAGTTTCTAACGCCGCTTTTAGGCGATTTTTTTCTGAGTGTACGTTACAGCTGCGACGGCTGACACTGGTTCCGGCGGCGGACAACCACGCCAACAAGTTCTTACGTTGATCATGATTGCACACGCTCGAAAACGAAATAGCACCCTTTCATTATTAGCATGCCACAAGGAAAACAAAATCAGCACTCTCATATTTTCCTTCGTCTACCAACTACATTTCTGGCTTTTTCTTTCTTTTCGTTTCGATTTCTTGGAAATAATGCGGCAGTAGCGGACAAGCAATTAACAGAAATTGTGACACGATTGGCCGCTACTGTACTGCCCTTTGGTTTGTGGCCCACCCCCAGTAGTGGGCTTTACCATTTCACCAGGAGCGAACCAACCAACAAGTTAAAGTAGAAGAAGACTAAATATCCGCCATGGCTTCAGGTAAGGCGCATTCGTATTGTATTTGTTTGGTTGGTTTGTGGAGATTATGATTCGTTTTAAAGTGATTAAAGCTCTAAAAGCCTGACATAATTTCTACCACCTGGAGTCCTTAAACGTGTACTAACATGGCCCAGTATACGCGGGCCCTTACGAGTTCCTCTACATCGCTAGGAGATCGGTGCAGTCGGGATCAAACCCGTTGATCAGTTGTGCACAGAAAGCGTTGAGGCACTGCAATGGCTCGTCCGTATTAAATGCGAAGCATTTCTTGGTGAACTTCGGCGACTGCGAGCGTACCTATTTATCTAGCCGCCTACGACCTTTAGCTCTCCCGGCTGTTTCGATAATGGTATCAATACCAAACTTGGTATGACATATATGACTGTATGAATAATATATTTGAATATTCACAACATGAAAATCATGACGTGTATGTCATGAATGTCCTAATTTACATGTTGTAGTCCTGCAGCTCTTGTAGTGGTTTCGTTCACATGGCATGTTGCAAAACTGGTATGGCATGACATGATCGCATGGCGAACACAAGCGACAGAACCTAAGATGAAAATCATGTCATGCGTGTCATGTAACAACATGACTACATGCCACGCTCCTGATGCGCTGGCGGCCGTTTTGCTAGCCTCACATATACCAAATTTGGCATTACGGGACGTGAATAGATGATGAAGGTGACTGGTGCAAACATGATAATCATGAGATGCGTCTCATGTAACCACATGACTACATGCCCCGCTCATGATACGCTGGCGGCTGTTTCGCTAGCTTTACTTACACCAAATTTGGTATTATGGGACATGAATAGACGACATAGGTAAATGACACAGCCAATCATGATAATCACGACATGCGTGTCATGTAAGACCATGACTACATACCACACTCATGATTCGCTCGCAGCCGTTTCGCTAGCTTCACATATACCAAATTTGGTATTACTTGACGTCACTGGATGACGAAGGTATGTGACTGATGCAAACATGATAATCATGAGATGAGTGTCACGTGAGAACATGGATACATGCCACAGTCAAGGAGCCAATACATTTCGACATGACGAGGCGCGCGTGCTCAGCGGCGTTGATTTTGTTGCGTCACGCCGGCGTCGCCACGCCAGGTGCCGGCCCTGCCTATGACCTACTGTATTTTAGTGACTGGCCCAGCGAGCTAAGCGCCAGCACGCCCTTTCTGGTATTGGCGCCTGCCGCTATGTGCCCTGTGGCGCTGCAACTTACCCCATCCTAGAGTTACTGTATATGCTACCTTTAGGTGGCATACACCTCGTCATGCTACCTATGCTACCTCAAGGTCCAGTGACCTTTAGGTAGCATAAAGGTAGCATATACAGTAACTCTACCTCATCCGCACTGGTTGCTGGCGGCCAAAACATGGGTCGCCGCGCTTTTTTTTTTTGTCGTCTGCTTGCGCGACGCTGGGAGAAAAACAGCAATGTTTACGCGTGCATACACTCTGGACGATTGTAATGAATAAAAGCCGCTTTTTGAATAAACCTAAAAGTAAAATGCTGATCTTTTGCTAGCGTCTGCTCGTGCCGAGCTGCGAGAGAAGCGTGCAGGTCGGTGCAGTTTTACACCAGCGAAGCAATGTTTCTTGCAATGTTTCTGGTGCAAATTAACCATCACGGTGGTGGTGTGCTGTGTGCCTTTCTGTGAATCAAGGAAAAGGAAAGACTTCTGATGTGACTTTTCATGAGTTTCCAGTGACCGAGGTCCGTGAAAAATTGATCAAGGTGATTTCTGTGTTGTAAAGGACTACGTGTTTCTAAAAGAGTGAGTTCCTGGGCTGGTTGGTTTTTACCACCTGGGCTGGTTGGGGGTGCATGACAAACTAGAACGCATATTAGCACAAAAAAAAATCAACCGACAACCTCAAGAAAGTAAACGACGACGCCAAAAAAAAAAATATGACAAGAGTGCACATATGGAAACCATGTCACTACATGTGGTTAAGCAACTAGATTTTCAAACACACCCGTTGTGTGAAGAATTAGTGTTGAATAAGTGATTTTAAGTGCTGTTTCGTTTCAAGACAGTTGCAGAGTGTCTTTCATTGATTAATGATGTACCTGTTATCTACATTTGCCATTTAGGACGATGGTATTTATGCGCAAAATTATCTGTATTGGGTTGTTTTCAATGCGCGCCGGATGCCGTGGACACTGTGAAATGTCATAGTCCTGGCCCTTTCTTGCCGAGACAGTAAATGGAAGCCAGCTGAGTGTACTCCAACGGCAACAAGTCTACCATTGTATACACATTAAGTCGGTATCATGAGATAAACATTTGGTGGTCAGCGCTTTTTACAACCTGTCTCCGTCGTCATTCTTTCTAGTTTTTCACGCTGATACATGGGTTTGTACCTGATTTGCGATTTTATTTAAAAAACAATGCACTGAAGTGCCAACTAAATTGCAAAAGAAGATTCTCAAGGTCACATGAAATAAAATGATTCAAGATAGCCGCCACATTTACTCAATGCGTGATGAAACTCTTCTCTAACCGGTGGCAACCCATGCATTTCCATGCATCCACCGGCACTCAGCTGGGGTAACTCGAGAGCCCCCTAGGCGGTGAAGTTCGGAATCCGATCCGGCGCAGGCACCTCCGTAGACCGCCGCCAGCTGGGCAGGTCAGGAGTACAGTATAGGTCGTGGTCCTGCCGTATACTCGCTAGCGCGCGCCGCGCTGCGTTGCTTTGACGAATGCGCGTTTGAGCACATCCAGCATCCTTTCGTCAAGAAAAGAGGGAGGTGCAGTGTTGTCTGGGTAAAGAGCAAACCTCATAAGCGCGAAAATGCACGTGACAGCGACGAGCGATGCTTTGAGCGACGAAACAGGGCGTTCGCGCGACGTGTCGCGTGCTCGTTTTCGCGCGATCGCTCGGTTCTCCAGATTTGGAAACCGTCGCTCATTGCCCGGAAGGGCTGCGCTCAAGCAGCCAATAGCCAAAAACCGGAAAAGACGAAGATTACATAGTTGTTTTGCTTCGCCGATGCGCCACGGATCCAGTGCACGTGACCCTGCCCGAGTCATGTGTGCGCAACAAGAAATAACGCAATGTTTACGCATGTGCATATAAAGAAGTGCTGCAAGGCTTTCATAAACACTGTCCGTTTCATTACACATCAATATATCTTATTTTTAAATTGCATACCGCTCGCTACGTGGTTTTCTTGGTGCGAGTAGACGGCCTCATGCCAACAACAGTGGAATTCACTCGCCGAAGTCGTCGCGTGAATGGGGTTTGCCTGCGCTAGCGACTGATCGCGCAAAGCCAATCTACGTCGCGTCGCTCGTCGCTGTCGCGTGCATTTTCGCGCTTATGAGGTTTGGCTTTAACGCATCGGCACGAAACGCAGCATGTCGCATTTCGCGCCGGTTGCCGTCGGGCCAATCGACGTACGCTGGTCACGCCGATCGCACCGATCGCACCTGTCGTTAGACTAGAATGCTCGCGTTTTGCAAGCGTAGCGTCGCTGTGCCCAGCGTGCGCGCGCGTCAACGCTACATGGGAGTATATTGGGCTCTTCATGATGCGCTCACGGCCGTTTCGCTACCTCCACGTATACCAAATTTGGTGTTACGTGACGTCAATAGTTGAGAAAATATATGACTGGTGTAAACATGATAATCCTGGCACGCATGTCATAAAAGAACATGACAACATACCCTGCTCATGACGTGCTCGTGGCCATTCCGCTAGCTTCAGATATACTAAATTTGGTATCACGTGACGTGAATAGATGACGAAGGTAAACGACACTTCCAATTATGATAATCATGACACAAAAGTCATGTACGGCATCATTTACCTCCGCCTCGTAACGTTGTGCTTTTTAAAGTGACATATAAACCTTTCTCATTCATGCTTCGCATATCATTGACTGCCACTGTACGTAGGATCTGCCATTTTTTTTTTTCGCTTTGCATATCTCAGGATGTCATCGTTGAATACTTCGATCGATTCGATTGCAGATGCTGTAGCAAGCAAAAATGCATCATTATATTTCTGTGCGACCTGTTGATTGCTGACTGAAGCACGCTGCCTATGCTGTAAACAAGACCTGCTCACGTAGTGTATTTTTGTTCACGGCAAAAGTAACACCATCTTGGGATGTTACCGATCTATCACATTCAGTGCTACTTTCAAAAATGTGCGATACGTGTAATAGGCACAGTGTCAGAAATGATTAAAGTAAAACGCCTTGAATGCTATTCCAGTGGGAGGGTGAGAAGGTGGAATTTAGATTTTCTTTTCTCAATGTCATCGACATAATTATCATGATCATGAAGGAGAGGTAATGTTTAGCAATCCTACGACCGCACGCACGCACGCACGCACGCGCGCGCACACACACACACACACACACACACGCGCGCGCACACACACATACACACACACACAAACAAACACACACACACACAAACACGCACGCACGCACACGCACGCACGCACGCGCACACACACACACACACACACACACACACACACACACACACACACACACACACACACACACTTGTGCATATATTTCCGCATACATTAAGGCACATTTCTTGGTTATTTGTGTCAGCTTGACTAAGTGCGTTCAGGGTATCACCCAGAGAGCTTAGTTGAAGTTTGGGGGTAAGGCAAAAGTAGAAGCATCAGTTCTGATGTACTAGACTTCTAGCTTCTATTCTACTGCGCAGGCACGTCTTCTACGAAGTACAAGCCACAAATAAAAGGCACGTGGAAGAACAAAGTTAATACTATCGCCCGTCGCTAAGGTAATTTCTAAAAACAACGTAAGACAACAAAGCGAATGAAACACAATAAATTTACGCCAAGTACTGTAAAGGCCAAATAATCAGGCGTGCTGAGCTATTTACCGGATACAGTCTCTCGTTCACATACGGTGGTGGCTTAAGAGCTTCGGTTAATATCCTCGGCAGCGCTACAAGCGCTATAAGTGGTCACTCTGTGTATTTCAGGAGCGCCCTCTGCTGACGCGTCGACTACACAGGCACTGCCATCACCAAGTGGCGCAGAGGGTGAGTTTGCGTTTCAGATTCTAAAATAAGTGGTGGTTATGATAATAGCTTTACTATACCTATCATTGTTCGAAATGTCTAACCCTATAGCTAGGCGAATCGCAGCATTTTGTGTGCTAATTCCATCTGTACCAATAACGCCATTTTACACGCATTGCCATGGAACACAATACATCGCATTATTTTCTGGAGACATTTAGTCCATGTTATAGCTCTATCTGTGGCTGTCAGATGCAGAGCGCTTGAGGTTGCCAGGCTCTCGTATGCTGTCTTCATTGCTTTGCGTAACGCAGGCAAGACCACATGTAACGGAGCCATGCGGAGCATATCCAGAGTGCGCTTGCTCCAAAGACAAGTGTCTTTACACTTGTTCTTCGAGCTTCTTGATGATAATAAAAGTGCGGAGCACGTTAAGTAACACCACGTTTCAAATTAGGAAGAAAAAAGAAGCAAGCGAGAAATTAAAAAAAAAATACAGAGAAAGAAAATGACAAAGAGGAAGAAAAGTGAAAAGAAATAAACATACATAGACTAGAAAACCGAAACAAATCTGAAAAATCAATAAGAAAAACAGGAGATAAGAAAAAGAAAAAAAGAATAAAGTGATACAGAAACAAAAAAAAGGCCGCCCAGCTCGGTGACCTCCTTCACTCTTGGCAGCGCTAGTGCCAAGATGCCTTAATTTTGCTGCAAATGACAAGACCACGTAAAATTGTTTTCTTGGGATTTTTCGTTGTCTTTTTTTTACCTTTGCGTTACAAAAGTGAAGCCTAGTACGGCCTAGAGCAGCTCTCATGGGAAGTTTCCCAAAAAATGAGTGAATGAATTGCAAACTCTTAAATCATGTTCCCAGTATGCACTACAAAATGGAGGGCGAGGGCATATGAAACATGTGCATCGACGGCCCGACAAAAGAAGTTGCACTCCTCGAAAATGACCAGACCACTTTTAGAAACGTGTCCAACGACAACCTGTGTTCAGAGATTTCCCAGCTTCTGAAGCTTGCTCTTTTTTATTTTTGCCCCTGAACTTCTATCATTGTTAATGAATGGAAACAAGATATGTGTTACCTGTGCGTGATGTATTTGGTTACACGCAGCTCCGCACGCATATACAGTTAGATAAACTATAGAAAAAAAAGCATACACACACGGTGGTATCTGCCTTATCTGCGTCAAGGCTATGAGGCATGCGCCGCAAAGCGAATGATTACTCATTTATGTTGTTCAGGTGTTTATTAGCCGGCAACCAGCGATTATACGCAATGGTGACAGTAACGGTCAAGCACGGACTCCGAGCGCGAACGGCGTCCTTGTTGGGTAGCCCCACTAGAAGGTACTCAAGAGTTTGACCCATTTCAGAGTTCGGAGGCTTCGCTACAATGTCAACAACATGCAGTTGAATTCATGCCCCCAAGGCCAAGCACACATGTATTAAAATGCAGTCCCATTGAAATGACCTCCCATTGAAATGCGCTCATTGACACAGTGAATCGCAACGGTGCCCTTGAACTGAGCAGCACAGTATCTCAGACCAAGTATTTACCAAAGAGTTTTTGCCACTATCAATGCCATAGCTTTATGTATATATGTGTCTGGATGTGTTTATATGAAGAACACAGCGTATACGTGACGAATATATGACGTCAACACACAAAACCGACTTTAGCGTAAACATTGTTCTGCGCCGTCATATAGCAACGCTGTTAGCTGATACAGGGCATTACTGCGGTACAGGGCATACCCTCATTACTGTCAAGTAGTGGTATTGGCCGAAATATTGCTTTCCTTATTATTTCTCTCAAAATTGCCATGCAATGCTTCGCTTCGTGCAAGTTGTGAACACACGTGTGTCGGTCAGCGCGACACGTAGTCTTTTCTGGGCAACTAAGCGTATACGTGAAAGGTACGCTGTTATTCCCAAAAAGACTTTTTGTTAAACGTAAGGTTACAGTTCTGACGGAGTTCCTTTTTTTCATTTTCTACTCCTGCTTACGACGGTGCATCTGATCTTTCACTTTGTTTCATTTCACGCAGACAAGATGGCAGAGTAAGTAAAAATGCACAATAGTCCCGAAGCTTATTTCGCAATGGTCCTTTACTTTCGCTAACATATTTTTTAATGACATAACCAACGATAAAGCCATTTTCGCCACCCAATGCAAATTTTTATTTCAGTGCTACTACCTTTTGAAATAAGTTGATATTGGCGATCAGTTTGTCAGGGTATACCCATCATTGCAAGTTCGTTGACATTCATGGAAACCCACCATCGTTGTGATTTCCACGTCAGGTATCTCGTGATTGAATCAAAATGTTTAGTTGACAAACTCGGTTCAACATCCTGCCTGATAGTGCGACGTAAGCGTAACCAAAGATAACCATGATAAAAGTTTGGCCTGTGATTCACGCATTGGTAAATGTTAATAGTTATGACAACACGAGCACATTCCATCGAAAGCTATATAGAACAAGTCTATATTGTAAACTGTGGTAGGCGCCCTCGGTATATTTGGTAACTTATAGCGACGTCTCGGTTCGTAGGCTCCACCCATCTGGCCCAGCCTGAAGGTCACTACATAGATTTCCTTATGAATAGACTGTAGAGGGAACTCTGGCACTAGTGTCTATAGAAGCTGCCACGCACGGCGCTTCGTCAAACGTGGGAATGATGGGCAGTGCTCAAACATGCTTTGTTTTTCCTAGTCTTCGTTCTTCCGGCGCCATTTGGGTCCATGAGGCCTGAATCTGCTTTTCCATGAAACGACAATGGAGATGTGTTCTGCAGTTGTTCTTCACCACCTTAACCTTTCAGGCTCACGAATTCAAATCGGTCGTGAAGTTCAAAACAGTCAGTTCTCTTATATTAGAAGCCAAACCAAAACATGACAAAAAAACAGTCACAAACGCATTCGAAGCGCTTGTGCCTGTTTGTGTCTAAGAAAATTTGTTTACTAACCATCATTCTCATGGTCGCTGAACGATCGCTATGCCGGGGTTTCCTCTAGTTGTTTTAAGTGCGAATGCACTTTATAAGCGACCCTGAATCCACCGTCCGCATTGCGCCTCCTCTTGTCCCCTAGCAACGACGCGAGCAGCGGAGAGGAGTGTCTGTAGCAACGGTGCAGCGACGTCACACACCACGTGATTGCGCGCGCTCCGCCCTCCGCTCTGTGGCGCGCAGCCGCGACTTGCTCGAGATCGGCAAGTCGTCATAGGTATGGATCTATCGCAAGCATCAACCTCGACTGCGATACCTCCACCAACGAGTACAACGCAATCGAATTCGAGCATTGCACGTGTCGTTGAAGATGTCGCATCGGTTGAAGACAAGGCAGCGCGGCGAAGGGCCCTTGATGCCGAGCGCAAGCGGGCGAAGCGGGCAGCGGACATAAACATCATTATAGTGCGAATTTGCTCTCACATACATGCGTAAACTCACCAAGATTTCCCGAGAGGGTCTAATGGTTCCTGGGGATCGCAATGTGATCACACGGGGGAGTTTACGTTAACGCATTGGTGAATGCCAACGGATTTTAGCTTTACTCCCCCTCATAGCATCACCCCGTGCATTCGCACTTAACTATGTTCGCCCTCGGGGAAATGCTTGGGAGTTGTTTAGGGGCGAAGCTCCTTAAAGCGCCACCCATTCGTCCTTCGTAGTCGTAGTCGTAGTGTGTAACAAGCGTTACATTTTGACCTGCAAGGTGGTGCCGGTGGGAGATCTCTCCTAGGCTTTGTTGAACAATAACAAGTTCGCGGCGTGCGCGTTAACTAAAAGCCGAATGCTCCTGTCTTTCATTCCCCATTAGCAGCCATTGGCATGTTCCAGTAGGAAACGTTAGTAGAAGTGGTAGTGTTAAAAGCCGACCTCTGCTGTCTCTCATTCCCAGTAGCAGCCATTGTTTACTTCCAAGGTAGGCCTGGTGAGATTTCTCCTGTGCGTGATTAAACAAAAAATAAACGTTTTTTTCAAAACGCCGTTGATGGATGAAATAAACCAACGAAAGACGCCAGATGTTTTCTAAAAGCAAAAAGAAAAGACGCCAGATGTTTCTAAAGCAATACAAAAAGAAGACGTCAGCTGCTTAACGAAAGACGCCAGGTGCTTTCTAAAGCAATGGTTTTATCGGGCGAATTAACGGAAGAAAATTTCACGGTATTACTTGCAGGAGCTTCACCCTATCTCATCATCATTCACCTCGTGGATCTGCCGTCAATTGTTTATAAACGGTTTCAAGGTTGAAAGCCTTGTGCCCCTAAAAAACTTCCAGTCGCCTCATTTACCAGCTCGTAAAGTCGAAACTGAAAGGGTGTTTTCACGTATTTTATAAGTAAGCAAAATATGGTAATAGTTTCTCACATAAAAAAAACGTGTGTAATATTGAAGACAATCTTTTGTAGCTTTTATGTAGCTCAAAACAACAATCATTTGAATATATTTTGCCAAATAAGTAAAAAAATTGGCAGCATATCCACGGAGTGAATGATGGAGAGTGGGGCGAAGCATTCGTCCGCCCATTCGTTCTTGCTTCCGTCCGTCTGTGTCACCGTCCATGCGTCCATCCGCCCGTCCATGCGTGCGTCTGTTCGTGCGTCCATCCCTGCGTTCGTCCATGCATACGCCTCTGCGTCCGTTCATGCATCCATCCATGCATCTGTCTGTATGTTCATTCGTCCATCTATTTAACACTCCAAGTACCACCATCTCGCATCTTTTCATCATATATTCCCCATATAAAAGCACTACCATCCAGCAGACATTCCAAGGACTAAACGGGAGGTAGCACAGGCACACTTTCTTACGGCTTGCGCTTCGGGTCTACTTCCCACCTTTAACAACCTCGAGTTCATGGTATATACTATAGTTCACTGTATTCATGGCACCGCGGCCCAATGCTCGCTAAACCTTTTTAAAACAAAGGAGGTTACGCCCAGCGAGTATAACGAAGCAACCTTTTCCTGTCAGATAGTGCTCAATGTACATGCCAATGGCTGCTAGGGGGAAATGAGAGACAGGAGAATTCGGCTTTTACTTTCTTACGGCTTGCGCTTCGTATCTTCTTCCTACCTTTAACCACCTCCAGTTCATTCATGGTATATACTAGTTGATTGTATTCATGGCACGGAAACGGAAAAACTTTATTTAAAAGAAGGAAACCCTGCAGGGTTACCAGCCCAGACTCAGGCCACCCCGACGTTTTGTGCGGTGAGGCGTAGCCTTTCCACCGCTGTCCGGACCCGCTGGATTTCCCACAGTTGGTAGTGGAGATCTGAGCTAGTCAGCGCACAGCCAACGCTCCTCGAGAAGGTCCGGTTTTATATTGTCCTCTCGGTATATTACGGTGACCTGTGTGCATTGCCGTAGAATTTGTGCCATATCTGCGTGTTCGTGCTTACAGAGGGTACAGCTTGTTTGCGGGTATTGTCTGGAATTTACTCTGTTCAGGTGTACTGGATTTGAAAAGGTCCTGGTTTGCAATCTTCGCCAATCTGTTTCTTGAGATCTGTCTAGCTGTTTGTGTGGCGGCGGATATTCTTCTCGTTGTCGCTGATAATGTGCCAATTTGTCATGATACGTGACCAGTCTGTCTCTGTCGTCTTGTATCGCATATTCATTATTGTCATCACCTCCATCGTCCCCATCGCCTCCACCGGAGTCGTCCCCCCTTCTGTGGTGGGTGTTGGAGGCCGGGCTGTCGCTATCCGAGTCGTAGTGGGTTAGTTCTCGCATGGTTTGGTGGGCATTCTCGTTGAGGTTTTGAGGGATGATTGTGTCTTCGATGTTTAATTCTCCCATGTGCGCCGGGATCCACTTGAGGTATTTGGGTACAATTTTGCCGTTCCGGAAGTCTTCTGCTCTGCGGTTCAGGATTTTGGCTGCTTCGGTGGAGACCCATTCTTTTGTGAAATTCCTCATGGCCATCTTGGAGTCACTGATTATTAATCTGTCGTGTTTTCGACCATTGACTACAGCTAGTGTAATGGCCATTTCTTCCGCTGCCTCCGACGATCTGGTCCTTACGGAGCCCGTGGTCAAGGTTTACCCTTTTGTGTCTATGACCACCATTGCGAAGAAGGAGCCATGCACAACCCTATTAACGATATCTTTATTTAGGAAATACCGGGCGGCGTCTACAAAAAGCACACCCTCCCGCATGCCATGGTTTTTAAGGATCATTTTCGTGCGGCTTTTTTGTCTCTCAACGTTGTGTGCAGGGTGCATATTGTTTGGGATGTTTTCCGTAATTATCGTGGACCGGACGTCCGGGTGAATCTGCGCCTTGGGACCTTACATTCTGTGGTAAATATTGCAGATCTTTTCCATGATTTCTCTACCCGCCATGGTTCCAGACAATTGTTCGAGTTGCGCTATCCTTTGTGCTTTAGCGATCTCGTCCAGCGTGTTATGTAGCAGCCGTTCGTTCTTTGTGTATTGCGGTAGACCCAGCGCAGCTCTGTATGCTTTTCTAATCAGCGCGTCGACTTTGTCTTTCTCGGCTTTGTTCCAATGGACGAACGCCGCTACGTACGTGACATGGCTGATCGCGAAGGCCTGGACGAGTCGTACAACGTTTCTTTCTTTAATGCCCCTTCGTTTATTGGATACCCTTTTTATTAACTTAACGGCCGCCATGACTTTCTTTTCCAGGCGCGTTATAGCTTCCCCATTGACTCCCCTGGCTTCGATCCAGAGACTCAGGACTCTGATCTTCTGAACCAAAGGTATCGCCGTGCCATTTCTAGTGGTTATTCAGATTCTTTTGTGTAATTCTACTACGTTTCTGCAATGTATGCCTAGTCTTTTGGGGTGGTATAGTAGCAGTTCTGGTTTGGCCGGTGAGCATTCCAATCCGGTGCCATCCAGATGACTCTAGACTGAATCCACCGCCTCTTGAAGTCTATTCTCCATCTCGCCTTCACTGGTGTCTTGCGTAGTCCAAATCGTAATGTCGTCTGCATAAAGTGTGTGATTGATGCCTTCGATTCGCTCTAATTTTTTTGATAATCGCATCATGACGAGGTTAAACAGCATCGGTGACACGACGGACCCTTGCGGTGTGCCAGTGCTGCCCATGTCCACTTGGATGCTCTCCTCCTCGTCCAGTCTAACAGGGGCAGTTCTTCCCGTAAGAAAATTTCTGATGTACTTGTACGTGCGCTCGCCTAGGCCGAGTTGCGCAATTGGTTTTAGAATGGCTGCGTGCTCGATCATGTCGAAGGCCTTCCTTAGATCTAGGCCAATTATTGCCCTTACGCCTCGTCCAATGGGGTCTATGACTTGCTCCTTTAAATGTATCATGGCATCTTGAGTGAAGAGCCCTCTCTGAAGCCGATCATGTTGCTGCGGTATACGTTGTTGGACTCAAGGTAGCCGTTAACCCTGTTCAGGCAAGCATGCTCCATTACTTTACTGACGCAAGAAGTCAGGAAGATGGGCCGCACGTTCTGAATTTCTAGGGGTTTACCCGGCTTAGGAATGAGGATCACATCGGATTTCTTCCACTCGTCGGGTATCTTCCCGTTTCTCCAGCACTCGTTGATGAAGTCTGTCAAACGGCTTGTCCCTGGTTCAGGTTCCGTAGCATGTTGTTGGACACTGTGTCGGCACCTGGAGCTGACTTGGTCTTGATAGCCTGCAGGACTGCCCTGATGTCTTGCTGTGAAAAGTCTCTGTCAAGATCTTCGTTGGGAGAACCCGAGTATTCCTGGTGTTTGACTGCCGGGGGTCTGCCGAGATAGAGCTTGACGATTTCATTACCCATCTGATGGCTGTTCCCTTTATACCTGTGTCTCAACTTGGTCATTTCCGCTTTCACCACCGTTTTGGCGGCCGACGGGTCCAGCAAGTGCTTGAGGATTCTCTATGTCTTGCCTGTGTTTATGTTGCCATCCATGACATCGCACACATCGTCCTATTACCGATGGCATAGCTGGGTACAGTGTGTTTCGATGTGCTTGTTTAGCTCGGCGTGTTTTCTCCTTAAATTTTGATTGTGTTTTTGCCTATGCAGCCGTTTCTGAATAGATTTTTTGGCTTCGACAAGGTGTGCAAGCTTGCTGTCCATCCTCATTGAGAGGGTTCCGCCACACTCATGTTCCTCTTCTCGTCGAGCCAACCAGTCATCTCATTCCATTTCGGTTGTGGCTTTTTCTACGTCTCGTAGAAGTTCCCTGCTCCATTCTTCTATGTTTTTGATGGGTCCCTGTTCTTTCTCGTTTCTGCTTTTGCGGAATTTGTCCCAATCCACGCGCCTAATTGTCCGTTTGCAATTCCTGGTGGGAGAATTGCCTAGGGCGATGCTGAGGATCCTGCGATCACTTCTCAGGTCTTCAAATGTGTTTTCCCACGTGATTCGCCCGGCGTTCTTGCAGAGGGTTAAGTCCGGCGTGGTGTCTCTGTGCGGACCTACACCGATTCTGGTGTGCGAAGCTGGCTCATTCAGAATGGTTAGTTCAGCCTTTTCGATGAGGTCGGCAAGGTTTTTTCCTTTCTTCGAAGAGTGCCCATATCCCCACTGCGTGTGTGGAGCGTTAAAATCTCCTCCAATAACAAGTCGGTTGTCGCCTGCGATGTTCATCGTTTCGTTAATTAGTTCTTCGAAATTATGCTTTAGGCCCTTTTTAGACGGGCTGCTGTATACGTTTAGGACAAAAGTGCTGCTCTCCTTTTTTGCTGCGTGGCACGACTTCTATAAGAATGTGGTTGATATCCGTGACTTGCTTCATAATGTGTGGGATAGCAACTAGCCCCTTCTTCACTAATGTGGTCACGACTATTTCTCTCCCCTTTCCTTCTGTGCGTTGTTTGTGGGCGGCATACCCGGCAATTTCGGCATGGTCGAATGTCTCCTGCAAAATGATCACGTCAGGTTTTTTTTTCTTTTTGTGGTGATTTTGATTAGTTGCGCCATCGATGCTTTTTTATTAGAAAAGCCACGGCAGTTCCACTGCCATATGACGAGTTTTCTCATTTTGGTGCCCGCCATGTCTTAGAAATTTTCTTCTCTAGCTCTTCGAGCCGCTTGTCGTATTTTAGTGCCAGCGCCTTACTCTCCGCCTCACTGTCGCAAGTCGCACGACCAGCATCGCGAACATTTTCTCCATTTTGTCCGACAGTTTGTTTATCATGTCCTCGAGGACGTCTGTTTTTTTCGTGCTAGAACGAGGCCTCTTGACCTCTTTTTCTGAGTCATTTTGCTCTTTGGTCTTCGTCAGCGGGCTTTTTCGCTTGGCGCCAGGTTGCTGTGTTTCCACTGCTACCGTTTCTACTTCCTTATTCTCTTTCTCTCCTGTGGTTTCGGTCGCTGGCGTGGAGAAGGCCGCGATTGCGGTCGACGGAGGTGACGTCTGTATCTGCATTTTCATGAGTATTTCATTAAGTGTTTGCTGTAGTTCATCAATTTTTTTAGCCGATTCACTGTTTTGCTTTTTTGCTTTTTCTATCTCCCGTCTGAGTAGCTTGTTTTCCGTTCTGTATTCCTCTACGTGTTTCTCTATGTCTCTGTAATTATCCCTAGCGTTACTATTATTGCCGGACCTTGCCGAATCGCGATTGGCCACTACGTTTGACCAGCCCACCTTGTCTGGTGTCTTCTGTTCTCCTTGCTGCTTCGTTGTCGCTTCGGGCGTCCTTCCCCTCGAGGTGGATCTCCGCCCGCTTCTGGTCCTGGGTCTGCTTCTGGACCTTGACCCCAAACGACGTAGTCCCCAGGTTCCCAGCCTGGACTTGGATCTGGATCTGGACCTTGATGTGGGTTGACGGGCGGGTTGTGTGTTGCTGCTTCCCCAGGTGTCCTGGTCTGGTGAGTCGGCTTCCCGCTGGAGTTCTTCCTCGTTCCTTTCGCAGCCCACCTTCGTTGCCTTACAAAGTATGGCGTCTTAAATTTAGCCCTGCAAGTCCGGTCTGCCGTGGGGTGTGCGTCTCCGCAGAGCTTGCACTTGGGAGTGCATTCATGGTCTCTGGTAGGATTGTTGGCACCACACGCCGGGTACAACTTGTCTGTCGGTCTTGGGCACACATCGGGCCTGTGCCCAAGCCTCCCGCACTCTTTACAAAAGTCTATTTGCTTCCGGTAGAGGGAAACTTTCATCATGATGCTATTGAAAAAGCCCACATGGGGACCCTGTTGCCTTCGTACAGTAGTATCACGGTGGTCGTGCTCCCCAGTCTCTTGGCGTACGCCAATGAAGGGTTCCTCGCGTTCTGCAGGGCATGCATGAGCTGATCATGTGTGTACTTCAGGGGAATGTTGCGGATTATCCCCTTGGCCATGTGTTCCGGTGCCGAGACGTACGCGTTGGTCTCGTACTTCCTCCCGTTGATTTTTAAATCCTTGATTTTGACGAATTTCGTCGCCGTCTTCTCATCCGGTGTGCTGATCACCAGGATATTTTGTGTAGGGTTGGGGCAGATGTGAAGATTTCGTCGTTGCTCACCCCTACTTCTTGCCGTATTGCTTCGTCAAGGCTAGCTCTGCACGTGCGTCTAATGCTCAGCCCGTCTCTTGGTCTGACGACTATCTTGATGTCATCTGCAGGTAGCCTTGGCATCTTGCTTGCTTGTAAAATTTTGCTCACGATGCTCTTCCCACCTCTGCGCGTCGGACTTCTCGAGCGGGTGCCTTTCTGTACTGTCTCTTCGCCAGAGCTCACACGGCCCTTCCTATTATACGTGACTTCGATGCAGCCCTCCGCGTCACCGTCAGCGTCTCGTCTCGTTGGATCGCTATCGTTCTCTATGGTATCATTAATTGGAGAAGTTTCCCCCACTTCTGCATCATCTACGTCCATTTCGGAGGTGTGTCCGATCCCTTGACTTAGAACTCGGCACCGTTGATCACCCTTCCCGAGGCCGGCGTCGGCCTTCTCGGTGTAGGCTTAGCTGGGCACACCCGTAACTCGGGTGGTTTTTCACATCGAAAAAGCTTCAAAAAGAGTCTCTCACCTAGGTTTTTGATGTAAAAGCGTTCGGATGGACACGCTCTATCCTGTGGTGGTCGATTTCCAGGTATTTGACTTGATAAAACTGCAGAACACATTCATAAAAGGCAGAGCCGACGTGAAGCGCGTCCGCAGCGTTGCGTTGCCCGGCAGCCATTCATGGCACTGCGGCTAAACGCTCGCTAAACCTTTCTAAAACTAAGGAGGTTACACCCAGCGAGTGTAACGTAGCAACCTTTTCTTGTCAGATAGGGCTCAATGTACATGCCAAAGGCTGCTAATGGAGAAATCAGCGTGCGTGTTAACTAAAAGCCGAATGTTCCTGTCTTTCATTCCCCATTAGCAGCCATTGGCATGCACAGTGAGAACTATTTTTTTTATTGTTGAACAACGCACAGAAAAAATGTCTCACCGGCAGCACCTTGGAGGTCAAAATGTTATGCTTTTTACATACTACAACGGCTAAGAGGGACGAATGGGTGCAGCTATAAGGAGCTTCGCCCTAAAAAAGTGTAGAAAATAAGCGGGCTCGTTTTGAACGCTTTTCTTGCCCACCGATGCTATCGAGGCACGTCAGTAGACAAAAACCGAATGTCATCGAGGGTTTGTATTTTTAAACAGTGAAAAAAGTCTATACGCGATTTCAGATTGCAAGCGTTACATCCAAGGAGGATTTAAGAAATTGCTGGAGTGGAAATTGTAACCAAGGAGTGAAGCCGTGCCTCTGAAAAGATGGCGGCTGCGGCGGCCACCTTACTAGGGGCATGATAACGGAGCGTTTTACTGGCACGCCCAACGAGTGTAATGTGGAAACGTTTTCGGGTCACATAGTGCTCCAAGTGCGTCTTAAAGTTACTAGTTTTTCTTTGTGAACCTCCGATCGGAGGCAAAGCCCTTTGAATATTCAGTCACCCATACTCGTTTTTGTGTGTCGTTTTTGTCGGGAACAACTGTCTTTTAATTTAGAGCTAACATAGAATTAACACTAACATATCAAAGCCACTTGAGTTCTAAGTGGGCACTATCAGAAAAGAACGTGTTTCCGCCATCTTGGCAGTGACAGAAGATGGCTTCACTTCTGCTGGCAAGGCATTGCGGGAGCTTCCACTCCAGCAATTTTTTTTAATCCTCCTTGGTTACACCTCAAAAAACTTCCGGTCACCTAATTTACCAGCTCTTAACGTCGAAACTGAAAGCACGTTTTCAAGTTCTTTTTTACGCTAAAGAAAGTCTCTCTAACTTTTTAGATAAAAGGAACGTGCACAAAGTTAAAGGGACTTAAGCGTGTCGCATTCTAGTAACAGATCGAGTGACGCTGCCCTCAGTGTTGTCTCCAACTTCCCACTGTTCTGCCCCTCTACTCCTGTTTTCTCAATGGAATTCGCCACTATAGCGTGCAGGGAACGTTGCAGAAAGAACATAGACATAGGACCGAGCGCACTTTTCTGAAACGTTTCCTGCGCATGTAAGAAAGTATACTTCTTTCAAAAATGCAGTGCAAACCAGCCCAAGAAGACACTCTTTTGCCCCTATAGTTAATTCTAGAAACCTATATGCTCGCTAACACCTATGATTACGTGATAACTCACACAGCTGCTGCAAAAGCTGCCGCCAAGCACCACGTGTTGGCGTGCGCTCGTCCCACGTGTTTAAAAGCGGCTGACGCGACAGAGGAAGTGATAGCGGCTTTAAGAGGGCTCTCAATATAAATATAAATATATATATATATATATATATATATATATATATATATATATATATATATATATATATATATATATATATATATATATTGAAAGACGCAGGCAGACTAGGTACGGCGAGCAGGCAGGGCGAGCAGAAGCGTTTATTCTGCGATGTCTGGCTCCGCTCAGAACCACACCAAGAGAGAGGACGATGATGATGGGTATGTGCAAGTGAGAACGATGATGATGGGTATGTGCAAGTGAGAACGATCAAATGCTTGGAATGTGCTTACAATTTCCCCCCCCCCTCTGCGAAGCGGCCAACCTGGCCGCCAGTCAGAGATCGGCCGAACGAGTAACAAAAGGCTTCATGCGTGAGACGTGAACTATTTCCGTGCTGCGCAGACGGCGGTCAGTGACAGACTGAAGCGGGGTGACGAGGTAGTTAACTGGAGATGTCTGTCGTACAACGGTGTATGGGCCAACATACCGGTGAAGAAATTTCTCGCAAAGGCCCGACGCTCGAACCGGGGTCCATAGTAAAACCTTATCGCCAGCATTAAAGGCCACGTCGCGTCGTTTTTTATCACAGCGATGTTTTCTCTCCTTTTGGGTTGCTTCCGTGTTTTTGCGAGCAATTTCACGGCATTGTGTGACTCGGGCTGCGAACTCTTCTGGGAGCGAGGTACTGCTTGGAGCCGGTGCAAAGAAAAATGCCGTGTCGAAGACCGAGGAGGCAGATCGGCCGTACACGAGAAAAAACGGGCTGTAGCCAGTTGATCGTTGTACCGCAGTATTGTATGCGAAGGTGACAAACGGTAAAATGTTATCCCAATTTTTGTGGTCAGGATGCAAGTACATCGATATCATGTCAGAGAGTGTTCGGTGGAAGCGCTCGGTAAGGCCATTCGTTTGCGGATGGTATGTAGAAGTGGTTTTATGGACTGTATTGCACGCCTGCAGGACTTCATCCAGGACCTTGGAAAGGAAGGCTTTGCCACGGTCACTCAAAAGGACGCGAGGGGCTCCGTGGCGCAAGACGATGGAGTTCAAGAAAAAATTGGCGATTTCTGTGGCGGTAGCAGAATGAAGAGGTGAAGTCTCGGCGTATCTTGTTTGATGGTCGACTGCAGTGACGATCCAACGGTGACCGGAAGGTGTCAACGGCAAAGGACCATACAAGTCTATTCCGACAAATTCGAATGGTGTGGTGGGACAGGGAAGAGGCTGAAGGAAACCAGCAGGCGGGGATGTGGATCGCTTGCGGTGCTGACACAACGCGCACGAGCCCACGTATTTGGCCACCGTTGTGGACAAGCCAGGCCAGAAGCAGCGCGTCTTGATGCGATCGTAGGTCTTGTGGAAGCCTAGATGACCGGCAGCAATATCATCGTGGAATGCTTCCAAAACTCGAAGACGAAGGCAGCGGGGAAGAACTGGCACCCACTTGTTACCGGTGGGATGGTAAATGTAGCGCTTAAGCACACCGTCCTGAAGGCGAAATTGTCGAAGCTGGCGTCGCAAGCGGCTGTTGGGTGGTTTAGTGACACCGCGAAGGCGATCAATGAAAGACCGACAGTAGGAATCTGCCAGCTGAAGTGAACGTAAATCGGAGTTCGAAGATAGCTGCATTGGATCCAGCGATGCGAGCGATACGTGTTGTGAGGCAAGCTGGGTGTCAGAGTCATTCGAACGCGATGCGGTGGACGTATTGTCACGAGAGAGCGAAAGTGGGCACCGGGACAGCGCGTCGGCATCATGATGACATTTGCCAGACTTGTACGTAACTGTAAAGTCGTACTCTTGTAAGCGCAGTATCCAGCGCGCAAGACGTCCTGACATATTCTTCATTGATGAAAGCCAACAGAGTGCGTGGTGGTCGGTGATGATGGTGAAGTGCCGACCGTAGAGATACGGGCGGAATTTCTGTATCGACCATACGATAGCCAAGCACTCCTGCTCCGTGATGGTGTAATTCCGCTCAGCTGTTGACAGAGTCCGGCTAGCGTAGGCCACAACCTGCTCTTTGGAGGTGGAATCACGCTGCAGAAGGACTGCTCCAATGCCTTGTGCGCTTGCGTCAGTATGGAGTATGGTAGGCGCTCTCTCATCGAAGTGGCGCAGCACTGGTCCGGAAGTCAGGCGTTCTTTCAAAATTTCAAATGCAGATTCGCAGTCGTTGGACCATGAGAAAGGAGCACCAGTGGCCAATAACTTATTTAGCGGAGCCGCTAAGGTAGCAAAGTTGCGTATAAAGCGACGAAAATAGGACGCGAGACCAAGAAAGCTGCGCAACGTCTTTTGGTTGGACGGTCGAGGGAACTGTAGCACAGCTGCGATCTTCTCGGGATCTGGTTGGATTCCGTCTTTGGAAACGACGTGACCGAGGACTTTGATGCTTTTGCTGGCAAATGTACACTTCTTTGTATTTATCTGAAGGCCAGCCTTGGAGAGACATTGTAGCACCTCGTCTAATCGTTGAAGATGTTGGGCAAAGGTACTTGAA
Source organism: Rhipicephalus microplus (assembly GCF_043290135.1). NCBI lineage: Eukaryota > Metazoa > Arthropoda > Arachnida > Ixodida > Ixodidae > Rhipicephalus > Rhipicephalus microplus. Next base: position 100,499,047 of record NC_134704.1, on the reverse strand, counting down.
AAAACAACGATATCATCTAAGTAACAGAGGCAGGTCTTCCATTTTAGGCCACGAAGAACAGTATCAATCATTCGCTCAAACGTGGCTGGAGCGTTGCACAAGCCGAATGGCATTACATTAAATTCATAAAGGCCGTCCGGTGTGGCAAATGCAGTTTTTTCTTTGTCAGCCTCGTTCATGGGGATTTGCCAGTAACCTGATCGTAAGTCAAGGCTCGAAAAATAGTTCGCCCCTTGCAGTGTGTCTAAAGCGTCATCAATTCTAGGCATAGGATATACGTCCTTGCGTGTGATCTTATTTAACGCGCGGTAGTCAATGCAAAAACGAACAGAGCCATCCTTCTTTTTAACTAAAACGACTGGAGATGCCCAGGAACTCGAAGAAGGTCGTATTATATTTCGCGATAGCATCTCGTTCACTTCTTTTTCAATTATTTCTCTCTCTGATTGCGAAACCCGATATGGGCGACGGCGTATCACACGAGAACCGTCGGTTTCAATGCGATGTACAGCCGCGGAAGTCTGACTCAGGGTTGTGGTACAGCTATCAAAGCAGGCTTTGTGCTTAGCCAAAAGGGCCAATAGTGCTTCAGACTGTTTTGGTGTGAGGTCTGAACCAATGACAGGTCGAAAAGGGAAAGAACGTGAACCTGGAGCTGGTACTGGTGACGAAGACGGGCAGAGTGTCGCGATGGAGGTCAATGGAGAGAAGTCAATCTTTGCCACTGTCATTCCCTTGGGCAGCAGCACAGATTCTGCAGTTGTGTTAGAAACGGGCAGAAAAGCGCAGCCAGAGGAAAACCGGAGGAGGCAAGAGGCGACGAGAATTCCACGGGAGGTGCAGCGAAACGAAGGAGCCACAAGTGCATCACCGTCGGTTACTTGGGTAGATGCGACAGCTATCACGTGTTCGTGACCAGGGTGCAGGACGCAGTCTTCAACAATGACCAAGTTGGAGATCGAGGGTGATGAAACTGGAATGGGCGCATCCGTTGTATCCGTTATGTGAATGACGTTCTCTTTAAAGGATATAACAGCGGAAGCAGAATGCAGAAAGTCCCAACCAAGGATAAGTTCATGAATGCACGTGGGCAACACAATCATCTCGATGTGGTGACGTATACCATCAATAGAAACACGAGCCGTACACTGTCCGTCAGGTTGAATCAGCACGTTATTTGCCCCACGCAACACAGGTCCCACATAGGGCGTTCTGACTTTACGGAGGCGCGAGCACAAGTCACTACGCAAAACAGAAGTGGTTGCACCGGTGTCAACGAGAGCTTGCACAGGAATACCTTCAATAATCACTGACAACATATTAGCTGGGCGAACAGGAGGTATTTTTGTTGGTCGACGGGACGCAGTTTTCCCTCCAAAAACTGCAATCCTTAGTTTTCCGAAGATTGGTCAACAGGACGGGAGATGATTGGACGAAGCGGCGATGCGGAGCGGCGATAGGGCGATGGAGAGCGTCGTCTGGAGGAGCGGTATTCCTGATGTTGACGAGGGGACACTGGAGGAGACGGAGACCGGTACTGCGCGGACGGGTAGGTGTCTGGAGCATAAAGATCTGGTCTTCGGAACCGGTCTCGTTCGAACTCAGCATAGCCTCGTCGTTCCTCTTGCTGGCGGCGACGGCAGTAACGAGAAATGTGGCCTCGTATACCGCAGTAAAAGCAAACAGGACGGGATTGACGCCACTGAGGATACAAGGGTGCAGCAGTCATTCCACCTCGCATAGCAGCCAAATGGCTACTAGCAGTATCCGTAGAGCTAGATGCCCCGGGAGCAGGCGGAATCGCAGCGATCTCCGCATATGTGGGCATTACCGTTTGAACAACCGGTGCTGCCGGTGTCGACCTGGGCGTCACATCGGCGTATGTGGGCATCGGGCGTGCTGGCGGAGCGACCGGGGATGTCGGTGTCGCCATTGCCGCTAACTCCTGCTTAACAAGATTCCGCAGGTCGAATGGTGGAGACGGAGCGGAGGCGACAGTGGACCGCTGCTGTTCAAGGTCTCGAAGTTCTTCCCGGATGATTGTGCGGATAAGGGTTTTTAATTCAGAGGGAGGCATCAGGCGTGGATCACTGTCTTGTTGAAGCCGAAGGGACTGCAACTGGTCAAGGCGTTGGCATGTCGAAATGACGTCGTTAACCGTAGCGGGATTGCCAACAGCCAAGGCGTTGAATGCGATTGGGCCGATTCCTTTAAGGATGTGGCGAACGCGCTCATCTTCCGTCATGTCTTTATTCGCACGGCGACAGAGGGCCAAAACATCCTCGATATACGAAGTGTACGACTCATGTGCCAGTTGTAGACGCACAGCCAGCTTCTGTTTCGCGGCTTCGGAACGACCCGATGAGCATCCGAATATTTGTCGCAGTTTGTTGGCAAAGGTCGACCAATCAACGAAGTCAGTTTCGTGATTAAAATACCAGGTTTTGGCTACGCTGGTCAAATAGAAAGGAAGGTAGCTCAGTTTCTCTGCTTCGGTCCATCGATTGGCTGAACCCACACGGTTGTAAAGGTCAAGCCATTCCTCGACGTCGTCACCGCGAAGACCCGCGAACACGGGCGGTTCGCGCTGAGGGCTGGTGACAGTAGATGAAGAGCGGGCAGCCGCCGGCGTAGGGGCTGTAGCGTTAGGGCTAGGCGTTAGGTCCGATGTCTGCATACCTGTGTGGGTGGCTGGGTGCAATCGGCGACCAGATCGGAGCTCCAGGTGGGAAATGAACGTAGGAGGACGTCGGGATCTTACCCCGGCACTTCCACCACTCTGAAAGACGCAGGCAGACTAGGTACGGCGAGCAGGCAGGGCGAGCAGAAGCGTTTATTCTGCGATGTCTGGCTCCGCTCAGAACCACACCAAGAGAGAGGACGATGATGATGGGTATGTGCAAGTGAGAACGATGATGATGGGTATGTGCAAGTGAGAACGATCAAATGCTTGGAATGTGCTTACAATTTATATATATATATATATATATATTCATATATGTATATATAGATATATATAGAAGAAATGTTAACAAAAAAAAAGGAATGTGACTCATGAGATGTCGACGTCGCGGCAGTATAGCTTAGATGCTCGTGGTTACGATATACTAATGCGAGAAGTAAAAATACATTGTTACTATACTCCATAGGGTGGTGCGTAAAGTCTGAAAGAACAGGTAGCAGCGATTGATCGATTGATATGCAGGGTTTAACGCCTCAAAACCATCATATTATTATGAGAGACGCTGTTGTGGAGGGTTACCACCTGGGGTTCTTTAACGTGCACCGAAATCTGAGCACACGGGCCTGCAGGCATCAGCACTTGCTGCTCAGCAAAAACAAGATGAGCATACAGATACGTCAGCTGCTTCCAAAGCAAAGAAGCAAAAGACTAAGCGGAAAGTGGCAAATTGCAACATTCAAGCTCCCTCAGGAGTTACTGAATTGACGGATACTGTGACAACAGGCAACATCGCGAGGCCTATCCCAGGTCCTTTGCACGGCAGATCAGTTGCCACCAGCGCCATTGGGCGTGCAAGAAGAGAGCTCCCCCTGGGCACCCCGTCTTGAGCCGATGCAATGGAAACTGACACGTCCTCAGTCTACCGTTCCTCCTGTAAGGACCACATGTCTGCCTCGTCACATGCAACTGCGAACACGATGACCGAGCAAAACGTTTGGGGGACCATCAAGCTTCGCCATTAAGAGTTGAACGCGATAGAGAAATCCGGCTCTAGTGCGCCCTTCAACTGCTAAGTGCATATTTATTAATATGTTTTGTTGCCCCCCTTTACACATGCGCGCGTAGTAGATTGTATTAGCGCGCCCGCCAATGGTAAATACAGGTTTTTGATCTAAAGGAAAAGCCACATGACCTCCACGATACACACCACGTGCTCTCTATCTTGGAGGCCATAAATAGTTTCACAATGACTCACAGATCACAGCACATTATCTAGCGTTTGCTGTTTGCTTGATCAACGCCTCTAGAAGTGCATGACATGTTTTCCGCTTTACTCGGCGACAACTTTTCTTTGCATTGAAGCGATTGATGATTGATTGATATGTGAGGTTTAATGCCCAAAAACCACCATATGATTATGAGAGACGCCGTAGTGGAGGGCTCTGGAAATTTTGACCACCTGGGGCTCTTTAACGTGCACCCAAATCTGAGCACACAGGCCTACAACATTTCCGCCTCCATCGGAAATCCAGCCGCCGCAGCCGGGATTCGATCCCGCGACCTGTGGGTGAGCAGCCGAGTACTTTAGCCACTAGACCACCGCGGCGGGGCTTGGCATTGAAGCGAAGGCTACAGAGCCAAATCGCGGGCATCCCAACACCAGGGAATACAGTTCTACAACAGCGCCCACATTTTCATTGTGAAATATAGAAGTTACCCATTCATTTTCTACGTGGAGCTATTTGAGATGGGACGCAGCTTCTACCATTTTGATAGTCGTACTTACTTTAACTTATTCGTTGTGACTTCGCGTTCTCGAACGCACGAGAAAGTCCCGCTTTTTTACGTGCACCTCAAACGCTAAGCGGCGTCTGCGTCTACATAAAACGCTGATGTGGTGCATTCCCGTAATTTTCCATAGCGTTACGCAATGCGCGCCAGAACGGACTATCTCGCGTAGTGCTACATGAGCTGAAGTTTCGTCTCCGTAGCTTTCTCTTCAGTGCCAATGAAAGTGGTCGCTGAGTATAGATAGACATAGTTGTCCAGTTTTAGAGTTGTTTGAAAGTTCCTGTGTGTTGTAGCGGCGATCGCTGCACTATCCCGGCTTTTTCGACGTAGTTTGATGGCCTCCCAAAATGCACCTTTAAATCGCCGAATGGGCAAGTGACACCTGCCGAACAAAATGCATTGAGGAGACTCCTTCCACTACAGGGCATTTGTGTAGTGTTTCTTCTCAAAGCAGCTGCAATTAACATTGTGGCTTTGTGGTAGGAAATTTGGTTGCCACGCGAATGGGCCAGGTTCAATCTTCAAGGAACCGAGAATTTTATTCTTTATTTTGTTTGCTTCTTTCTTAATTTTTCGCACACGGATGATTTTTCGCTCACAACCAATGGCGCCGACGCCAACGGTGCGATTTCTGCGACACGAGCTCCCTAACGCTATCGCGTTAATATAGAGACCACTCTGAGCCTCTCTCTCTTCGCTCTCTTACTCTCTCAGCCGACCACCAACGTGAACACCACCTTGGTGCCCAAAGGCACTGAGCCGTGCTCCCAATTAGGGCAGCCGAAGTCGCGTCTTTTCCTTTCCGCAACCTCCCTCTCTCTCTCTTGGTGCGTGAGCCATAAGGCACTGACTCACCCGCCACAGCGGGAAAACGCGGTGGCACTATCGTCAGACTGGTAGGAAAAAAAAATAAGTTTTCTCGCCGCGTCTGGCGAAGCCATTGCGGCATTTCTCTCCGGATTCGCCACCACTCAGCGCGTCTGCGTCAACTATCGTCCTAACCTTGTCGCCATTGACGTTACACTATCAGCAGACCCTTCAAAACTTCTCGAAGTCCTTAGGATCTGCTTCATCCGCGTGAAAATCAAACTGCTCGTAGATAACACTTGTGTATGCGTCGTCTACGAAGTGGACGGGGACTTGGACGCTGCTGACATTGCGGCAAACATCACCTCGGCCATTCCAGCCGTGTCGTGTGTGCACCCTGTGAAATGTACCACCCTGACCTGTATCACCCTGACCTTCGAGGGTCTGGTTGGTACACTTCAAGAGCATCACTTCAGTACCAGTGGAAGTGATGCTGTTCAAGCTGCACAGGGCGGTTCATTCGCTTCTGTTTCGGCCCCTTCAGTGCGGCCATTTCGGCCGTTTCGGCTACGCCACGAACACTTGCTCACACGATGAGCGCTGCCTCCATTGCAGTGGCAGCCACTCAAACGAACCCTGCCCCTCAGAGCGCCCGTGGTGCATTATGTGCATCGGCAACCACCTTGCGGATGAGCCGCGCTGCCCTCCCTGGCAGATTCAGGGCAAGGCCACTGTCATTTTTACGTCTACGGATGACTAAAGCGTCGCTAAGCATTGGAGTAAGTCAGGACCGCTGTCAACAACATCCACAAGTGGGGCAGTGCGGCGGTCGTCAAGGGCCGCTCGTTTCGTGGTGATGTAGCTGGTGTCAACAGAACTACCTCGGAAACCACCTTATACGTTACCTTCAGGGCTCTTGCCACCTCCTAGAGGTCGACGACCACACGTACCCCCTCTTCTTCGACTCCGCTGGTCTCCGCCGGTAACCGTAAGGACACGGTGATGGCGGCATTCGCAACGGCAGTTCGTGTAGTGCTCGTGATCTTGACGGCCGAATTTCCGGTGCTCGAATCATGTACTGTGGCTCTTACTGCACATGACTCAATCCAGTTGAGGTTTATCTGAAAGTTCTGACCACATCGAGGCCGACGGAACTCCCAACCGTCAGTTCCACGGAACTCTGCTTGGGCTTTTCTGCTTGGGCTACACGCTTGGGCGAGTGCTTTGACACGCCCCTCCGGCCCACATTGCTTCTTCTTCGGCAAATATTTCCCTCGGCTTCCTCGGTGGATTCTTTTCCGGTCGACTGCGCTCTGCAGTGTGGTGGTTCGGGCATGAGCTAAGGGAGACGGACGAGATGATGCCCACTTAATTTTTTCTTCATTCATCTGAGAGCATCTTTGTTCCTCGTCCTCTATCATTTGTTCCCATTACTCCATCCCCTGTGTCATGCTGTTGAGGTGTCCTCCTGTGCTCGAGAGACAGTCACGGCGCAGCACCTTTTTCGATTCAAAACCACCTCGTTAGAACTGTATCTGTGTGTTTAGAAAAAGTGGTTAACGATTTAGAGTACTAGGTACTCTACTATGGGAGAGCATAAAGCCATTCCGTAGGCCTCATTCAACCGATATCGGATGCGAGAGATGATGCACAGTGTAGCTCTTTGTAACTGTATCTAATGGACAAGACGATTTCATATCTGTCACGTCTCTAGCCATGCGCCTCGGCTCTCGCTTTACGTTCTAGTCGAGAAACCGCGAAATACGTACAGCCTTTAAGCGAACCCTGCAAGCTTCCACAGAGAAGACTCTCTGTTAATTTTGATACACATGGGAATCTCGTAAGAGCTCATCAACATATTTGCACAGCGCAAGACTACGAGTAGCTACGACGTAACTACAGAAAAAGAGAGAAGGGCAGAAAGAGCGCTGACGGAACTTATAGCATTGCTGGCTTTTGAGCGGAGAAGTTCATTCGGCAACACAGCAGAACCCCCATCCTTATGCGCGGTCATAAAGGCTATAGTGAATTCTCTTTGAAAAACATGACAACACGGTGAAAAGGCAGGCTATTGTGGTCTGGTGTAAACTGCTTCAGAACATGAATGCCTTCAGCTACACATCTATCCGTTTCGGCTCTTGGAGCCCGTTTGGCTACTTGCCCTACAAGAGTCAGCATTTCTGGAGGTGGCAGCCGAAGTTATGTGGCGAACTTTTGTCTCTTTTTCTGTAGTTACGTCGTAACTACTCGTAGTCTTGCGCTGTGCAAATATGTTGATTCCCAATCACCAACTAGCCCAAGCATCTGTCTTATCAAAAGCTCATCGGCGCCATAACAGTCCTGTCAAATACACCTGTGTCTGGAGTATCATTGAAGCCGCAAATGATTTGCAAAAGCACAATCAAATTCATCATTTTGTTCGCTGCTGCGTTAATGAACTGTGCCTACGTAGAAAGAAGCACTTCCTGTCGAACTCGCCACACTTTTAGTTTACGCGAGTAGAACAAAATCTTTTTGACGTGCCCTAAAATTTTGCACAGTTAAGTAAACAATGGCAATCACGAAGACTTTCGCATATAGCAATGTGATCCACAACCTTAACGTACTCCGAGGTAAGCGTGTGATCTATGCCTGCACACAAGGCTTATGCCAAAAATGCGTTTCGGCACATTACAATGACAAACGTTTAACAAAGCTAATCATTTCTCTTAGGTAAAGTCAGCCACTCAAAAATAGAACCGATGACTAATATAGAAGTTTGGTGCAATGGCTGTAGAAAAGTTCCGAAGTTGGCGAAGTGCGAAATGAACGAAATGGCCAAGAAGACTGACAAATCAACAGGTGCTTTCTTTCAATGGAGTTTAACTGCGAAAACATACATACTAAATATACATGAATGAAGCAAGAGTGTCATATCTTATTAACATTTAAAGAAAGCGCAGATGAACATGTGCGAACACTGACAGAGACAAATCACAAAGCAAATTACGGGAACAGCGAGATTAACAGCAGCTCTGCGCATACAGTGACCCACAATGATCATACTACCGTGTCTGACCTCGCTGTTCCCTTAATCTTCCTTTTGATTTATTCCTGTGAGTCTTCACACATGTTCATACGTGTTTTCTTAGGATTTTGATAAGATTTCACACTCTGTCTTTGTGTATAAAATTATTATGTTTTTTCGCAATCAACCTCAGTTGAAAAAAAAACGCCTGTCATTTGTCCGCCCTCATCTATTTCATCCCTTTTGCGCTTCAGGCCATCTTGGTTACCGATGAGCGTGCGTCGGACAAAAGCTCCCGTGTTCTGCATCTGCAGCCTATTTCTTGCGATGGTCTTCGCTCAAAACAAAATAAAACTTATCAAACAAAACTTATTTGTTATTTCTTCTTCCTTCCTTTTTTATTTGTGACATAGCTTGTCGATACACCTTTTTTTTAGAAGCGAAGCTGCTCTTAGGCTAACTTTGTCCCGCGTCAGGCGTAACCAGCAGCATCTTCGAAACAGTATAATATGTGGCGCTGTCTCGTAGAAGTACAAACTACAGCTGACTCTGAGCTGAGGGAGGATATTCTAGATTGCGCTGTACCACTACTATCCGATTGGCTGCTGCGTGAGCTCCAGAAACAGACAGACAGACAGACAGACAGACAGACAGACACACAGACAGACAGACAGACAGACAGACAGACAGACAGACAGACAGGCGGGCGGGCGGGCGGGCTGGCGCATGGGCGGACGGACAGACTGACAGACGGACTGACGGACAGGCAGGCAGGCAGGCAGATGGACAGATGCACGGAAGAACGCACGGACGGATGGATGCATGCTCGGACGGATGGACGCATGCACGGACAGACGCGCAGACAGACGAACTTTTCGCTCCACTCATCATTCTTCACTCCATGAATATGCTGTGGTTTTTGTCTTTGCACGATGACTAACAGCACACACACCAGCGAATTTGAAGTAGCAACTGCGGCAGGCACATTGGCTTTCGCCGGACCTGTGAAAATAAGCGCCAAACTACAGCGCCAGCACATCTTCGTCTAGTAGGAATGGTAGAGTGCGTGAACTAGAGATGACCACATTGAAGGTTCTGCAAAATTGAGTGTCTTCTTGCCATTGCTAGTGTGCAGCATTGTGCAATAGTTTATCTATAGAATATCTATCAGCAACAGCGAATTGAGGGAACTGATAATGCTTTATACCATTATAGATTGATAAGATACAAGAAACTGTGGCAAACAAAATGTTTTTCCTAGGCTCCGCCGTTCGGCTTACGCCGAAAACATTGTGCTCTTTCAAATCTTTTGTTTAGTCAGTGATTGAAGTGATATAAAACTAAGCACTCAGTATGTATATGTACCATGTTGATGAATTACCTGATGAAACTTGAACAACGCAGAAGCTCACTCACAGGACTCATGGGGCTAAGTATTGTCGCCGTGGTCGTGGTCCTAGGTGTCGTCGGACTCGCCGTCCTGGTGAACAGTAAGCATCAGCTTATTCCATTTAAGCTTTATCGTACAAACGTGGACGAATGTTGTTTCAATTCACTTGTTTTTGCTTATGATAAAAAACCTAATCTCATATACCACATGTAGCTGGTTGTGCAGAAATGAAGAGCACGACAGAAACTCCGTAAATAACATGCCTTAATAATTGGCTCACTTCGCATATAAATGCATCCTGAAGCACTTTTTCTAGTAACCATGCAATGAATCCGCTAAAACAGCTCATTGCTTCACGAAATCAACGCCGCAAAGGTTTTAAGAAACCACTCAATAAGAGCGGAGTTGCGAAGATTTGTCGCACGCTACAATCGCATTATGATATGTGGGGTTTAACGTGCCAAAACCACCATATGATTATGAGAGACGCCGTAGTGGAGGGCTCCGGAAATTTAGACCACCTGGGGTTCTTTAACGTGCACCCAAATCTGAGCACACGGGCCTACAACATTTCCGCCTCCATCGGAAATGCAGCCGCCGCAGCCGGGATTCCAACCCGCGACCTGCGGGTCAGCAACCGAGTACCTTAGCCACTAGACCACCGCGGCGGGGCTAAAATCGCATTATCCCTTCTCTCGTCCCGACGAAAGTGCTGGAAGCTAAGCAGGGAAGATTGACATGGGTAAAGGCTATACGTCACGCGTGCCAAATGACCTTGAGCACTTTTTTCTTTCTTTTCTTCGAATACGCGGCTGTTTAGGTGTGATAGCACGCGCACGCGTGGTGAAGTCGCGGCCTCCCGAGGGAATACCTGCAACGACTGAGCATGCTATGTTCAAATCAGCCAATGGCGGATAGATGGCATTCTACGAGTGATTTTCCAACGTCTTCCGTCATTTGTCGACAGAAGAGAAAGCAATTTTTATGCTAACTTTCATAATTTATTCGGAATTGCAGGCCCCGTGCAGCGATATATTATTAGCTTGCGTGTGCTCTGAAACCTCTACTATTAACCGATCAGCAGCGTTTTCCGATTATGCTCAACAATTGTTGCAGGGCCCTTCTAACAGTAAAAAACGACAAAGTTTCGAGCTTCTTTTGCGTTGTATTCTAGCTCACTCACCATGCTTCGCTTCTCGGTCCGTATCTAAATCTTGCCGTGATAACACAAGCACCTGTGAGCGCGCTACGTCGATAGCTATAGGCTTTTCCGTGGCGCCCTTTGCAAGTACACTAACGAAGCACTCACTACGCCACACTTTGCGTAGTTGCGAAGTACCCATTACGCTACACTTTGCGTAGTTGCGAAGTAACCACTACGCCAAACTTTGCGTAGTTTTCGAAGTACCCGCTACGCCACACTTTGCGTAGTTGCGAAGTGCCCACTGCGCTACTCTTTCCGCAGTTAGGAAGTACCCACTAAGCCACACTTTGCGTAGTTGCGAAGCACATACTACACTACACTTTGCGTAGCCGCAAAGTACCGGCACTCTTCGCCGTGTTACGAAGTATCCAAGACGCCACACTTAGCCTAGTTGCGAAGCGCGCTCTATACGCCAGAACTGCGTATACTTCTGAAGTACCTACTTCGCAGCGGGAGGCCCTCCCAGCGACGCTTGAAAGGCCTGCCATTCTTCCCATGCTTCACAACGCGTGCGCCTGCTATCACACCTAAACAGCCACGTATTCGAAAAAAAAGAAAGAACAAAGTGCTCAAGGTCATTTGGCACGCGTGACGTATAGTCTTTACCCATGTCAATCCTCCCTGCTTAGCTTCCAGCACTTTCGTCGGGACAAGAGAAGAGATAATGCGATTGTAGCCCTGCCGCGGTGGTCTAGTGGCTAAGGTACTCGGCTGCTGACCCGCAAGTCGCGGGTTCGAATCCCGGCTGCGGCGGCTGCATTTCCTACGAAGGCGGAGATGTTGTAGGCCCGTGTGCTCAGATTTGGGTGGACGTTGAAGAACCCCGATTGATTGATTGATTGATTTGTGGGGTTTAACGTCCCAAAACCACCATTTGATTATGAGAGACGCCGTAGTGGAGGGCTCCGGAAATTTTGACCACCTGGGGTTCTTTAACGTGCACCCAAATCTGAGTACGCGGGACTACAACATTTCCGCCTCCATCGGAAATGCAGCCGCCGCAGCCGGGAATCGAACCCGCAACCTGCGGGTCAGCAGCCGAGTACCTTAGCCACTAGACCACCGCGGTGGGGCACGTTAAAGAACCCCAGGTGGTCGAAATTTCCGGAAGGGCTGACCCAACGGGGAGAATACGCAAGGTAGCCAAAGAGGATGTGGTCAAAGGTGGCGGGTGACTGCAATGAGTGTGCGAGTGTGCGATCTGGAGATTAGAGGCGAAAGTTTGGTAGTATGTCGGGGGTTGGATAAGTTAGGCTTTCGATTCTTATCTAGGTGAATTGTTTAGAGGGGGAAATGCCATGGTGGGTAGGAGAGATCACATGCAAGACGTGCTTGTCGGGCGAGTTCGGAGAACGTGTGGGTCCGCTACCTCGAAAAAGACTTTTTAGGGTGCCATTTGATCGGATAATAAGTTGTCGGGCTATGTTACTGGCAACTTCATATCCGAGATTGCCAAAATAAGCCTGTACTCGCATGGTTTCAAGAAGCATATCTAGATTTACGATACACACCCTGAATATTCACCGCACGGGTGAATAGACGCTGCCATTGGCACTCGAGAAAATCCTGATGAAGTCCGTTTGTGCCTGATGTGGTCTGCGTCTGCAGCGTAATAATTAGAGACTCGTGTTTTAGTACTGGTGGCCCATATTTGCAAACCAATTCATTGGGGCATGTTTTTATGCACATTTATTCTTTTACTCTCAAACACCGCATCTTGATTACCACCACTGGTTTTTTATTTCGGTGAACTTTCCGTCCAGCCCCTACTCGCAGCAGCGTGCGCACCGCCGGCTTTTGGTCGACCAAAGAGACAATTCTTAAGGACTTTCATATTGCGAGTGCAATAAAATATGTTATATAACAAAATGCAGGAAGCTAATAAAGGGCTCGCTTTTTAATGTGGACAACGTGTTGAAACGGAGGTCCAAGAAGTAGCCTTAGGGGTTAATATTTGTAATGGTCCGACCGTAGCATAGTAATTATTATATAACTAATAATCATTTAGGGTACGATAGACAACTGGATAACAACTAGCGAATAAGGCGTCTCTTGCTCAACCAATGGGGCTACGGTGGCAGACGCCTTCACGTGTACTCCATTGGATATTTCAGTGCAAACCATGAAGCTGTTGTGCTCACCAGTGCCGCCCGTAGCCATGAAGGCGCATGTGGAATTCTCTTGCCAGATTAAGTCACGTAGCTCATCATCCTTTTACGAGCTGGCACACCCTTAATATGAATGAACGAAAAAAAAAGAATGCACCATGGTACTGTTTCATTCGTTTGGCCCACGATATTCACGCTGTCTCCTATTTCTCTAAAACATGTGAAGGCTTCTACTTCGAGCATCGCATTAAGCCTCCCAGCTTTGAATAAACAATCTTGAGGACTCAAAGCCCCTGGATCAGTATTTATAAACCGGGCTTTAACGGCAACTCATTATTGCCTTCTGTTGCCTATAATATGCATATCTAACACAGGCATTGACACAGTGTAATCGTTTGCGAATACGTGAAGTTTTCAGCGAACAGGGCCAGTCGATGACCATTTCGGAGCACGTTATATGCAGACTTGATGGGCAGGTAATTTCACATACGAAGACCCTGGTAGGTTTATTCGGCCTCGTACTTCTGAAACAACTCTATTTTTATCTCTTCCTGACAGCACGCGTGTACATAGACAACATTCCAGTGCATGTCTCCGGGCCATCTTCCGCCTTTCTTTTTTGTCGTTTTCCTAATTTTGAATCTGACTGCTTTGAAGCTTGAGCGGATTCGCTAGGCCAAAGAAAACATTGAGGGTGAAAATAACAGAACGTCCCGCCACGTGGCACGGGTTCAGTGAAGTAACAAATAAATTGTGGTTATGTAACCTCTCAATATGACTTCAGTGATGCCAAAATAATATCCCTTCGGTGTGGCAGATTGCAGACTTTTTTTTTTGCGGTCGCTGGGGGTTCGTCGATTTGATTTGACCTAACCCCACAGAATATGGGGAACAATCCTCAAGTGTTGCTCCCTAACACATGTCATTTATTCTCATCAAGGTAGGACATGTCAGCAGGTAAGAAATCAGTGTACGGCTGTATGGGCTTCTGAAACACGCTGTGCTCTTTAGAAATATCCGCAGGTTGGAAGAACTTCTCGCAGCTGATGTATACAGCCACTGAAAGGGGGAGGGGGGGGTGCCTGCGTGATAAGTGTGTCTGCAGGTGTCTGGTATTATGGCTTCCCGCCTAAGGATTCATGTAAACTAGATACACCATTCCGTTTATGTCTCTCTGCGTCACTAGATGACCCAAAAAGAGAATGTGTGCACTTATTACTTTTTGTTGCGAATTGACATAAGAGGTCTTTTTCTTTGTGTATTCGCTCAATTTGTTCTTTACTGTTCTGCCACTATTGCGTCGTTGCAATAGCCTGCCTATTGATTATAGCTCCGTGCTTCAATATTTGTGTGAGCCTACATGCGAGAGCGCTCCACAAAGGAAAAAAAACACGTAGTTTTATTTTTTTCATGGGTGTGTGAAGTATCATGTGTTCTTGTGCGTTTACTTGGTTCATGTATTTTTAACTCTTTTTTTCTTTCTTTACCGTTCTGCCACTATGCCTGTCAGTATTGCGTGCGACTTTTACTCACAAACGTAATGGTCATTGGACATCCAGTATGCCGAGACGCCAACCTTTAGAAAAAAAAAGCTTAATACAAAGAGGATGTCAAGCTACCGAATGTTTTTCATAAGGAATTGAAATTTAACTGAAATGTGATGAAGATGAACTCAATGACTCTAAGTGTTTCATTGACCACAACTAGAGTTCTTATGTCTGAAATATCTTGATTATACATGACAGAAAACTGGTCACACGCGGAAACTAACAATCTTTTTTTTTGTCACCACTCGTCATACGATGGCGAGAGCGTTTCTTTACCTTATTCTTGTTAGCGTGTCGTGCGCACGTAAGTACACGCAAAATGGAGTCTGACAGAAGTTTGGCAGTGCTTGCTGCAGTATCACTTACACATTTTTTTCTTTGCCTTCCTTCATTGGGCAGGTCTAGGAGCCTTTGCTTGCTGTGGTCCCACGGCGAACCGGGGAGAAAAACGAAGGCGTCGCTATACCTCAGGGACCGATAGATAATGTGCTATACGCCTCCGAAGATCACAGCGGCTGCGCGTTTATTACAGTTTGATTGAGTAAAACGCCTTCACTTGTTTTGTTTCTTTCGACGCGATAGCGTTAGAAAGCTCGTGTCTCAGAAATTCAGCCGTCGGCGTCGGCATCGTTGGTTATGAGCAAAAAATGGTCTGTGAGCGAAAAATTGAAAAAGAAACAAATAAAATAAAGAAAACGATTTTTGGTCCTAATATAAGGATTGAACCTGGGACGTTCGTGTGGCAAGCAGATGTCCTACCACAACACCACAATGTTACTTGCAGCTGCTTCGGAAAAAAAAGAAAAAAAAAACAGTATATAAATGTCATGTAGTCGAATGAGTCTCCTTAACGTGTTTCATTCGACAGGTGTCACGACGAAAACGAGCCCATTTGGTGATTTGTAGGCGCATTTGGGAGGCCATCAAACTACATCGAAAAAAGCCGGGATAGCCATCGCAGCTTAAAACACACAGCAACACTCAAAAACCTCAAGAAATGAACAACTCAGTCCATCTAGCGGAAATCATATATCACATTTTTCCAGAGGCGTTGATCAAACACCAAACGCTAGATTATGTGCTGCCATCTGTGAGGCATTGTGAGACACTTTATGCCCCTTCATGAAATGCCATTTCAACAAACCAAGACACGTGCATAGATTTAGCTTTTCATCCTCACGACACCATTAAAGAAATGAAGTACTGCAGTTGCCATTTCACGAACCATAAGGCGATGCTTGTTGCGGTTGGCAGGAGGAGGTCTCCAGAAGAACAAGTCGAACAATTGCCAGATAAGTAACCCAAGATGAATGACAGAATGTGGCCATTTACGAATACAAGTGACACGCCTACGCGCAGTTCATAATACAGAACCATGTGACAATATCACTGTACAATATTTTCATGAAGTTCTTATAAGAGTTCTCTCAAGTAGATCGAAAACCTGTACCTATACTATAGACCCTTTCGCTGTTTAAAAACAAAGCTTTGGGACGGCTTCCGATTTTGTGCACCAGCGTAGCGAAGAAGTATTGACGAAAAACGAATTCTTTAGCGAGTAGCCCGCTTATTTTCAACACTTTTCTCGGCTTAGTCGGGCCAAATGGTTCAAATACATTTTCTTTTAAACTACACACAACAATATAGGAGTTAGTCCTCAACTTTAAGCACTTTCCATTAACCAGAAAGCGGAAAAACCGTTTTTTTCTTACTCTGGCACAACTAAAAAAGAAACAAGTTCTTTGCTTCAGTGTTAGAGAGTGATAATTGAATTAAACGGAAGTTCCTTGAGAATCAGCAACACTTGATGCTGCTACTGCTACGTTGACATTGACGGAAAAGGCGGAATGATACGTGGCGCTTGCACACGCGAACGTTTTTGTGCGCGTGTCTGTGCGTGTGTGGGTGCGTGTGTTTGTGTGTAACAAAACAATAATAAGTGTGCACTTAGCGATTGAAGGGCGCACTAGGGGCTGAATTTCGCTATCGCGTTCAACTCTTTAAGGCGAAGCTTAAGGGTCCTCAACTCATGTGTGTTGTGTTAAAATACGAGAAAATATAAGATAAACATTAAAAAATACGTGAAAATATATGACAAAATTCAGAAATAAAGCTACGTCCTCATCTGGAATACAACGTTCCAGATCGTCTGAAAAAACAATTTCAGTTAGTGGATGAAAGAAGTATCAGGCCCACGCATGGTAGTCCTGAAGATGATAATTACTCACGTCTTCCTCAAGCATGGCGACAATAAATAGCTGGAGTGAAATGGCTCGCCGGGCAAGCCAATACGTGTTCAAAAGCTCTAAAAGTTTGTCTAGTTAATGCCTCAGCTGCGCCTCCCGGAACAGCACCTAAAAAACACATGTATATTCTCATCATAGAGTTGCGATCTATGCTCTGCGTGTTTCAATGATATGTTGTTTTGCATATTATTTCGTATTGCAATAGCACTTGCCTTTTTTTCGTGTTTTGTACCTTTTGGTTTCTACTGAGACTTCAAAAGAAAACGACGAAAATAAAGATACTTGACTACCATGCCTGAGCTATGAACATTAGGTTCCCATACTTCTGGTCAAGTATGTTAGAGTTATTTGGATAGGGCAGTGAACGCTTTCATGAGTCAACTCATTCAGACTCACTCAAACTCACTTCAAGCTGCGAGTCCGAGTTTGAGGGAACTCTAGTGAGGAATAGTTCGGCGTGGTCAAGTCTGAGGAAGTCCGGCTGGGAAAATATTTAGTGAGGCAAAATCCGAACGAGTCTAACAAAGAAAACTTAGCCTTAGTTCTAGCAACGCCTCTTTTATTACATGGATGCCTGCCAGATGCACCCGATCTGGCCGTTGACCACCCTCTTTTTTAGCCCTTCCCTGTTTTCGATCATCGTTTAACTTCACGAGATAAGCTGAAGGTTATAGATGGTCCGAAGTGCGAAAGTACGGGTTGACGATTCAGAACACGGGTCAAGATGAGCGCACTTCATATATGCGTGCGCTTAATCTCACCTTGTTGGCAACTTTGGCACCTTCATGTGGCGATGGCAGACAGATGGCTCGCCGCTCGTGCACGATTTGAATAAATGGGTGACCATACGTTTTATTGGCGTCAAATGAAACGCAAACACCAGAGCGTGTGGATCAAGCATTATAAAAGATATAGGGCGCGACATCCAGTCTTTACGACTGACAGGCGCGCACTTCGGGTTGGGCAGCACTGCGCGATCCCACTTTAATTATTTCTTTTGCGTTCCAGCTGTGAGATGTGGTAATAATCATGGGCAAAGTGCGCGTGCATAATGCTTTGGTAGTTTCAGTTTTCATTTTTTATTTTGTATATTTTTTTGAATGTCAGAAGTAGAAGAGACGGGATCGCTCGGTGATGCCAAACCGCATGTGCACGCTCTTCAATGGTGGTGACAGGTGTGCTGCACTGTACTTTTGCTAAGGCTTTATCCACGCACTCTGCGCTTCGCGTTTCATTTGACGTCGGTAGTACGTAAAGCCCGTGCTGAATAAGCTCAACATTTGATCATGTGGTAAAAACAATGCATGCCGCATTTTTAACGCTAAGCATCTACTCCCGAAATCTGCAAACGCAACCAAAAAAGAACGATGGAAACGAGAAAACGGTCTCGCAAAGAAATTCAAAAGCCCTTTTTATCTCTAGACGTCCAATATTGATCGACCCGCCGCGGTACCTCAGCATCTAAAATGTTACAATGTTAAGCTCGAGTATGCATCCGTAAATTCCCACCCCGCATATCAACAAGGTATAGAAAAACAGAAAAACAAAACAATACACCAGCACATGTTGAGCTAGATGCATGGTACGAAACCAAAGTGTGTCTAAATTAATGCGGAAGACCTTAGTGCGGCACACCTCATGATTATGTCGTTGTTCCATCACGTAGAACTTTATGAGGGTGTGATAATTATTGAGCTTTCAAGTCCGAAAACCACCGTACAAGTATCACTGTATGAGGGAGCCTGTATTTGAGCGCTGAGCAAATTTCGGCACTTTGACGCTCGCTAATGTGTATCTAAATGTAAGCAAACTGGTCTCAAGCACTTCTCATCTATCTAAGTGTGCCTGCTGTGGTGAGGAATTCGATCACGCCACCTTGTTGTCTCGACCACCATAACCACCAAAGACCACCGCGATGGATCTGCCGACCAAATCGGAAGCGTGGTGCCAAGAGCCATAGTATCTTAGGCAAGGCGCTAAATAGACGGCTGCACATGTCTCTCAGTTTGGGTTCTCTCCTCCTCTCCGTTTTTGTTTGTGGCACCATACCTATATTCCTCAAGTGCATGAACACGCTAGCTTGGCAGCGGGCCCTGTTATATGACAGCTGCTTCGCCACAACCGCAATTAAACACGTTGTATACCAACGAGGGAACATCAGCACTTACGATGTCGCTTACGGCTGGAATTGTGAGTCGAAAAATGTGAAGTTCGGGCCACTCGGCTGCTCTATAGTATCGGAGAAAGACACATTCGAATCCACCTCTCGTTTCTGTCAGCAACCCCCACCTGTTGAGTGCACAGTGACGCGGTAACACGGGCAAGCCTTTTGCCGCTCCAAAAACAAGGCTGTGGAATCATTCATTACTTAAGTGGTATACGTGTAACAAAAACACTTTGCATGCGTATGAAAACCTGGATTACGAAAGAAAAAAAAATACCTGGTTTATTCGGGCGTTCTCAGCTCAATTGTCAGCAGAAACTGCACCTTGTCGCGAAGCGCGCCTGCGACGACGTTACGAAGGTCGCCACGAATCTCACCGCTGCAACCACTGTTACGAAGGACGGCGACGCCAACACGGTCCCGAAGGCGCCACTGCTCCGATCTCCGCCGACACGGTCACCAGCCGTTTGGTAGCGTAGGTATCTCAGCTCGCGACTGCTTCTGCGCAGAGCTGATAGACGAGCGGACGAGATGACGGTGAGTTAAACAAGGTTTATGTACAGCATATTTACAGAGGCGTTACAAATTCGGCACTGGGGCCGACAGCTTAGAGACTCAAAGAGCCGAGCTCTCCTCTCTAGCACATAGCTATACTGCTAACACATAGCTCAACTCTCTGACACACATATCTGCTCTCAAATAGGTCTGCTGCTCGCGACGCGCCGCAGGGCTTCTTTTACATGCACCGGGTGGATTCTTTGGGTAACCAAATGTCCAACCAGAAGCGCCGCTGGTCGTGAGGTCAGACTCCTCCAATGGGGTCGCCGCTGGGCCGCGTCATCGAATCTGAAGCCGCTGCGTTGCACGTGGCTGCACCCAAGGACGAGTGACGTCGCCAGGCATTGCGTCAGACCCGCCAGACAGGAAGGCGCCGATTGCTTGTTCGACGGGCTCGCTAGCTGAGGTGACTCACTGTGCGTGCGTGGCAGAGAGGCACCACCGCGTGATGAAGCTGTTGAGTTGTTCGCGTCAGGCGGGCTCGCGTGCTGGCCTTGACACAGGTTGCCTTTTTCAGAGGCATGGACGTTCGCTGCGGACTCGCAGGCATAACAACCTGCAATGTTCGAGAAGCTTCGGAACTGTAGCAGATTATTTCGTGAAGATTACGCCCACATCAAGAACATTACAGGTTTTTCTGGAACCTACGTAGTCGTTAGCAATAACGCTAGAATATTCTACGGCACGTGCTGTACCGCTTGTCAGTTGAACCACGGCCGACGCTTTATTCGCGGGTATCGGTGCCACACTGCAAGTGTGTATCGCTGTCATCTTACTTTTCGTTCGCCGACCACAAGTTCACCCTAATAAACAGTGGCATCTTCGACCTTGAATCTGCTCCCTTCATCCATGTCGTGACGTATTTTATAAAACCAATAAATCCTGGACCATTCGTCCCCCCCCCCCCTGTTGGTGTGCGCCACAGTTAATAGGCGAGAAATAATGAATGACATTTTAATCCGCGCCCCTAGCGTGGCAGTAGAGTGTTCTACCGCAGAGCTACGCTGGCTTTTTTTGTGTCTTTAATACTAGTTCTAGAACCATGCCGCTTCATTGAACTCATGGAAAGAGAGACCTGATAAGGGCGCCATAACGTTCAAGGAAATTGCGTTAATTTGTGCATTGCAGGGTGGGAAAAGAGTAAAATGGCAAGCAGTCATCGAACGATTCTCATAGAGCAACGAGTTCATAACTTAATATTTCCCACCCACTGCTAAGTGCTGAACCATATTTTTTTATCTTCACCAGCAACATGCACCGTCAACGAAGCGCGCAGAATGCTTTACAGATGTGTTAGCGGGTACCTCGCTTTTCCGCCCAAAGACGAATAATGGGGAAGTGGGTGCTGTGTTAGGTCACAAATGTTAGGATTTGCGGGGTAGTCGATACTTTACAGAAAGCCAGAAAATCAAACACACTTGGTTTTGCCCCAACACGAAGCTATGATCAGAAGTCACACTATAGGCATTATCGTAATCGGCAGTCATATTTTTAATACCAAGAAAAGAATATGGACAGTAGTTATCGCCCTCCTAGTTATGATACATGTAGTAGAGTGCTGGAAAATCATTTAAGACCACGCACATTTTGAAAATGCCTTGTCAACTATTTAAACGCTTATATTAAGCCTTTCTGAAATTTTCTCTGTTGTGCTGCTGCAAATTGCGTTGTACATTGACTGTGTATTTATGTGCTTTTTTAAATTTATGATAGGATGTGTAACACTTGTCAAGTTCTATATAATAATTTTTGCCTATTAGACTGATAAATGCATATATAATTGTCCTTCCGCTCTGTATACCACCGTGCACCTTTAGGAGAAAAATAATAGCACTTGTCCCTCTATATTCAATCCTGAAAGTCTACCCACAAGACTAGACATGGTCACCTGAAAATGAGTTCATCCTATGTTTGTGTGTTTTTAGTAACCACCGTAAATGGGAAGAAAGTAATATGAACGATAAGAAAACTTCCCCTCTGCAGAGACCGAACTAGCAGTCTTTGAATTCGAATGTTGCAGCTTCGTGCCCTGCCGACGGCAAGATATCGCTTCATCCACCGTATTTTTTTTACATTAAGATCACAATGATTAGACTTCCTTACTTCCTTTCTTGGCTTCATTATGGCCTATAGCTTTCATTATTATTGCATTTAGCAAGAAAAAAAATCCCATAAAAATTGCCAGTTTCAGGTATTGTCATGAGGTTCGCAAGTTTCACATCGTGCACATGTGGCTCCTTCACAAATACATTGTGTTTGTATAGTCATTATGCGATTTCGTGATGTGTGGCGAGTCTTGTATGCGTGTTTTTTATCGCGTGATTTCATGAATTTGATGACGTGCATGGGTGTGAGCACGCAGAGTATGACAGAGCAGCAAGACATGTTAAGCAGCGAATCAGCCCACGACAATAAGAATATCTGGGGCTTCACGTCCCGAAAACCCGATATGACAACGAGAGTTGCTGCTGTGAAGGGCTTTAGAAAATTCAACCATTTGGTGTTCTTTGACTTGCACAAGCATCGAACAGTACACAGTTCCTACCGATTCGCCTTCATCGAAATGTGACCGCCGCGTCCGGGATCGAACCCGTTACCTTCGATCCCGCAGCCGAGCACCTTAACCGCTACACAACCGCGCCAGACCAGCTCACGTCAGTCGAGATGGGAATGGTGCACAGGAACGTATGCAGTGCGTTCTGTGGCTCGCTAGATTCTGACATCATTGGACTTTTTCCTTGTAGAATTGCGTAAAGGAACATGTGCACAGTGAGCACGGAAGTGGCACTGATCCTTTAAAATAACAAAAAGTATTCACTCTGTCACACTATAGACGTTCATAAAAGGGTGTAAGAACAACTTGGACATCATTTGGATCTGTGAAGGGCAGAAAGGGGAGACCACTCGAAGCTGCACTGAATATGCGTGAACTTAAAGAGTTTTCTGTTAGTTTGGAGCAGATTTTCACATTTTTTGGTTGATTCCCTGTGACCGGTAAAAAGTGAATCATGACAGTACGAATACACACACCTACACTGGATGCCACCGTACGACGTGAAAAGCTTTCTACTAGGCAATCAAGGTACAGCACCAATGATAAAAAAACGTGTAAATAGAAGCGTTCATAGTAATCTTTATTTTTTGCTTTGTTCATGAGAAAAGCAAAATTGGCATTAAAAAAATGCGCCCGGAATTTCCCATGCATTGAAAAAATAACGATAAGCATGGGTCTGCAAAGCGGGCTCATGCGGAAAACACGTTCAAGTTTTGTCGATGATTCCGGATCGCCGAACACAAAACGTTACGCTAAAGTTTTGAAGAATGTTGGCTCTTGTTTTTGCGGGAAATATCGCCGCTGATGACCAGGTTCATGGAGTCACGGTGTGCGATTTGGAGGTGCTAGAGACCAAGGCGGACAACTCAAGGACTGGCGTGCTGAAAAAGACAAAAAAAACAAAGGTAAATAAAAACACCCACGTACACACAGTAAAGTAAGTGTTTTCCAGCGTGAGTACACGCCCTCAATAAGGGGTATTTCGAAGGTTCCGTGCATGTGAACCTGCAGATAATACAAATGGTGCTGGCCCAAATGAGGCTATGGGGTTATTACTAACCACACTTGGATAAAGGAGGTAATGTGGTGTTTTTATGTGTCTGTTTACATCTATTTATTTAAAAAAATACTTCAAAGTCTTGTAAGAGGGTTTTGAACAAGAGCCTTCGCAAGAGGATTTGTATAAGCAAAACAAGATTGAGCTAAATAAAAGTACCGAATATATACAATATATAATATCACACAAAGTGAAACGGTATATTGGTCATAATTGTATATTGGTATATTGGCCGCAAACAAGAATATCAAAGAGAAATTCGCTGAAGTGGGCAGATACCGACTAGATAAAAACCGAATAGTATATTTTGTGCGCGAGTCAGCAGTGCAAAATCAAATAGATAAGCATTCAACAATGAGCAAAAAGAAATAAAAAGACTGTATGCAATTACGAGGTTACGCTCCGGAGTGTGAAACGTGGAGTCGGTAAAATTTTGTCAGACTATTTTTTTCAGAGACAACGAAAAAAAAAGAAATCAGTCAAATGTCACGAGGAAGCGCTGACAAAATGAATGAGCTAGTGCTTCTGTATATAGGCACGGGAAACTAAGCTGATTATGCAGTCTGCGATATGGGCGGGGTGAAATTTCAAGCAGCGAGGAAGATTTTCTGTCCGTATGAACGCGTTGGTGAAGCGGATAGAAGAACTCAAACTTACAGGTAATAAGAAAAAGAAGTGAAATATGTTTTATTCGTGAGAAAT
Organism: Rhipicephalus microplus; assembly: GCF_043290135.1. Taxonomy (NCBI): domain Eukaryota; kingdom Metazoa; phylum Arthropoda; class Arachnida; order Ixodida; family Ixodidae; genus Rhipicephalus; species Rhipicephalus microplus. The sequence continues at coordinate 100,475,229 of NC_134704.1, read as the reverse complement.
ACAGAATATAATGAGGAAATGGCAAGGAGCGACAAACGAGTGACCCTGTTTTGAACAGATTCTAATGAGCTCATTGTGTTCTTTTGGTAGGGTGACCACAGTGGACAAGCGAATTCGAGATGCGGGCTATAACAAACGTCTGAAACGTTGCTCTTGCACTTGTTGCAGGGTGAATTTCGCTGGGTTTGATCAAAGTACGGCAGTAACATTGATGCGTTAGCAGACATAGTAGCAATGTAAAGGTGCCAGAAAAAGTTTGATAGGAGCTTTATTCCCAAGTACTTGTGCCAAATAACTGGAAAATCCACGCTGTTGTTTATGTTTTTACAAGTAAGAAAATAGAATTCTTTGCATTTAGGGGCATAAGGGTTATTAGCCAAGTGTTACACCGAATTAAAATCAGATAGATATAGTTTTGAAGAAGGTTATGGTTATCAGAAACACGTAAAACTACCAGCGTGATATTAAATTATTAGGATGGTCATCATTACGCGTTAAAAACTTGGTCCCAAACGCTACCATGTGGTACGCCTGGGCTATTATATGGGCGATGAAATATTGCTAACTATTGACAAATTTTGGCGATTTAAATAAAACTCGTTTGCCGACTTTGTGCCTGTAAATTTAATTGTAAAGCAGTCAACTTTGAAATAAGACGGAAGTGGGCTACATGGTCGAACACCTTATAAAAGCCGAGAAAACACTGACATTATGGTGCATGTCAAAACGCTAGTGGGGAGGGGGGTGAAATTGGAAAATTTCTGATAACCAATCGAATAGCCTTCTATTCAATTCGGTTGTCGAGCCAAAAAGTACATATTTGAAATACCGAATATCTTCAAAATTATTTTTCAAGTAAACAGCAACAACGAGAAATGCTCTAATGAGTGACACGTGGAAACATCGTAGAATATCTTTTCTTGTTTTCTAATGGCTGACATGCAGACAGCTGATGTAGGGTACTATCAGTGGCCTATTAATGACGAAATGAAGGCGTTTGGCTGATAACTGCATTGCCGCTGAAGCAAGAGTTTGAGCAATAAACTATTTTCTCTAAATATGTCATGATGTTAAGTATAAATATTGCTTCATATGTAGGTAGCAATTTTACTTACAATCGGTTTTCAAAGCAACAAGTTCACTGTAGTAATCCCTTCTATATTTACCTCGCAGTCACAAAACATTTACAAATATCTGGTTGCCGCCGAGTTTTAAACAATTCTAGCAATTTTTTTTCGCACTTGAAAGTAATTGTAGTGCTCGTTTATCAAAGCTCCCAAATATTTGTGCCAAACAAATGGGACGTTTGTCAAAATGTGAGCTTAAATTTACTGGTCAGATTTAAAAATCGTTGCCTTACTTTAGGAAAACTATTTCAATAGCATTTAATTCATACTTATATTCTATTTGTTGTCCCCACTATTCATTTGGTACTGATTTGGTTCAAAGGGTCGCTATTCGCGCACCCCAACAGAGCGCAAATTAGTCATGAATTCAAAAAGTCTGTGCCTTGAATGATAAAATTTTCCTGAAGCTGTGCTGATTAGCAAAAAAAAAAAGAAACCATTCGCGGCAAGGTTTGATTAGTGGTGAAAAAGCAAAGAGTTCCATGTGACAGATAAAATGATGTGCGCCGACATTTTGCTACAGATACATGTTAGAGAAAGCGGGTTGTAGTAATATGACGAATATCTGTTACCAATTTTAAATATGGAGACCAGTTGCGCAGTCTAAAGATCGCATTGAAGAAGTCTGCCTGACAATACAATATACTACTAGTTCCACCATTCACGTTTCTGAGTGACACAAATCCTTCGGACCACCCATTATGATAGAGTAATCCACAGCAAGCCCCTCCTCGCGTTCGACCAAAAACCGCAGTGGAATGCCACAATCGATGAAGTTCAGCGGAACTGTGAGCAAAGGTGCCTTTCTGCGCATCGTAGTTACCTTCCTTTATTTGAAGAGTTTCGCAAGCACCACTGGGGCTCATCCAGGAGTTGCAAGTAATGTAAAGGCAGTTTTATATATAGCTGCGTACCAGCGAAATCCGGTTATATTTCGGTGCCAGCATACTCACCGCAAAGTGACATTTCCCGAGAGCCCTGCACGGACGCGCATTGCGTGCCCTGAGGACATTGGGAGCACGGCCAGCCTTCCGTGTACACGGGCTGCCTCAGCATGTTTCCTCTGCAAAGACAGATGCACACAGACAAAATAAAAAAAAATAGTTATTACGAGTATCTCCCAGCGTGCGCTGATCGGGAAAGTGCACAAAAGGACTTTTCTAGTCGTGAAACAGACTCTTACAGCCACGGCTTGGTTCGTGCCGTGAGTATTATTAAAAACTAGAGAGAAAATTCTGGCGAAGGTGGGTGCGTCCTCTATTTTAGGACCCCACTGGCCTTTGTCACTCGCCAGGCCAGAGCGAGTACACTTAAAAAGAAGTACTTGGGGAGTATTTCTGCCATGCAACAATAATCATCTACTTCGCGTACTTTCGTCGCGTTATCACGAAGGTTTCTGTAGTTCGCGCTCACGATCAGTGCGCTCGTTATCAGTGTGACATAGCATTCCTGACAGGAAAGTGGTCAGCGCGGGGTTTTCAAGAAAGGGAACGTGAGCAAGTCAGATGACGATTATTGTTGCGTGGCAGTACAGAACAACAATGCTCCCTTGATATTTGCTAGAAAGCCAGGCCTCCCACTGCCTCGGAAATGTGTTTGTCCCTCAAAAGGGAGAGACCACCTGGCGCGCTTGCTCACTGCCAATACGTTTGAATGCCAAGGTCCGATCTGCGCAGAGCAGCGGCCCACCTCGACGACAGGGTCTCCAGAGTAACCTCAGTCATTCTGGAAACTGTACTAGAACCCCACAACATATGTGTTTGAGTGTTGCCGATCATTCTCAGCACAATTTGCATGCGTCGTCTTGATGCCTGTCCGAATATAACAGCGAAACAATCCTTGTATAGTGAGCGTGAGAGGAATGAACTGCACATTTTCGCTGTACAGCGGCCGAATATGCTGGTTACGAAGGGCTCAGCACAAATGCCCAAGTGTGCAGCACTTCAGTGCCCCTAGTTAATAGTCCTGATGATGATGATGATGATGATTCCACAGCCATGGTTCGTACCCACTCAGGGGGATCAGCCAAGAATCGATGACTTAATTCAGTAAGATTTTTTTTTTTCAATATCGAAACCACTCACCAGAAAAAAGAAAGAAAAAAGAACTAGTCCTGCGCACGTTTCTTCATCTTTCTCTTTTGCCAGATTACTCAAATATTGCACATTGTGAGCAATAGGGCTTACATGAAAGGTGAGATCATACAAGGAAATTGAATAGGTGAATGAATAAACCACTGAATGTTTTTACGGTAAAGACGTTACATCCACTGTGAAGACTTTAGCGGCGGAGACGCGAAAAGAAAGAGGAAAACATAATTTCTTTACTGGGCGCACATATAGGGGCAGCAAGTCAAAATAATCATCACAATTTATGATGGAAACGGTGAACACAGCTGCCGGTTATTAAAAGTGTGTTCAGCGGTTGGGCCGCGGTGAATTTAAGCGTCAGTGCTATATGCGTTCGCAGTTGTACACTCCGTCATTGGCACCACACGAACAATTAGAGCAATCTAAACATTAAAGAAGGTTTTGATACAATGAGGCGCTTGCGGCATCGAGGGGTGTAACGCGTTGAACACATCTTGCCGGTGTGATCCAACCGCAATAAAGAGAAACCAACAAACGAGAAGCGCAAATACGCCCATCGTTGCGGACAATATGCTTACCCAGGTTCGTAGTTGCACACCATGTAACGTCCGTTTAGCTGTGGGCAGTCAGTGGCACCGCAGCCTACTTTTGCAGTGCGTGACCAAGCCATCTGCGATTGTGACCAAAAAAGTCGTGGAAGAAGTAATGAAAATCCACCGTGCGAAAAAGGCCTGGAATACACCGCATGTATTGTTATGCGTGTTTTTTGTCAAGTTTTATTAGCCCAGCGCGTGTGTCGCATAGCTGCCCTGCGTATTCGTAATTTCAATGTTTTGTTTCCTACTGAATGACGAAAGCTATATATTGAAGCAGTAGGGATGATGAATTAACGCGAAGAACCTAGGTGTGAGTGACTTTCGTTGGTTTGCACACTGTATGATTTCTGCGACGCTTATTAGGCTTCTGTAACGCTCACACAACCTCCTGAAACAGCCGCAACTCGCAGAGTGTGGCACGCGTTGTGAAAGTGTGCGCAGCACACAAATGTTTTATTACACTCTCCGAATATTTAGGGAAGACGTATGTGGGCTAATGAAAATTCCACCAGCTGGTCGGAAAAGCACGTGAGAGAACGAAGACCCAGTGAATGAAGAAATATTTTTTCTTCATTCACAAGAAAGAAAAAAAAGGCAACGATTGAATTTTTTCTTTCTTGTTCCACACTTCTAATTTTCGTACATGTGAACCAACGAGCCAAATGTTTGTGTTTGCGCATGCACCACGGCTTCACGGACTTCACATAGAAAGATTTCATTGTAAAAATTGGGATGCTACTATAGCGGAATTACGAACAGTATGGAATGAAATATTGCGCATTTTCACACAGTGAAGCACAGAGCTTCCATTCGTTAACAGTTTGAGTGCAACCTCAATTCCGCACTGTTTGTCACGCAAGAGACGCGCACCCAAATACAGCCTGTTGAAGACTCTTTGCGAGCGTCATCACGTGATGGATGAGTGTGTGAAACATTTGTGGCGCTCACTGCATCACGCAATGAGCTTAGACATACGCACTGACTCTCTCACGGAAAGGGGGTTCATTAAGCGAAAGAATATACCGTGTTCGTGAATAACGAAGCCACCTTCCGAAATGCATGGCGTCATTAGCGAAGTCCTGTAGAATAACAGTGGCGAAAAAGACCACTGACGAAAAAAGACCACGTGTTCCAACTCTGTTAGTAGGAGATTAATGAGCGCGTTCGAAGACACTATAGCTTGAGGAGTGATTGTTGTTATTAGCGAGCAGGCCATTTTTGGCTCGCCTGACTAAAAGCCTGACGCATACCGTTGTCGTCACAATGAATGAATAAATGAACAAACTCTGGAATTCAGGCGATTAGGTTGCTTGTTCCTGAAACGAAACATTTGTTTTCCAACTTGACATCGTTTTCTGTACCAGCTTGTTAACGGCTGCGTGAAATGGTTTCGTTAACAAAAGCAGTATTCGAGGCTGCTTGAGAGAAGTCGCTTGAGAAGTGGAACAAATCTGACAAAGTTTCTGTACACACGTGAAGTAAATGCATGAACATCAAAGAGGTTTGTGAATTAATTATACCAGGTGTTCAAGGTTAAGCTTTATGCTTTTCTCAAACTTCAACACTAGGAGGAACATGTCAAACACTTTTGTACATAGCTTATGCATTCAGGGGGACACAAAGTATGAGAAAAATATATATGGTTGTCAGTGGTTTAATTAACACAGATTTTATGTTTAGCTTCTCAATGACTGCACTGGGAAAACATGTAAAACACTTTTTTACAGAGATTATGTATCCAGGGGCACCCAAAGAAAAAGAAAGATCGTGGCTGTCAGTGAATTAATTAACTCAGATTTCATGCTTAGCTTCTCCGTCACCACAGCATGCTTGCTTATGTGTATTGGAAAGTTGGAGGCAGTCGCGTTTCTACGAAGTTACACTTCCAAGGATACTTCTAGCATGTGTGTGCCGCGGCAAAGTTTAATATTGTGCGTGATTGTGCACGCAAGGCGGTGAAGATCGGCGCAATGTTCTTCGCCGATGTGACGAACAATTATAGGTTGCTATTGCCAGCCAGTAGTAAAAGGGTAACCGTTGTCATCTTCAACTATGTCTTCGACCCATTGTCAGATTAAACGACGCACGCAACTGCCGCGTCTCTTCGGGGAGGAGCTTCGCGCCAGTGCTGCAGACACTGAAAACCTAATTACAAATGTAGGTTAATTAGGTGACTTGCACCCATATTTATTGTCTCACTTTGGGTCCTCCCGGATACATAGGTTATCTACAAAAGGAGGAGGAGGATGAAGGAGGGAAAAAAGGGAGGTTATCTGCAAAGGGGGTTCTCATGTTCTTACCAGTGCTGAACGTCTAGAACATCATAAAACCTAATTTTGAAGACCCGGTAGAAGAATACACACGTGCAAACACGGACACAAGAGAACATGAAGATAGCGCAAATGCTCATTGGCCTGTTGTGTTATCTCTTTTCTAGTGTTTGGGCCTGGACGTCTACCTTTTTTTATCATGAATGCCTTTCAAAGAACTAGTAGAGTAGATACGATCTACCTCAAATTATTCTCGTTGCATGCTTACTATCAGTTCAGAAGGAATTTGTAGAGGAAAATAGTGGGAAGTTTACAGAACCAAGCAATGCTCATGGCGACATTTTATATTTATTATTCACTCTTGACGTAACTCAAGCATTAATTGCGACTGAACTTCATTCTGCGCGTTCACTCTGAGCCCCTTCTCACCTGCGTAAAGTGTCCGTTTCGGGGAGAGAAGTTGAAGCGGCCAACGATGTCCCGGCTAGTGCTCCGGTGTTCCTCCCACCAGGTCCTGATAGCCTGCTCCCAGTTGCCTCGGGGTGCCAGGAACAGATTTTGGCCAATGTATCCCCCTTAAATTGAGAGTATTGTCGTTAGGCAATGAAGAATCCAGAAAAGGAATAATGAAACTTGGCTTAATTTAGGGGGGGGGGGGGTTAGAGAGGCTCTTCCGTCAAGGGTGCCACTGGCCTTAGCTGCCCATTGAGCCTGGTCGATCAAGGATTGCTAGTTGGCCAAGATAGAGCGTCCCACTGCTCTAAGGTGTGTGTCTTTGTAATTTATGTATCTGTCACGGTTGGAAGGAACTATTATCAGCCCCAAGTAATCTGGTATGGCGTAGGACTCCCTTCGCATGAAGTGCAAGTTTCAGCCCATCAAGCATACGCGATTACAAATAGACATCATGGGATGAAATTATAGGCTATACAAGTTTTAGCTTCTGCCAACGATTTACAACAGAAAATGATGCGCTGATGCATTGCATAAACAATGCTGAGGGCTTCGAGTACCTAACTACATGGTTAAAATGAAGATCTAAATAACAGCTGCTGTAACTTACGCATACGGGTATCTCAACCTTTCGTTTGATTAGTCCTAAACAAAAGGCAAGTACATAGACCTTTAGCTTCCTACAGCCATATTAGGCAAGAAAAATAATGGCAGTATACATTTCCCCGTAGTGACCGACAGCATTCCGCTGTCACCAGAATCGCAGTGCACTCTATATACTTACTAACTTGACCACATCCAAAGCAGCCATGTTGGAAGCGGCAACTCTGTGAGTGAACTTGGGCACGCCTTGCAACTTCTCCATCATACTCCTGAGGAATAGGGAAAAGAAATAAAACGCAGCGGTATAGTAAGTGCTACGTCTAGCACCATCTCAGTGCAGGTAACACGACAACGTAAACAACGAGTTTTAGGCCTACAGTCACAAAGAAAACAATTGAAAAACTCCGTATAACCATAGCACACAATAGCATCTGCTCAGTTTCGAATGCCCACAGGCCATTTTTCTCTCTCTCTAAGTGATTATGTAAAAGAAAGGAAAAGAAAAGTGCCGCCCGTAACTGTCTATCACTGGGATGACACCTCAACATTACGGCACAAGGGTAAGGGGAGTGGAAATAAAAGTGGATAGGAAAAGAAAAAGAGAAGAAGTAGCAGAGAAGAAGAAAAAAAAAGGCATTCAAGTCGTGTTTGCGTGCGCGCGTCGAGAACCCCAAAGGCCATTTTTCTTACAAATGACCAACTAGACTTGAGATAAGGTGTCGCAAGCGTCGAGATTGCCACATGTTGTGAAAGAGGATCATTAAAAAAAAACTCCGGATAACGATGGAACACGCATTCTTTCTTATGGAAAAATTTCATATCAGGCGTGAAAGTGACACACATGAATCGGCTTATACTTTTATATAAAAATTATCCTAATAAGATGAAATCTTGAAAAGGAATTGAAAAAAAAGAACTTGGTTTCTTTCTAATATACTCTAGGACTGAAATGTGGCTATTTCTAAGAATACAAAGAAGGCGTGATAGCAAGATGGCGTCAAAGCACGCGAAGAACAAGAATCATGATCGAAAACACAGTATTCAGTGCATCTTGTAAGTTATGAATGGTTTATTTTCTTATCGCGCAAAACAGTCGCTTGTTGACAATACAGAGAAGGTAGCTACCAGCTTACATTCGAGAAAATAAAAGACAAGAGAAAAGAAACCTTCCATATTTTTAGGCCACATTAGTATAAGAAACGAATGTACTTTTACGTATAACGTAAAGCACGCTCACACATTATATTTGCAGCTAGGCAGCGTCACCGGACGAAGCCACAAACCTTTGCCGCAAGAACTATAATAACATAATTTTGAGGTCTTATGTGTCGAAATCACGATATGGCTCGGAGGAACGCCGTAGTGGGGAATCGGAAAATAATTTCTACCACCTGGGGCTTTCTCTTAAGTGCAAATAAATCTTGCAACATGCCTCTCCAGCCCTTTGCCGTGATCGAAATGTGGCCGCCTCAGCCGGGATTCGATTCCGAAACGTACGGTTCAGTAGTCAAGCATCTCAACGACTTGACCACAGGGCTGAGTGTAAGCCTATTCACCGGTGTGTGCAAGGGGGAGGGGGAGTTCACGAAGGTGGCCACTCCCTAAGCACGAAGAGGGGGGGGGGGGGTGCGCGGTCAGCCTTATACATGGACATGATTACGAGAAGAGGGGCGATGCAAAAAAGCTGCAACCCCCCCTCCGTCTGGGGATCCTGAGCACGCCAATACACTGCCTCATCGCTGCTTCTTATTGCCTTGAAATAGCTGGAAAAGCCTGCATTACCCAAGTTTGGCAACTACTAGCCCACCATAGACAATAGTGATGATACTGTTCGAAGAGTGAACACACTAAACTTTTCCAAAGCAGCCGTTCTCATCTTAGGTCAACATCAGATGTGGTTCCAGCATTTTATAGCAGTCTAACAAACATTAAATTTGTGTTCGTATGACTCAGTAGGCTATATTCATGCGTTCAGTGGATAGAGCATCGAACGCGTTATAATCATGTGGTGTTTACACAGGAAGAATACACTAAAGAAAGTTACAGAGGATACTGATGCCATCGCCCCGTATGACACCGATTACCACAAGGTGTGAGATTGGCCTGTATTCAGGGGCGAATCACATTAAAACCGCACAATTACCCGCTGTCTATAAACCACCATCCGTCGTCTACAGCAGATGCAGAAACAGCAACATCTGTGCACAACAAAAAGGTTATAAAAAGGCTGTTAACCAGAACAAACAAAAATAAAAGGCCACAGCACCGAAAAAACGTTTAACCACCCGTCAATCAAAGAATATGACAGAACAAAAGGTTAACGAGAACAAAATAAGTGGCTGTTAACTTGAACAAAATTGATGGCCAAGATTTATGAGTCGTTGCACACTCCTTCGCTTCATCATGAGCATTCATTTGCGTGAATATGCGTAGATGTTTCTTAATGTAAACATACCTTTTTGTAGCAACTTTTGGTGTGTCTGTGAATGTTGTTTCTGTCGCGATGTTCTGTTGGATTGTAATTGGTGTTAACTGTCTGTGAGAATAAATTTCTCTAAACAAAGCTAGAGCATTAAAGCGTGCGGCGGAGATTGACTTAGGTGCTTTAATAGAAAAACGAGACATCCAATGGGACACCCACCAGGAGAAGCATGTCTGCCGCCGGCGGGAAACCACCCAGCTTTCCCAAGGCCAGCGTCTGCCTCAGCTCGTTGTGGAAGCGCGTGATGAAGACGACTTCGTCGGGAGACACCGACTGCAGGAGAGTGCCGTTGAAGGTGCTCCAGAGTCCCGGCCGGATGAGGTTCAGCGTGGCCGGAAAGGGCCACGTTCGGTTCATCATGAACCAGCGGTTCGGGGTGTGCGGTCGAGTCTGCGGGTTCCACCACGGTGGGGGAGGGGGCGGGAACTGACTGTTCTGAGGCGGCGGTAACTGCTGCACCCATATCGTACAGGTCACGAGGCTCAACGCTGTGCAGATGAATATGGCGGATCCCAGGGACGTCGTCATGGACCTGGATCGGTGGTCAAGAAGGGTAAATACGTCGGCTTGTTCTGATTGGCGATTCTTATTGCTTCGTTGCCAAGCAAAAAAAATATTTACACTAGAAAATAAAAGAAAGAGAAGCAACTATATTTGCTGCACAACTAGGTAATTCAAATGAGCTTGCTGGTGGTGAAAAGGGTGAGGACGATATGTGGTGCTTAACGGCCCAAAACCACCATATGATTATGAGAGACAACGCAGTTCAGGGCTGAGGAAATTTCGACCAGCTGGAGTTCTTCAACGTGCACCCATATCCGATCACACGGGCCACAGCATTTTCACCTCCATAGAAAATGTAGCCGCCGCAGCCGGGATTCGATCCCGTGACCGTGGATCAGCAGCCTAGTACCTTAACCACTATAGACCACCACCGCGGGGCTGGTGCGAAGACTGTTTCGGTTCAGTTAATCGCTGCAGCCTGAATAAGGTAGTCAGTTGCCGAAAGGAAGGACTGACACGCCGCTAGCGAGAACGCTGGCAGTAGTGTTAATAGAAAGCGGTCCCCCTCGCTTTCAAGAAGAAGGCGATTTTGGCTAGCCTTCACGCAGCTCCGATTTCGGTTGAATGTTTTCTGAGTAACCTTCAGACAAAATCTCTGAAGAAAGGATAACTTTACCACTCTTGAATTGTACCGTACATGTCACCAGAAATAAACGGACCATTACTTACATCGATGCCTTGCAACAAAACAGTGGCAGATGGGCTCTTTGTGTCGTCCCGCGTTTTTTTTTTTTGTGGTGTCCGTGTGTTTGGCGCACGACAATGAAGTTTGAGAACTGAATCGTGGTGCATGGTGGGACATCAAACAGAGAGGCAAGGCGCAAGAAAAGAAACAGAAGGGGCTAATATTTGATCTTGCGAACTTGAGTCGATGGGAATAAAAAAAAAATGCTTTCGTGATCATAATCATAAAGCCTTCTCTTGAATGCCAAGAGTCGTTCACATTGTATACACAAGAACAGGCTCCAAAAATTTGTTCATGATCTCCGGTTTAGTTCAGTGCGGAAAAATATATGCCTGCATAAAATTTTTCGAGGGCGTAGTCGCCAAAGCTTATGGGGCCATGTGCTCGAAGAAGTACCGAATATTTTTTGCCAGTTTTCAGTACATGTCACGCTATAATTACTATTTATGCGAAAACTTTGGATGCCTCAATGAATGACTCAATTCAGCACTCAATTAATTAATTTGTGGTGTTTAACGTCCCAAAACCACCATTTGATTATGAGAGACGCCGTAGTAGAGGGCTCCGGAAATTTTGACCATCAATTCAGCACTCGGTGGTGACCATTTCATGCGTCCAGGACGAGTGGTGCGAAAAATTATTGTGTCATGACGTCACTCATCATGACATCACAGATCCCAAAAATGTGTGTCATGGTCAAGGCGTCACACACTGTAGAAAAAGAACGTGGTAAAGAGAGGAGAAAGAACATGGATTTAGCTTACGAATCGTCTTAGGTCAATGCACATGGGACACTAAGTTTTGAGTGCGTGACACTAGAATACAAAAGCTGCTGCAGTGACAACCAATTACATCGAACTTGGGTAACTTGAACAATCCTTCATATTGTACAAGTCGAACACGTCAACGTTTCACTGTGATTGTATCGGAAAATTGAGAGCGTGATCGAGCGGAAAAAGTCGGAATGCTTGACATGTCGAACATCAAGCAATGCGATGCGACCCAAAGAGTTTTCCGTCCTTCAAAAATCATCCGACGTTTCTCACGATATCTGACATTACGACGTGCATTTCAGTGGGGCGCTTCAATTTTTGGATTTCTGGGTTGGTTCTGAAGACGAAGAAGTGTGTTTTGAATAGGAGCTACTTCTGCTAACTCCGGCGTATTTCAGTAGTAATTTAAGTCTGTTGATCAGTTTTCGCTGCTCCCTTGGAGGGGATGGATGTAGACCACCCCGGGCGCCTGCCGGCACCAGCGGCGTCAGCGGCGGCTGCCTCCAGGAAGCGTATGGGACAAGCGAGCGACAGCGACAGTGAAGATACTCATGCTTACTATCTCAGCAGTGAGGACTTCTCAGATGACGGTTTCCAACCTGTGCTGAGCCGCAAGGCGAAGAGAAGGAACATGAGGACATCCTTAACTATTCACACTGTAAGTGAAGCGCCAAAATCGAACACTTATACCATCCTGTTTCTGCCTGTACTTCCTACCGTCAGCATGAAACGCCTTAACATACAGTCTGTGTCGAGGTCTCTGGAAACGCTCGTGCCAAATGAGATCACGGACATAAGAGTGAACGCCAGAAAGAATATACTGGCTGTGAACGTTTTGCACGCAAGCGCGTTGGGCGTTCTGCGCAGTGTAACTGACTTGGACGGCAACCAGGTGCGCTCTCATGTTTCCTTGGGATGTGATGTAGTAACCGGCGTGATCTACGACATTGATGTCGCTATTTCCAATAAGGACTTACAACTTCTTGTCAAGTCAACAACTGATACTCCAATTGTTGATGTCACCCGGCTAGGCAAGTCTCGCTGTGTGAAGATTGCGTTTAAGAGCACATCACTCCCCTCTCATGTGAAGGTGGGGTACTTCAGACATGCTGTGCGGCCTTTCATTCCAAAGCCTCTCCAGTGCCGTAAATGCATGAAACTTGGACATGTGAGCAGCGTCTGCGAGAATTTGGTGGTATGCCACCGCTGCGCCGAGCACCATGAAGCGGATAAGTGCGTCGCAACTGTCAAGAAATGCTCTAATTGCAATGGATCCCATGAAGCCACATCGAAGGACTGCCCACGGATTCAGAAGGAAATTGCCATCTTGAAGGAGATGGTGCGCGATCACTCATCTCATCGAGAAGCCGCAGCTAAAGTCAGAAGGCGTCGTTCACGTCGACGTCGGTCTTCGAGGACGCCCGCTACCTCCTCGACACGTTTGCGTGATCCCTCATTAGTACCACCTCCTTTGCCTCCCAGACCACATGCCGTGGGAAAGGCTGTAAAAAACAAAGCCAGTGAGCATACCCTAACTGCGACAGAGTGGCCTGCACTTCAAAGGGAAGCAGCATCAAGCGAACCGAAGGAGCTTCATGACGGCCAGTCCACGCTCCCGGTTCGAGATCTTTCCAACCAAGACAGGCAAGTGACTGCAATCGTCCCGGTTCGAGATCTTTCCAACCAAGACAGGCAAGTGGCTGCAATCGTGCAATCATTATTTGCTACGATTCGCACGCTACTGATCAGCATACAATCTCCGTCTGCTAAGAGTGCACTGCAAATACTGGATGCACTGAATCCAGTTCTTGCTAACTTCGTATAAGCACAATGGCTCAACAAAATCTCATCTTCCGCACTGAAGTTAAAAGTGCGTCGATTTTTCAGTGGAATGCCTGAGGCATGAAGTCCCGTATCTCGGACTTTCACCAATTTGTTGGGGTCAATCAATTCCCCATACTTGTCATATGTGAACCAAACGTATCAACGCCTTACAGATTGTCCGGTTATGAAGCTTTTTGTTCAGCCGCTTGCGAAGAACGAAGCAAAGTAATTGTTTACATTCGCACAGACTTGACTTTTCTTTCGCACCCAATAAGTTCAAATGACGACAATCAGTACGCGTGTTTTCGTGTGAAGAGGAATGCAGTTTCGTTCACGCTTATTGGTGGATATATATCTCCGTCATCGCGATTTGACTGCGACAGATTAAAAGACATCCTAATGAGAACCGATGGGCCTTGGATCATCACCGGTGACTTCAACGCCCATCCCATGCTTTGGGGGAGCACTAGGATGAATGCCAGGGGCCGGAACATTGTGACATTCGCTTCCGATTACGACCTTTCCATCATGAACGATGGTACCCCCACATATCTGCGGGGTCTCACGTATGGCAGTTGCCTTGACCTGACATTGGTGTCATGGTGCTTCTCTCACAAAGTTAAGTGGTTTTGCGATATTGAGACTCATGGGAGTGATCACATACCCACCTACGTGACGATCGACGGTATCATAAAAAATTTCTCTTTCGGTGTTGCGATTGGCACTGACTGGTCGATGTTTGCATCGCGTGTTGAGAACGCTTGCAAAGAAGGCCTCGCCTGCAGCCTGGAAAATACCATAGCGAAAGCTATGCAAGCGTCCAAATGTAAATTACCATTTTCGTCTAAAGTAACACAGTTTGACATCGAACTGGAAAAATTACGAGCTATACGAAGGCGTGCTGAACGACGATACAGACGCACAAGATCAATTTACGATCTGAGGGAAGCAAGGCGGCTCCAGAAAAAGATTCAACGACGAATTTACAAACTGGAGAGCGAACGCTGGAAAGCATTCTGCGAATCTCTAGACCCTCATAAACCTCTGTCATATATCTGGAGAACAGTTCGTGGTCTTCGCTCCTCTCCACAACAACGGCACCCTTTTAAAGCTTTGGCACTCCATCATGGAAAAACAGAACTCGAGGTGGCTGAAGAATTTTGCACGAGAGTTGCCGGGGATATTATGAACGAGAGCATCGACGCCGTGATCGTTCCTGAGACGCGATTCCCAGAAATGGACATTCCGTTCACAGTGGAAGAACTGGAAGGTGCGTTAGTCGCTTCTAAGCGCATGTCATCGCCAGGTCCTGATGGTATTACTTATAGTGCGTTGGGACACCTTGGAAAAAAGCCAGAAAAGAACTTTTAACATGTTTCAACAACTCCTGGGTCAGTGGCAGTGTTCCTCGAGAATGGAAAATAAGTCGATTAATACCACTTTTGAAATCGGGAAAATCACCATTGGACTTGACAGCGTATCGCCCTATTGCCCTCGCAAGCTGCCTCGGAAAAGTGATGGAAAGAATGGTTCTATTTCGTCTCGAGTGGTACTTGGAACGATACACCAAATACCCTTCTTGCATGGCAGGTTTTCGTCGGGGCCACTCCTCCATTGACTGTGTCCTTGACTTATCGACATTTGTTCAACAAGAAAAAAGTCGCAAGCGCGTATCAGTAGCACTCTTTCTTGACGTGAAGGGTGCATATGATAATGTCGCTCACGATGCCATCCTCGCTTCTCTCGCCGCAATGGGCATTGGTGGACGAATGTTTCAATGGATAAAAGATTATATAACTGGCAGGGGTTTCTTCGTACAAACATACGAAGGTACAACTGCCCAACATTACACCTACTGCGGAGTACCTCAGGGAGGTGTTTTAAGCCCCACAGTGTTCAATGTGGCCCTCATTGGTCTGGTGAAGGTTCTGCCAAAGTCGGTGTGCCTATCCATATACGCCGATGATATTTGCCTCTGGAGTGCTGCAGTTACTCGCCCTCAGGTGCGTGCACGAATACAGCGGGCAGCAACCCTCACAACAGCCTACCTTCAGAAACAAGGCCTAAATATATCAACTGTGAAGTGCGCGTTGATGGCGTTTACACGCAAACCGATGACGCCATACCCTATTTACATCAATGGGCAGAGTGTCAAATATGCACGGACGCATCGTTTCCTGGGCATAATAATCGACAGAAGTCTTTCGTGGAGCCCACATTGTGCGCACTTGAAGAAGAGACTGCTATCTATTGTGCATATCATGAAATTCTTGTGCGGTAAAGCATGGGGAACTTCTGTGGCCTCCATGCTACAGCTGTACAGGGCCCTATTTCTGGGTCTATTGCGCTACAGCTTGCCGGTACTGACTAACACTTGCAAATCGAATACTCATTCATTGGAGAGTTTGCAGGGTCAGGCACTGCGTATCTGCCTAGGACTGCCCCTATGCGCTTTTACTTATGCCACAATCATGCTTGCCAAAGACCATCCGGTCAGGACAAATATAGCTGTGGATTGCCTCAGAGCGCACATTCGACATGCTAGCCGTGTCGCCGACCACCACTTGGCCCTTCTACCTTCCGGAAGACCACGTGCTACGTTTTCAGACGTCATAGCCAAGCACCTAAACAGCATTCCATCAGGATATACGCCAGCTGCGAGAACGGCTTGTCCTCTGTGGTGCCTCGACCAGCCGCAAGTACGTCTAGAAATTCCGGGAATCAAAAAGAAAAGCAGTCACTCCAGAGTAGCATTGAAGCAAGCAACACTGCTATTATTACATGAGTTGTACTTAGACCTAACGCAGATATACACTGATGGGTCCATCTCATCCAGCAGCTCATCAGGTGCCGCTGTAATTCCGGCTGCAGAAATGACAATCAAGTTTAAGTTGTCGCAAATGACTACATCTACGGCATCAGAGCTTGCCGCTATAAGGGCTGCTTTACAATATCTCGTTCAAGAACGTCCAGGAAAATGGGTTATATTCTGTGATTCGAAGGCAGCGCTTCAAAGTTTGCAGTCTGCCATGCGTAGGAGGAGTCATGACCAACTAGTACAAGAAATAAGACATTGCCATCATGAAGCTCTTGCACGAGGGCATGATATTATATATAAATAGCTGCCTGGACATATCGATATTACCGGAAGTCAATTAGCCGATGATGCAGCCCGCTCAGCCCATGAAAAAACCCGTGTAGTCCCGATTCCTCTATCAAGGAATGATGCAGCAAGACAACTTTACCTGCTGGCTCGAGATCTCACACGCACGTTCTGGTCGTCTACCAGCTTCCAAAGGTGTCAGTTTTATGAACTGGATCCTTCGCTCAAGCTAAAGCTACCATCACAACTTTCCCGCTCCGATGCGACACTGTTATGCCGCCTTTGGTTGGGTGTTGCATTTACAAAGGTGTACTCCTTTCGCATTGGTATGGCAGACACTTCTACATTCGACTACTGTGGAGCTGAAGAGACCATCGAACACGTCCTGTGCAGTTGCGCTTGCTACGACACACAGCGATGCCAGCTACGGATGGTTTTGAATCGACTTGACCCCGGACCATTTTGTGTGCAGAAGATACTAGGACCTTGGGCATTTGCCTCAGTTGCGCAGAAAGCAACAAAAGCACTGCTACTTTACCTCAAGTCAACAAACCTGAGCAACCGCCTGTAGACTGTGTGCTCCCCGAGTGTGCTCGTGATTGTGTGTACCTTCTCATCTTTCTGCAACCTCTTTTCTCCCCTTTATCCCTTCCCCAGTGCAGGGTAGCAAACTGGATGTGCGTCTGGTTAACCTTCTGCATTTCCTTGCATCTTTATCTCTCTCTCTGGGTTGGTTCTGGAGACCCGCGGGCTCTCCGAAAGCTACCGCTGCTTACGGTTCTGATAAGAAATGACGTAGGCTGGCTACGCGCCCGCCCGGCGACAGCCCGAAATCGCGAAATCGAATGCAGGACAGCCAGCGTAAACGTGAACAAACTCTACCGTCATGGCAGCAAACAAAACAATGCGCCGCGTTTATGTTGCCTTTTTTCTGCATTGTCGGCTTGGAAATACGCAGCTTAGCTCGCCAAAAATCTGAAATAATATCCTCGAGCGTACGCATTTGGGGTACAACTTCGTACGCTCGCACGATCACTCGCCGCATCCGCGAACGAAACAGCCAGCTGGCGCACGCTGCTTCGAGAACGATGCAAGGTGAGCTGCCGTGACGGTGAAGGCTTGACAAGCTCACGCCTCTTTAGTACATGTATCAGACACTGCACAACACGACGCGAAGTCACAGGGAAGTGATCGTGCCCCCAAAAGAGCTTGAAGATATATACCTGCTCAGCTATCGCGTATCATACGTCGCGAACACACGCTGACCAACTTAGGTTTTCTTCTAAAGTTTATGATATGCGCAGATATCGGTACCATGAGTGCGCGTCGTATATGAAATAAACATTTGCATGACACGTTCTCGATTCATTTTCAGAACTTGCCTTGGCCTGTTTTCCAGTCCTAAGTGACACTTAACGAATGTCATGTATATCAGCTTTGATTCGACCTACTAGGTGATAGTACGTACTGCGAAGCATTATTACGAAGAGGTGAAAAAAGACAAAGCCAACGATGAAATGGGCCATGAAAGGATGTATACATTTCTGAATCCATTCTCCGTTTTTTTTTTCTCGCGCCATATTGTATAATATCATACCACATATGCTGGCTCATAGATGGAAATGGGTTCGCATGCTGTTCGCGACCAGCGAGCATCACCAACAGTCGCGATCTAGGACTTTCTTTCACCATAGAAGATAAATCTAGTAGTCATGACAGAGGTTCTAAGAGGTTCACGTATACGCAAACATACGACGGAGCGAGCTAGTGCGATCACAATCGTCTTCGCTAAGTGCACAGAAAGCAGGCTCAGCTTCACAAATGACTACTACGAAAAAAAAAAGTTACACCAAAGTTGTCTTCATGCGTGCGCACGAACGTGTACTACGTACATGACTTTTAAGGCATGTGCACGACGCAGGCAACAGTTCACCGCATTGTTCACAGGAGGAAGCTTCACGGGAAACATAACAAATGCGATGAACAGTAGGTTCAAACACTCGCCGCCACTCGTAATCGCCTAAATTTGCAAGGGAAACGGGCTTTAAAAGATAACGCCACGCGTAATGACAAGCGAAGGCGCAGTCCTAAAGCTCCCACATTACAATCCATCGACTCCTCACAAAGATGGCACCGAGTGCGCATCGTACCTTTTCGGCGTCTGCTATCCCGAAACCTGCCCAAAAGCTTCCAGAAAGCTACCACGACTAACTTGTCCTGGAAGCGTCTGGCGACCCTGGGGCTCCCCGCAGGTCGCCAGAACGTTTAACCCGAGAACGCCAACCGGAAGTGCGCCGTGGGCGGGGGGGCGGGGGGGGGGGTGACAGAGCAGCCCGAGAAAAACGAGCGCGCTCTGGCTGGCTCTGGCAGCCCGCAGTTAGCCAGAAGTGGAAAATTCAAGAGCCCCAGTGAGAGAGCTTTGTGACTAGGAGGGCACAGTGCAAAGCGAGTGGAAACTATCGCTTGCCATCGCGTGTGTTCTGCCATAATTCCATGTCGTGGCAGTTGTGTTGGGTCGTCGCAGTACGCCTCTATAAGTTCAAGAGGGTATCGTAAAATGGAAGAACCCGTGCGTTTCACGCAAATTTAGCGACAATCGACGCAGGCGAAAGAAAAAAAAATGTCCGGTGTGGCCGCTGGGTACGGCCACCCACGAAGTATGTTGTAATATTGATAAACAATTCCAACATTAGGGACAAACAAGGTTAGGGGATACCTCTGCCCGACGAGCACAGACATACATGTAATAAATGATAAATATTTTGTCCCTGTTCACTTATGTATTTGGATATTCCGGCTATAACAAGAGCCTGTGCATATTTCACATGTCCAGCTACAAAACGCCAAAAAAAAAAAATGAGGAGAACTGCCATAAGCCGTATTGTCGACCAGTCCACGATACCAACTTGCACACAAATGGCAAGACAAGTTCTTCGATATTTTATATCAAGTTACAAGATATGTCAAACTGATCCCCGTTTCTTGTCTATATATGCGGGTGTTAATGTATGCGATTTCACGACATCGCATTTCAGCCCTCCCACTCTTAGCAAAATTCTAGGTACAGTATTTGAGGATCGTCGCAATATCGTGGTCGAGGCTGGAAAAATTCAATCTCGAAGTTTTGTGCATGGGTGGTTTCCCTCATGCCATGAGGCATGAGGGACACGTGTTTTGTGCACACGTGCTGTCCTTCATGCCCCGTGACATGAGGGACACCTGCTTTGTGCACACGTGCTGTCCCTCATGCCCTACGGTATGGCGGAGTCTTGCGTCAATTAACTTTGGCAGCAACTTCAATGCAACCGGTCATTTTTCAATTTGTAGAACTTTGCCAGAACCTACACTAATTCAGATTTGAATGTGAACCTATAGGGCAGTAGTTTGATCTGTCCCACCTCCTTCCTTCATAGGTGGCGATGAAGTATCCACATATTTGCACATTCCTAACGGGAATCGGCCAAAACAGAGGACATAACAAATGACTTGACGCAGGAGCTACATGTGTTGTGTGCACAGCACCGGCGCATCCGTTGGGTCCCCTCATCGGTCGTCGTTTAATTTCTCTCGTGCAATGGAGTCCATATTGAAACTACAGCAACACGCAAATGAAGGCTAGGCTTAAAAATATAACAAGTGACATTATATAACTAAAAACAGCTCGCTTTACTCCTGATACTCGATTAGAAACGTTGAAAAACACTTACAGTTTGGCCATGTTTGCGTCTTCAGACCGCCCGCTGGGAGCTATCCACGTACGCTGTTCAAAGTGCCGAAACACTGCTATAGGAAGAGTTTATATACGCTTTTATTTTCTATACAAGTGATAAGAGGTCCGATGACCAACACGAATTCCTATTTTTCTCCAAATCTTTCTTGTCATCAGATTACATGGATGAATGAACTTTTCTATCATCAGATTATAAGGATGAATAGATATGTGCACTGCCTGCAACAAATCGTAGAGCGACTAGAACAAATTGAACACTGTTGTGACTGTTGCCTGCGCTATCAGCGCAGCGCCTGGAAATCGCTACATGCTGGCCCGTGAAACAAGGCTGCCTCAATTTTATATTCAAGGCCATCACCATGCTTATCTAATCGCAAGAGGAGGACTGGATGAATTGGAGGAATGAACATTATTCAGAGAAGCCATTATTCAGAGAAGCCAGTTGAGGTGGTTGGGTCGAGGTTTTTTATAAAGGAACGTCCAGGGCTCGCCATAACGCCGCCTCAAGCGACACTAAATTTAGCACTATAGACGAGATCCTACAGCTTGTAAAGGGAAGCAGTATTTTTTGCGGGGACTACAAGATAAGGCAGAAAGGAAAACGCTGATAACTCCTATCCCACCCTCGATGCCAGCATTCAGTTATACGTTAGTAATCCTTAAGCTGGAGCACGAGTCGTGCCGATGGAGAGCAATGGCTGACGTCGAAACCGGTTGCGTCTGCTCTGAACGCGCGCGTGCTAGCATGCCTTATTCTTGTTATATCGTTCCTTTATCAATAAATTACCAAATAAAGAGATATACCATTACAGGTGGCTGATAGAGGGAGCACCGGTTTGGAAGTTTGCAAGTCGCTATCAGCAATACGAAAGTAAAAGAAGTCGGACGTTGTATCAGTGTCAAGTTAAAACTGAACAGCGGCAAGCATTCGCGATGGTATAGTGCCCGCTGCCCACTTATCACTGCGAAGAGCCAGGCATACATGCGCCCAGCTGCTGAACAGGATGCGTGCGCCTGTCAATGGTGATAACTGGACGGCATGCACTACACTGTCGCAAAGGCTTTCTGCTGTTCGGGTTTCATTTGACGCAGGTAGTATGCCTTTCTATATCAAGAGAAAGATTAAAAAAATAAGCGCTGTGTTCCCTAAAATGACTTATGTATGTCTTTTCTAGTAATAGGCGCACATGCAGAATATATACGTGTTGTTTTGTTGCCCCAGACATGCGAAATAATTGCTTTTTAACAGAAAATTTTACGAGTATGAACGCTGAATTTTGAGCAACATAGGTGGGCGCTGCGGATGGGGTCGGCCGTTTCGATTACCCGATGCTGTTAAGAGTAGACAAACAGACAAATGTACAGACAGACAGATAGACAGACAGACAGACAGACAGACAGACCAAAATTTTGGCGTCGAAGGTCCCCAAGAAAGACTATTGTCTTTAAAATTGCCACATAACACGCACCTTGGGAATCCACTTTATGCGTATTGCATGCGCATGGAAGGTCACCCTCAGGTACATATTTTTTATTCAGCGACAAGTTACGAAATGACGCTAAATACACATGTTTAACCGTTGCAGATGTTACTATAACTAGTTGTTTGCACTTTCGCAACGGTGTCAACATAAATACGAGTATTAGCAACACCAGAAGCGATAAGCTGATATGAATCGCTGGTGCTTGCGAGTGTGGTAGCCCTAGACATGAATTAACTTCAGTACATGGCACCTAACCACAGTTGACGTTAACACAACATGACGGCTGTATCATAGGAGTATTCTCGTAATGTTTATAAAGTTGGGTAGCCAGCATTGAAATCACAATTGACGTTTTATGAACATTAGGGTCTATCTTAACAGTAGTTCCAAAACCTGACGTGGCTCTGTGGTAGAATGCTTGACTGCCACGCAGAAGGCTGGGATTTCATTCCTGCTAGGATTCTCACAATTATTCTGTGAGTTCGTACGGTCAATGCTGCCAATGTCACTTTTTTCTTATCGTTCACGTGTTAAATTTACCCATATGTGTTCTGGCCGTTCCTGAGTAGATACCAAGTGTCAATCACCACATACCCGCATACCAGAGGCACATACCCGCCTGTGGGTATATGCCACTGTCTGGTGCGAAGTGTTTGCCGACATAGGCGACGGGATTGTGAAATCACTCATATCTACACCAGCTTGTGATATTCGTCAAACCATGTTACTCTCCCATGATAATTTCTGTGCACGCCAAGTTAAGATCACGAGAGCCAGCCAGATGTAAGCGGCTAGATAGATAGATACGCAGATAGACGCAAACAAATGCTTCGCATTTAATAAAGAAGTCATGGCATATCCACGAAGGAATGATGATGAGTGGGCGAAGCAGTGCGATCATTCGTCGTTTTTGCAAATCGCCCATGTCATTGACCAATCACGCACGTGAGTGAGTGCCAAGCGATTTACCGTTATATAAAACGCTTGTTAGCCATCACTGGCATGTTGTGTCGAGCTTTGAATTCCGTTACTGCTTTGTGGTATTGGTTGCAGCCGGAAGTTTGTAAAGACGAGCTCTAGGAACGTTCCCCTGGTGATTGTTCGTTGTTTCGAGCAGCACGAAATGCATCGAACATCATCTCGAGACGTCATTGCACAAGCGAGTCGTTGTCCGTGATAATCATCGTGACCATCTTAATCGTCATCAGCGTCATTGTCAGCGGCGGCTACGGCCAACAGCGCCAACACCAACAGACAAGCCTTAACCTTCAGAAACTTCACCCCTAAAGCATCGTGGCATTACCACGTAGTCAATGATGATGAGTGGGTGAAGCAGTGCACAACTCATGCACAGCCCACGCAATCTACACACTGTACGTCACGACGATGACGCTCATGACGCTGAATAACAAGCGCCTTCCAGACCACACATTCTCCTTTTTCCATACGGGGGTGCTATTTTGGATCCTGTCTAGTTCCACCGTATTGTCAAATTTCGTAATGGCGACATCTTAGGCCAATCAGAGAAGTCGTAGCAGTCCACTGGGCTAATCAGCATCGATTAATGGTGGAATGTGACAACATATCGGAATCGGACAGTGTCCAGAATAACACCCCCGGCACAGCCCGTGTAAGCTACTCACTATGCGCGATGGCGATGACGATGAAGCTGATGACGGACAGTGACTGGCTTGCGCAGTGTACGACGTCTCGAGATGCTCTACGATGAATTTCGCATGACTGGAAACAACCAACCACCATCAGGGGTAACGGGCTCAGACCTCGCGTTTGCCAACTTCAGGCTACATCCGATACCACAAACACTAATAACGAAGGCCAAACAAAATTCACAGCTCAACACAGCATACTAGTTACGACCCGTAAACATTGTATATAACAGTATGTCATTCGGCACTCATTTAAATGCGTACGTGGTCGATGTCACGGGCAATTCGCAGTAACACTGATTGATTCCTCGGCTGAACGCACTCATCATTATTCACTTCGTGAATAAGGATGAGTGGGTGAAGCCCAAGATCGAATAAGCCAATATCGAAAGTGCATCAGGAAAGGGGCACTCACATTTACGCATGAAATCAACGCGCCTTTACTGTTTTATTTTTGTACAGCCGCGTTTTTCTCGCCATGACGGGATCAGTCACAGCAGTGATTCTATAAAGGCTTTCCTCTACCAAGACTCTTCTAGCTCTCTCACTATGAGCGTATGAGGAGCTCATTAAAATACCAATTGAGAAGAAACAATTACGA
The DNA here is from genome assembly GCF_043290135.1 of Rhipicephalus microplus. Classification (NCBI taxonomy): domain Eukaryota; kingdom Metazoa; phylum Arthropoda; class Arachnida; order Ixodida; family Ixodidae; genus Rhipicephalus; species Rhipicephalus microplus. Next base: position 100,451,177 of record NC_134704.1, on the reverse strand, counting down.
TTTGATGCCTCGGCTGGGGCCCACGTGGAGTCGCCCTGCGAGAACCGTGCCGTATATGTATTCCTTCTATTCGCGAGACAAGCGCAAGAAATGATGGTGAGATTGGGCATCCGATCCTACACGCGACGACGCATTCGTGGCGTGCGACTGTTCAGGGCACAGCTCGGACGCTCCACCCAAGTACCGTACCTCAGCGTACACGATCTCAAGGACTTGTATCTTCTTTATTGAGTACAAAACAAACAATCTCGCACCATCATGCTTCGTCGTATCCTTATTGAAGTTGGGCCATCTCGAGCGACAAACATTGAAATAGCCCGCATTCCTCGAAGGCTCTTCTAGCGTACAGCCTATAACCGGGTGAAGGCTGTCGCTGGAGCCGCTATTGATCAAACCCGAGCTCATCGTCACAAATGCTTATTTCTATCAACATGTTTATGACTTGTATTTTTATGTCACACTTTTACATAAGCTATTGCTTTTCTCGACAGCCTCAATGTCATGAGCATAGGTGGAAGCGGTGCTATATGCTGTTCACCGAGACAGCCGGCGTTGCTGTTTGCCCGCGAAATAGCCTTCCCTCGCAGCCTGATATCTCGCCGGCGGATGCAGAAATTGCACACTTCAGACGTCCTCTTGCTCTGCTACAGTCGGTGAAAGCCTAAGAATAAATATAGGCTCCACCTAGGAGGATGTATTGCCATTATTTTTCATGCTTCTGCCCTGTTGCTACTTCACGCTGCGGAAACGAAGGAACGCGATAAGGCGTTGCAAAACACTCCGAGCTGTTGCAGCTTCGGAGCACGTCAAAGGCGGCACAACCAGGAACTTCAGTTGCATCAAACGCCAGAAGATGTTGTGTGCTGGTGAATAAGAGATGAATTTTAGGGGCGAAGCTCATTTGGCCGAGGGTTTGCTCCTCCTCCGTAATCGTAATATTATAGCAGGTAGCCCCCTCTAGTTTATGAGTTGCTCAATAGATGGTGTTGTGTGTATATTTCCATGTCTCTACTGTTTGAGGCCAGGACGGGAGTATTGCGAACCAACACTTATCGGGCCAAATACAAAGGAGTAGACACAGTATGCAGTGCGTGTGGATAGGAGGAGCAAACCGCCGAACACCTCATAATGTTCTTTAAAGGGCTTTACCCTATAGTCCAGGATGATGGCGCAGAGGTTTCCAAAGCAGTGGGGTTTAGGGAAAGCAAGGGCAAAATAGACTTTAAGCGGGTAGAAATAACTAGAAGGAGGCTATCTGATTGGTTGCTAAAATCAAGGCACGAAAGAAAATTAAATCTTTCACTGCAAAGTACCAGTCCTAAACTTGACCAGTTAAAGGGAAAAAAAGATAAATCTAGTTTTTGGTTCACTAAGTATTGCGGCTAGGTGGCGTTAGCCGCCGCCCGATTTAATGGGTACAGCCATAGCAATCCATCCATCCATCCATCCATCCATCCATCCATCCATCCATCCATCCATCCATCCATCCATCCATCTTTCCGTTCGTGCTTCCATCCATGATCGAGTTCGTCCGTCCGTCTGTCTGTCCGTCCATGGTTCCGTCCAACCATGCGTTAGTCCGTCCATCTGTCTGTCCTTCTTGCGTCCGTCCATTCATGCGTCCATCTGTGCTTGTCTGTCCATTCATGAGTTCGTCCATGCGTCCACCCATGCGTTCTTCCTTCCACGCTTCCGAATGCCAGGATGATGCTGTGTGTTGGTGGATAAGCGAGAATTTTTAGGGGCGAAGCTCCTTAGGCCATGGGTCGTTTCCTCGTCCGTAGTCGTGGTAGTAATGGAGCCGCCTCTACTTTATGACTCGTTCAATAGATGACGTTGTGTGCACATGATCTTGGAAACAATATAAAATGGCGTTAGTGGTTTTCACAGCATATACGTGAAGTGAATGTTGATGAGGGGGGTGAAGCGTCCGTTCATCCATCCGTGCATCTATCCGTGTGTCTGTCCATTCATGCTTCTGTCCATCCGTGCGCCCGTCCGTATTTTCTTCTGTCCGGGCTACCATCCGCCCGTCCGCCTGTCCGTGCTTATGTCCGTCCGTCTGTCCGTCCGTTCGTGCTGCCGTCCCTCTTTGTGTTCGTGCATGCGTCCATCAGTCCATCCGTGCTACCTTTCATCCGTTCGTGCGTTCGCGCCTCTGTCCATCCGTCCGTCCAACCGGACGGACTGATGCACACGTGTACGGACGAACGCTTCGCCCCACTCATCATCATTCACTCCGTGGATATGATGAGATGTTTTATACGTTCGTCCTAGCCATTATGTCCTATAAAAGGGCAGCTCTAGTTGGACGTGCTTAATACAAAGGGATAGTGGTACATATTATTTTCGGGGCGAAGTTCTTTGAACCATGGGTTGTGCATTCGCGATGTATGTAGTAGTAGTAGTATCAGTAGTAGTAGTCGTCGTCATCGTAGTAGTAGTAGTAGTAGTAGGTAGCCACCTCTCGTTTAATGTTTGGAATGTCCGCTGGATCATGGTACTTTTGAATGATGAATATATGATGAAAAGATGCAAGGTGGTGGTACTTGAAGTGTTCACTAGATGGACGGACAGATAGACAAGCAGACGGACGGATGAATGGACGTGCAGACGGGTGGACAGACAGACAGATGTACGGACGGACGGACGAACGGATAGACGCAAGAATGAACGAATGAACAGAAGCACGGACGGACTGATAGACCATTCGCCCCGCTTATTATCATTCACTCTTCGGATATGCTGTGATATTCTTTCAAATGCGAAGCATTTCTTAGCGAACTTCGGTGACTTTGAGCGTATCTATCTATCTATCTATCTATCTATCTATCTATCTATCTATCTATCTATCTATCTATCTATCTATCTATCTATCTATCTATCTATCTATCTATCTATCTATCTATCTATCTATCTATCTATCTATCTAGCCTCCTACGACCTTTAGCTCTCCTGGCCGTTTAGATAACGGTATCTATACCAAACGTGGTATGCCATAACATGACTGTATGAAGAACATATGTGACTAGTCATAGTCAGAGCATGCCATATACAGTAGCAAAATATCACACTCAGGGGAACCTTAGTATCGGTGTATCTTTCTGCATTGTCATTGGGATTAAAGTTCATTTCACAGTTGCGGCACAAGCAATTCCCCCTTTTCCCGCTTAAGTTTTTTCGTTACTTCGCTTGATCTAAAAGGAATGCACGTTTTGCTATGTTTCTTCATGCTCCTTCAAGACAGACGGGGCATTTCCTCCCTACTTGAGTAGCAATAGGAAGCATGCATTGCACGCGGGATGATGTTATCGCATGTACCCTCCTTGTCCCAGAAATGGGTCAGTTCATTTGAACTCTGCTTCAGCAGCGTTCGTTCCCCCCGCTAGCGCAGTTTTACGAGCTGGTAGAAGATGTGACGCCGCGCGGGGTGATATTATTGATTCGGAGGCCATACGAATCATGACACTGTATCCAACGGCGAAAATTCGTCACAAGTGTCCACATAACCTCTGCTGCAATAAAACAATGGTCAGGTACTGCTGTACAATTCTTTTAAATCGTAGCATTCCTAATATGCATGAAGGAAGTGAACTTTTAACTTGCCGAAACAGTGTTTCCGAGCTTCTAAGGTCGGGGTCACAAGGTGAGAAGGTTCGTGATTCAGGGAATCCTCTAGAGCTTCAATTATTTTTGTTCTTAGGTTGTCGTACTTCTAATGCGATAGCAATTATACGGACACTCTCAGCCGGAATTCGTCGCCGAAGCCGGCGTTGACATCGGCTTCGCCGTCACTCACGATATATGTATACGTATCAATATATATGTAAACGCAAGCAAAAAATAATGCAGAAAAAGACTCCGCGAACGAAATTGAACTTAAAACCTGTGAGTCGTGAGTGCGAGGCGTTAACTACTGTTCTAACGCCCCCCCCCCCCCCCACGGTGGTCTAGTGGCTAAGGTACTCGGCTGCTGACCCGCAAGTCGCGGGTTCAAATCCTGGCTGCGGCGGCTGCATTTCCGATGGAGGCGGAAATGTTGTAGGCCCGTGTGCTCAGATTTGGGTGCACGTTAAAGAACCCCAGGTGGTCGAAATTTCCGGAGCCCTCCACTACGGCGTCTCTCATAATCATATGGTGGTTTTGAGACGTTAAACCCCACATATCAATCAACCACTTCTAATGGGCATCTCGGGGGTAACTCTTGTGTTTTTAGCATTACCAGAAAGATGTCGTAATGAGCACGCGTCGCAATATCATCACGACGTGGTGGCGCGCACTCTCATCTCCCACGTGTACTTTGCGCCACGGAAGGAAAAGGGGCAACACTCACTCGCACTCTCTTATCTCGTAATTGGGAGGATCGTATGTCTTGGCTAGCCTTGGGTGATTCTGTTGTAGTTACCGGGCGCACAAAGCTCACTGCGATCGTTGCACTCTCCATTTGCGAAAAGGGAGCGCTTCTCAGACACAGTGAAGTAAGAACTGAGATGATTATTCGCGTTCATCTATACCTGTGAGTACGTTTCGTGCATCATTTGTGCGTGAGAAACGTGGGGCACGTTTCAATGTGCTTGCCATTCTGCGCGTAACCTTCCAATTTGTTGCTATCGCGTTAATTGTTTCGCCTTTGTGACAAAACTGTGACTTTTTCCCTTTTTTAGTAAAGCCTATAACGTTGAGCTCTAATTGTTTCCCAGATGCATGCGGTGGCAGTACTTCTTGATTGTGTTTGTGTAGTTGTCAACATATCCGATCTCCATGAACATGCGTATTTCCTCTAGCAAGAAACGACCCATCACCGATGAATAACTCTATACCGGCCTCTTTTGCAGTCTTCCATGAATTTCAGCATACGGATTCGTGCTACGTTACCCTTCTGTTTTTCTAATCTGTGATAGGAAAAAGTTGAAAGCAAATTAAGAATACCCCGCAGATTGTAATATCGTGATTTCATTATCAACTTTATGTATGTTCTATGTATGCGTTTTTTGTTTCTCTTACCATGCGATGGCAACAGCAATGTTAGTGGCAGTGTTAGATCCATCTACTTAAAAAATGCTATTACAAAATTTTAGCGTTATTATAGCATAAGCTGCACTGGCCTAGGTTGAGCCATTTCACGTGGCTTACGGCGAGCAATTCTGTGCAATCTCCGCAGTGACATCACACGGCAGACAGCTGGCACACCGCCGAAAGCCTGGAAGCTCCTGGAATGGCGTGCCGCTGGTGCGCTGGCGCTTAAATCACGTGAGATAACTCGCTAATCCATACAACCATCTGCCTGTTCATTCATCCGTGGTTCTTCCGTCCATTCGTAGTTCACCCGTCTATCCCTCCATTCATCCGTGGTTCATTCGTCTGTCACAGTGTAGCTCCAGCTACGCATGTACTGGCATAGCCGAGCTAAGCTGCTGCTAATTTTTAATCTTTGGCCAGGACATGATTGCCTACGAAATTGATGTCTCGTTTTGTACGCTTTGGGAAGGTATCAGTTCGTAGAAAAAATATGCGATCCTTTTTTTTTTTCATAAGTTTCGTAGACGTCTTCCTTATAGCAAGAAAACGAAGTTTTTCTTTCACCAAAAATTATTATCAATATGGCAGACATTAACCTTAAAGTCGTTTATTTTGCTGCAAAAATCTAAGTGTAGAAATGACACTTTCGGAAGGCAATTAAAAAAATGAAAGAGTGGGTTCCTTTCACTGGTTTAGGCGACGACAAAAAGACATGAAAGAAGCCCCACAATACTACTACCTACGCGCTCTTCGGGCAGGCCAAGCTCAAATAGAAGAGCATAAATAGTTTAATGAAGGATTGAAAGAGGAAAGACAGGGAGGTTAGCCAAATTGTTTAAAGGACTAAGCATGTGATATACCGTCAAAATATTACAATCCATGGAACTAAGTATTGCTGTATTTATCTCTGCGTGTAGTTTCATCCTTGCAGTAGCCCTTATTTTGTGTTACCATTAGTGTAAATTGGGTAAAACAATTGAACATATTTTATGTCAGTGCCCCCAGTACAGCTCTCAACGACAGTCCCTCTCAGCAGTGTTTGCTCGCCTCGACGACCAGCCATTTTCTGAACAGTCAATCTTGGAATGTCGGAAAGATCGAGCTTCACGCCAGAAAGCAACGAAGGCGCTGATGAAGTTTCTGCGAGCGACCCGCCTCGTTGAACGATTGTGACACTACTGTGTGCGAGTGTGTGTGTGTGTGTTTGTGCTTCTCTTCCTCCCTTTCCCCTTTTTTTGTCTCCCCTTACCCCTTCCCCAGTGCAGGGTAGCAAACCGGATATGTTTTCTGGTTAACCTCCCTGCCTTTCCGCATTAAATTTTCTCTCTCTCTCTGGGTAAAAGAAACCCCTATTCACACATAATACGCAAACTGGTAGATGTTAAGAGCAGTGTATTCACCGAATTAAATATTTCACGTTAGTGCTGACAAGTACCCAAGTGGAAAATAGCAGAGACATACGCTTGCTACACACTGAACGCTAATAATTACTGGCCGAAAGTGGCAGCCTAATGTTTTGTGTTATATCGCTTCCTCTTCCGCAGCATAGGTTTAGATAAGGTGGAAAACTTGAAATCTGGGGTCTTCAGAGCTTACCGAAGCTACGAGGGACACTTTTGGCATATACGTAAACTTCATTTTGTGCACCAACAGGTTTGAGCCCCGACGCGTGTAGCTACGTGGCGACGGGTTTGTGCTGATGACCTAGCCATGTTTGTATATCGACTTGGCACTAAGAAGCATGCTAGGTTTATAATAATCCGCTGGGTTTACATTCCAAGGCCGCGCTATGATTTTGAAAAGGCCATAGTGGGTGTGTTAACGCCATCTTTATGGTAATGCTAAAAACACAAGAGTTTCCCCCGAGATGCCCGTTAGTAGTGGTAAGTGGTAGATATAGATAGCTTGCCGTTTGAACGCTGAAGGATGTGTTACTCAGTTGCTCAGTAGTTAACGCCTCTTCCTAGACCCACTAACTTCCTAGACCCCCCCCCCCATAGTTGGAGGGGGGGTCAAGGAAGTAATACCACCGGGGGTTCTTTGACATGCTTTTAAATCCAAGCGAACGTGCCTTAAACATTTTGTCTTTTCGAAATGCAGCCACTGCCGCTGAGATTCCGTCTCACGATTTTCGGGTCACCATTTACCCACCACAACTGAACATGCTAGGTTACCCTTTCTTATGAGAGTTCGGTGCTTATACACCTTTTCACAGGAAGGAAAAAAAAACACCACCATGATGGGCTGTGCGCGGGAGTACAAAGACTAAGGGCGCAGCGTTGCCAGTGCATTTTCGAGGGGACGCGCCAATTCGCACAGCCCAAGGAGGGCTATGGCGGCACCCAGGGAGGCGTTTATGAAAAGGTGAATAGCCACCGTGCGCTGATCAGAGGGAGCGGCGTTGCTGGCACTAACCCATCCTATAAGTCTGCCGATGTTGGCCGTTAGGGGCACGCAGAAAACGGACACGCGCTCGCCTCCCCATGTATACCTGCTGCAATCCGCTCACTCACGCGGGCAAGGAGGCGCGGGCATCGCGTTCCATTTTGACTGATCCCAAACTATTAAGTGTGAATACACTTTATAAGCGACCCCAAACCATCCACCGCCGTCGGCGGCGTCCGCAGTCTTCTCTCTATTAAGTGTGAATACACTTTATAAGCGACCCCAAACCATCCACCGCCGTCGGCGGCGTCCGCAGTCTTCTCTCTATCTTTAAAAGAAAGAGGACTTGGCGGGCCGCAGCGCGACGCTCTACCGAATAAGCCACGGACGCGACGCTGATATCGCTGCCAGTAACGCGCCTTATACCCCCTCTCTTTCGCTCGCTCCTCCGCTCTCCTCGCTCGCTGCAGCTGCGCGCGCACCCCTCTCTCTCGCGCCCCCGCCTTCTCTCTCAGTCTCCGGTCGAGAGCGGGTCGTGAGGGGGAGTAAAGTTAAAATCCGTTGGCATTCGCCAGTGAGTTAACGTAAACTCCCCCGTGTGATGAAATTGCGATTCCCAGGAACCATTACACCATAAAGGCACCATAGTGTGATTAGTAAATATAACAGTGCGAATTAATAAATACCCCTCATAGCATCACCCCGTGTATTCGCACTTAACCATGTTCACCCTCGGGGAAATGCTTGGGAGTTTTTATTGCGTTTTTTCTCCGCTAGGCACTGTGTTCTGGCGCTGCATTCACACGGGAAAACTCGACTGCACGGTGCCTATATACACACTCTTCAATCTCCTCTCAGTGCTGTACTTCCACCCAAACTATAGTTACGACCTTCGAATAATGGAAATTGACGCCCTCATGTCCAACTGTATAATGTCGCAAACACAGAGGCGTTGTCTGAATGGGTTCCATTCGTAACACATATCTGCGGTCTTCATTCAACATAGAGTACTTTTGACGGCGATAAACCGCAGACTTGGCCAGAAATAGATTGAAAATCTACGCATGCTGTCCATATGCACGTAGGTAGTACATCACGGCCAGGATGGGTACAAACTTGGCAGCTGCGGTGGTCGCCGGAGCTTGCGCTATTGCACAGTTGAACACGCACTTGATAGCATTCGTGCCATTCTGGCGGGCTTCATGAGTGCGCTGTAGGATGTTATGGATAGCTCGGGCTTTGCTGTTTGTATCAATCAGCCGTACTCAGATCCATTTTTTACTTGTGAATAAAATATTGAAAAAAAATACTTGATTGAACTGTAACTTGGTTTTCACTAGTTTTATCTAATACGTAATTGAAAGGCTGACATTCGCACAACTCAGTTTAAAACATCAAATTCTGACCAATTGGTATACCTGAGATATTTGAGAAAGAGAGCAGCCATTGAGAGTCGGAATTCAAGAACGAAGAATTTTGTTTACTGGACTGTTGATTTACAGAACCCGTAATGCCGCTATAGATTCTGTTCAGTATTGAATATCAATGTCATATAGGAAAGAAAAAAGTCTGGAAGATCCGACGTATTGTTGGAATCACTTTTGTGCAAAGAAGTAAGCGTGCTTTTTCATTTTTTATCGGCCATGCGTAACAATGTCGATCCGCTTCCTGGTATAAACTGATTAAGCGAGTGAAAATTGGGGGCCTACCACACTTGTCAACTGTACTGGTGTTTAAAGAGCAACTTAATGCACCTCGTAACGTCGGCAGTCACCTTAGAGCACGGGCGTTAACGTTTTCGAATTACCGTGTTCACTACACCACGACAATGCGCATGCCATAATTAAGAATTGTGAGAGTATTCCTCTAGGGTTGAATGAATGAACGCTTGTATGTACCTTGCTGAGTCATATGAGTGAACACTTGATGTTTATTGTAATGTTGTAATCGCCAGCACACATACCCTCCTATGCCAATTATGGTTAATACCAAGTGAATGAGGTGTAAATTAGGGCACTGAGCGGTAACAAAAACATTGGTTATGAGCATAATAATAATAATAATAATAATAATAATAATAATAATAATAATAATAATAATAATAATAATAATAATAATAATAATAATAATAATAATAATAATAATAATAATAATAATAATAATAATAATAATAATAATAACAATAATAATAATAATAATAATAATAATAATAAATTGACGACATTTTCCCCAAGAGAACCCCGATATGATGTGAGGCAGTAGCGTTGTTTACGGACACGATCAGCGTTTTTGACTTGCGCCTCATCGGCGTCGTTGATCTTCTGCTGCCGAAGCTTGCGTTTTGCTTCCGTTGCTCGAGCCTCCTCAATGCTGCAGGCGCAAAGTCGCCATTCGCGAACGCGATCGGCTAACTAACCCTAGAACCACCGGCGACGGCTGGGTTAGGCCAAATCACTTCGGCGCATGTTTCGGCGGGCGAAGGGGCTTCGCTTTCCGGCGTCTTTCCCACCGCAGATATACGAGCCGAAAGAGAGTTCACTCGATGTGAGCGCGAACGTTGCGAGCGGTGGAGAGGGTGAAGCGAGAGAGAGGTGACACGCGGCGAGTGGGTGGCAGGTGAGAGAGAGACTGACGTCACCACGCATTGCAAGGGAAGGCTTGACCTATTCGACACCGCCCAGACATTTTCGGCGAGAGGTCGGAGAGGAGCCCGGTGCGAAGAGTAAGCATGGACACACGGACAGACAGCGTTACACTGGCTAGTCAAAGAGCTGCTTCGCGTCTGACAACAACAACAACAACAACAACAACAACAACAACAACAACAACAACAACAACAACAACAACAACAACAACAATAATAATAATAATAATAATAATAATAATAATAATACACGAGATATAAGGTCCCGTGACCCCAACAGATGGGAGACGCAGAAGTGGAGGACTGTGGTAATTTCGACCATCTGTTGTTCTTTAACGTGCACGAACATCGCACAGAAAGTGGGCCTCCACAATTCTGCCTCCATTGTCATACAAATGTATCTGATGATACCGTTGCCGCTATTACGTTGTACTGTACATAGTAAGCCTCTCGAAAGTACACTGTCAATTTACTGCCTCAAAAGATGGCCTTGTTTACCGGAGACTTGACGTGCTTTCTGCCGAGTAATGATGGCAACATATAAGCAAATTTTTTTACCAATGCCATTCGCGTCTTGTATAACATTACTGATATCATGTCATTTATAAGTACTAAAGAGTCTATTCTTTCAAGCCTGGAAGCCAACTACGATCTGAAATAATGCCAGCCCAAACTAAACGTCAGGTGTTCGAAGCCGAGTCCATCTGATGTCACACTTGCAGTCATTATTTATCTCTTGTGTCGAAAATGATGTATTGAGAAGCGCCACATTTAGGTGACTTAGAATGATCTAAAAACAATTGTCCTGCAGTCGGAGGAGATCCCACTTGCACATATTAGGGCCTACCAGATTGTACAATTGATTCTGTGAGAAGAGCATCACAAGGCTCTGCCCAACGACCAGCGTCACATTATTACCACTAGACATGCACTTATGTGAATATGCTGAAACATTGGTGGTGATACGCAAGTGTGCACGTGGCTGCAACGGCATATAAAGTGAAGCGAATGTTTAGTATAGAAGAAAGATTTCGGTTGTGGCGTTGTATGCAAAAAACAAAGAACCGACGAGCGCACAGAAGCATCACCCATGAAAGATTCAGCGGTGACAAGCGTGTGCATCGTTTTTTTAATTAATCATGCTCCCTTGATCGTGGGCTTGTCGGCAATCATTCGTTTCCGATATGGTAATCTCACCTACCATTTAGGTCACTTGTCATTTTTCGTTGCCGCAGTTGATTGTGGCCCGAATATTAACGAGTGACATTGATTGTTGCTCGTAGAAACTGAAGTGTTGCTGAGTACACGGATGAAGATACGATTTCCAGCGTAGAGGATATGGAACATCGAGGAAGCAGATGGTGCTATAAAATAGGTTTTTTCAGCGTGAAACAGAACTTAGTTGGAATTAGACGCTTGTCATGCTGTTTTGTGTATTCTTAGTCTTCGTTATTTCGCACCAGAAATTTACTTTCGTTATGATCGTTTCTTGCACATAAAGTATTCTTTTGCCATTTCATGAACACCAGCAAAATATGAAGCGAAAGAAAACATAGAGGACTTTAATTGTACTGTTCAAGTGTATCTTGGTATTGCTATATTAATGTGAAAAAATTAGAGCGGTCGAAAAGTTGATCTGCAACCAACAGGGATGTAAACAGCATTAAGGATGCAAGTTCGGATGCAGGAGGCAAGCTCTTTTTTCGCCGGCTTCAATTTTTTAACATATATAAAGCAATTATGAAGGCACACTTGAAACTGTACAATAAAGGTCCCCTAGCTTTTCTCGCATCATTATCTTCGGGTGCTCAGTAACGCTGTGTGAAACAAAAGCAACCAGCCTTCAAAATTTTATTCCTGCCTGTTGGCATATTGTGTGTACTTTGGTATCCTTTCTTGTGTGTCTTTTAGTATTAGTTCGGTACTAATATACTGAGTCAATATTGGTCTATGAGTGTGACACGTAATTATGCGTCACTATCTGACATACATGCCAGGCTGCGCCAGGCACCCACACACTGAGTCTAACCTGCACATTTTACAGCCATGTATTAGGAAATGACCTAGACAGGTTGCGCCCTATAGAGTACAAGGACACTGCTTTGCTCACCTCTTGAGGGGGCCCCGGTGTAGTGCAATCCTTGGGGCTAAGCCCACATCTTCCCTTCATGACTAATCACACAGATGACAAAACAAAAAACTCCGACCAGCGTTCTCGCAACAGCTTCACTTGTACACTTTATGCCGAGCATCGTATAGCGTACACCCTAAAAAGTGTTCATGACTCATGTTTTTTTGTGTCTGTTATATATGTAGTACTTTCTTAAGAGTGTCTCGTTGACTCAGTTTCGGAGAGTTATTCAATGAATCTTTCCTTTTTTTTGCGCAGTCGTGCTCGATTTTTTAAAAAAAAGGCGATTGGCCTCTCCACGGGCACGCCGACGCTCTTTAGAAGAGCCGTTCAATGACTATATTTTAGACAGCCATGCTTCTCACGTCTCTCCTAAGGGGAATCGATCAGCCTCCCAAAGGCACGTTGACTCTCTTGAGAAGATTCCGTCAATTACTCTCTTTTGGATAGTCGTGCTTCCCACGACTCTCCTAAGCAGAGTCAATTTGACACGTGTACTGTATTTATGAGAGTCGTTCATTGAATCTCTTTTGAACATTCATACTTCCCACGGCTCTTCTGTAGAGAATCAGGTTGTCTCTCCGAAGACACGGTGACCCTCCTTGGCTGTCTTTTGGACATTCGCACTTCCCAAGACTCTTCCTAAAAAAGCCAACTGACACTGTAAAATCACGTTGACTCTCTTTAGGAAAGTTGGTCATTGACTACCTTTTGAGTCATGCTTCCAATGACTCTCCTAAAGAGAGTCAAATTGCGTCTTCAAAGGCAGGTTGACTCTCTTCAAAGGTCTTCTTTCAATGACGTTCTTTAGGGAAGTCATGTTTCTCAAAACTCTCCTTTCAACAGTCGTGCTTCTTACAACTTTTCGTAAGAGATTCCACGTGTCTCTCCAAACAAAGGGATACATGCATGACCTGCAAATATATAAAAGGATAATCAAAATTTTTTGAGCGTACATGCCCTAATTTATGATGCAGATATTTGCCTAAGGCCTCGATCATTATTTTGGGAAACCTGCCGGCTGAATGAAACGTGGCAGCGTGAGGTGCACGTGTGATGAATGGGCAAGAATTTGTGATCGTGTAAAAAACATGTCGAAGGATTTTCGAGCGTGTCAGTACAACGTGATAGCGCAACCAGGTCCCATTGACATCGCCTCCTCAATCGGTAGTCTGACTTCGGAGAGGTCTGCTGTAGCACAAGGAAAGGAAGGTCTGTGCGCGTAAAATTGGCCATTTTAAACTATCCTAGAATGGCTACTGCAAGTACAGCTGCGGGGTGCCCGCCACGCTATTATTCCATTTGCCAAGGGCAAGGTACCCACTACACGTCCGTAATGAAACAAGCGCATCTTCCGACGTCATTGATGCTGTTAAAATGATGGTAATCAAACACTCTTGAGCGTTTTGTCAAGGGTAGGCCTTTATGCTACCCACTCATTGCACCAATAATATGTTCTGCCACGCATTATTACATGCGTCCAGGAAACCAATGCCACATGGAGAACATGGAGTCCGAGGAGTCATCATCAGTCTGACTTCACCAAATGCAAACCAAAGGCATCTTTAATGATACACCAATCGACCCAATCATATGCATTCTGCTGCCGCATTATACATGCGAGCTTTTTGATCTCATCAGCTCACCTAACCTTCTGTCTTTCCTGCGAATCCAGTCACTTCCCCTAATTACCACCGGTTGTCCTGCCTACGCGCTGCGTTCCCGACCAATGTCCATCTCTTCTATTTGATTTCGACTATGATATCCTTAACCCGTGTTTGTTCCTTGACCCACTCGGCTGTTTTGTCTCTTAAGGTTACACCTGTCAGTTTTATTTCCATCACTCGCTGCGTTGTCTTCAATTTAAGCTGAACCCTCTTTCTAGAAGTCCTTGTTTCATAATGAAATAATTGGAAGCGCAAACCAACGGGACACAAGAGAAGAGACAAACAAGCGCAGTGTCTCTTGTGTCCCGTTGATTTGCGCTTACAATTATTTTATTACAAATTTGTACCAACTAGCCCGCCTGTCAACCCTTCTGTGATTCACCTATTTGTTTCTGCTCATATAGGTAAGTACCAGCAAGATGCAGCGTTACACACCTTACTCATGAGGGTTAGGGGTAGATTACAGTTCACGATTTGAGAATGCTTGCCGTATGTGGTTGACCACATCCTTATTCTTCTAATTATTTGACTCTTATGGCTCGGCTATGTGGTTACTACATGGCCTAAGTAGACATATTTCTTTACAGCTTCCACGTCTCTCCCCCTATCGCAAAGTGCTCTTTTCTGTCGAGACTGCTGCAGATTGCTTCAATATTATGCATATTATTTTCAGACCTGCAGTTCTGCTTTCTGTGTGCAGTTAAGTAATCATGCGTTGTAATTTGTCCCCTGAGTTACTAATCAAGGCAATGTCATCAGCGAATCGATAGTTACCAAAGTACTCTTTCTTAACTCTTATCTCTAACTCTTCAAGATCTAGGGCCCTGAAAAACCTCTTGTAAACACGTGGTGAAGGAGAGATCATGTCTCCCTGCCTCACACCTTTCTTTATTGGGATTCTGTGGCTTTCTTTATGAACAAATATGGTAGCTGTGGATTCACTGTAGATTTATTTCAGTGTGTATACGTGTGGTTCGTCGATGGCCTTATTTTGTAGTGCCTGCATCACTGCTGATATCTCGGCTGAGTCAGGCTCCTTCTCCTAATCTGTGAAAACTACGTATAGGGGTTGGTTGTATTCTGTTCATTTTTATGTCACCTAATTGATATTATGGAGGTAATACATTTTGTAGAATAAATTAAATTGCCTGCCTTTAATTTAGGCCCTGAGGATAGATTTTGTGCTACCACGCTTCAATTTTTTTCCCACAAAGCTGCCTATTTTAGAGATGTAAAAAGTTGTACACATGATGTCCGTACAGAAATAAATTGTCAAATCTTGATATGTAAAACGACGGAGACTCCAGGAACTGCTTTCTCTCTTAAAAGAAAGGATGGTTTTAACCTCCAACCACAATATGCAAATACGATTATAGGTGGTCGTTCTAAGAACAAGTGGTGACTCACTCACCAGGGGACGCAGTATTATGAGCATTTATCATCGAGAATTATTTGTTCGGTGCTCTAGATAAACTCCGTCTACAAAAGCTGAACGCAAATTATTCAGGGTGGGTGATTTGTCATGCTGATTAAGAAAAATGATCTCGCTAAGTGTTTTCGGACGCTCTCGTGGGGGACATCTGTCGTGAATATGGCGCTTAGAAAAGAAGCTGGTAGAAGAAAAAAAAATAATAACTTTTATATAAACTTCAGGTCAGAGTCTGGCCTGCAGGCCAGACTCTGGCTGAAACGTTGAAAGAAATAAACTACCTTGTGCTTCCCTGAAAAATACGCTTCATTTTAATCGAGACCATTTGTCACAAAAAAGAACGAAAATGAGAGGTTCAGTGAAAAGTGAGTGTGTTCGTATGTAGCTCTCTGCGAATGTCATGATCAAAAAAATGAGCTTCGGCTTTTTAAAAACTCGCTTGGTATTGCGAGCTCTATTGCTCACTGCACTTTTGAGTGTTCGTCTAATGCAAACAGGGCTTAATGAATGAATGTTTAAAGAATAACAAGGTTCCTCTTACAACGCTCTTGCAACACAAAGTGGTTCATTGATATTTTCTCATCTAAGTTGCACGAAAACATGTGCTCGCGTACAGGAAACTCATTCGGCCACACCAGAAAGTATATAAGCGGACAAGCTACGTCGCGGCTGACAGAACTTCAGGAAAATTTCATTACACTCGCTCATACGTGAAATACTTTGCCGTCTGTTCTCGGGGAACTGGTACAGCATGGGCTGCCACTTGCGAGTGGGAGTATTTGACGTAAGTCTCAGTCAAACCATCATTGCTGAAAACCATCCTTGATGTTCACGTTAACAAGGGTCTTCAAGTAATGAGGTGAAATTCAGAGAAATGCGCGCACAGCCCTAGTGTGCTTGGTTTAATATCTGTTTAAGTGTAATGAGAATGAACGAATGAGGTCGCGGAACATAACTGCATGAATTTTGAGAAAAGAGATTGACTCAATGAGCGATGTGGGCACTTCAGCTTCTGACCATTCTAAAAGGGTTCTAAGAGTGCGTTTTCCAACAGTACGTTCAACTACCATCTGTGCCAGAAACTTCTTTCAGTAAGACACTTTATATCGATAAACAAAGCCGATATGATCTAATTTGGGTATTAAATTGGGGTGAAGAACAAAAAGGGAAGAGGGCAGCTTGCTTAACAGATCCTTGTAGCAATGACAAACGGGGCGCGTGGGTTTAACATAACAGACATGCACTGCGCGCATACGCCAATGGATAGTCAAATAGTACGCACACACATATATAGAGAGAGCACATACTTTTTGCTGACGTATTTCAGTGGTGCTATGTATGTCTGTGTACTCTAAATACCTACGCCCGTTGTCGTCTTCACACTTTACACTTTCCTGCGTGAACGAATGCACAGTGTGTCATTCCTGTGTGAATGAATACACAGGCATGATAACAGCCTGTTTTGTGGGTATAGTAAGAAATTAGTAACGAACATGCCAGAATAGGCATGCGCCAGAGGAAGGCAGGTTGAGCTGCTTCTCCCACCCCCACTCTTCACCTAACGGGGTAAGGGGGGGGGGGGCGAAGTTTACCGAATGCGTTTACTCAGCCGGACCTTAGTCTTCACTGTTTAAAGAACAGGGCTACAGTCACACCGGTTTTTTGACAACTATAGCGGTCGAAGACCTCTAATGTTAGAGCTGGTCACTTGCCACCTTTCCCCCCGATAAGTTAGAAAGCAAAAGCAGGCTATCGCCAGAGCCCCCTAATCGCTTCATTTCAGTTTTTTTTCATCTATTGTGAAGCATATTATTTTTTCGAGCCACAAAGATAAGCGAGAGGAGAGGGGACAATGTTATTCCCTAATGGAAAACCTACGTACTCATATGCACGTCAGTTCCCATCGCAAAGTATAACGTTATGAGCCTACTCATTTCCCTTTGAATTGGTCCAGGTGCCAGTGTTCGCCGATGTCGAGAAAATGGACGGCGTGGTTAAAGTAGGAGGGTCGACAGAAGTTCTGTTCGCGGCTGTCAAGCAAGTTCTAAATTGCACGTGAGTATGCTCAGAACCATGTAATCGTGTTTCTGCGTAATTCTGAAAAGGCTTGTTGCCCGCTGTATAAACATAAAGAGATTATTGAGCTTCATCAGCAGGCAACTGACCAGGAAAGAGAGAACGTTTATCTTGCTTATGTTTCTTGCATCACGCTGGATCCTCGAAAGTGTGATGTAATTGAGCACACTACTAGATAGAGTAGAAGCAGTAGTTGAGAGAACATTGTGAAAAGGAGGTTTCCTAATGTAAGCTTGTTACCTTGCACGGAGATGTCGTTGTATTTTGCAGCGCTGGTCACGGAGATGAGAGCTCATGAATTACGGAAGCTGTAATAATGATTGAGGAGAACTCTTTCTGTCTAATAAACTACACTAAAAATAAATAAATAAATAAATAAATAACGATGGTGACTAAATAATCAGAGGTAGGACTCGGTAGAATTGCGTGCTCTATCATTGCAGATACACTTACGTCATTCCAAAACTGGCTACGTTTGGACAAGTAGACACTCGTGGAAAGTGGAATGGTGTCCTGGGAGCTATCCAGGAGAATGTGAGCTGATTGCCAGTCTTTTTTATCTGGCAGCATAAGTTGAATTTACTGGTATCGCATTTAGATTGAAGCCATGTCTTCACTGCCTTATTCGTTGAAACAGGGAAGTTTATTGCATACTTGTAACAGCACCTAAGGTGAGTACAACTGTCTAGTGTAACAAAATGACTTCAGAAGGACGTACAAACAAGAGAGCATGGACACAGTTTAACAGCACTGCGATGCTATCACGCATCACACAAGAAAACAAAGAGAAAATAGAACACAAAAAGTCACTAAGCTTGAACACAATCACCTGTTATTGGCGAAGAAAAGCAACAAAGAGGAATAACTCCAGGAGAACAGTTCCAAAGAAGCTTTGTGATATATTCTCATCGCTGTCAAAAAAGTCGCGTGAATTGAATATGCTGCTTGATTGCACAATATAACCACCTTGTTAATACAGATGAAAACAATGAGGTTGTCGAAGACAAAACGAAGAGGGCGTACATTTGTCAAAACGATGGGAAGTTCTCAGAAAGGTGCAAAGTGGTAAAGGATCGTTCAGACAGGGAAAAAAAAACTGTCGGTATCATATTAGTAATTTGGCCCACAACCTCCCCTCCCCCTCATCTCGAGGGTGCGCACCACGTGACGCTCTCTAGCAAAAAAAGAAAAGAAAGAAAACAATTTGGCCGATCCATTACACCTTGGGAATCGATGTTATGCAAAGCATATATGGAGGGAACGTGACTGTGTTGTAATTTGTTCAGTGAAACGCGACAAGGGTACGCTAAGTATATGTACAAACGTTGTACGCACAAAGATATCTTCAACAGTCGCATGTTTACTGTTGCGTAACGATGTCTACAGCAGCATGGGTATTATGAACACCCGACGCTGTATGCTTATTTGAAGCGCTAGTGCCAGTGAGGATTGCGGCCCTGGACACTGCTTTGCATAATTGAACTTCAGCGGATGGCGCTTCACTAATTGTCGTTAACCAGACGTGATGGCTGTAATATAAGAATACATCTGTACTGTTTATAAGATTGAATGGCTAGCACTGCAACCAGAACTAGTGTTTCATTAACATTAGAGTCTACTTGAAATGCAGTTCTGAGACCTGGCATGGCTGTGTGGTGGAATAATTTATTCCACGCAGAATACTGGGGTTTGATTCCTGCTTTTACCATATTTATAATATGCGTTCGTTGGGTAAACGCTCCCGATGCCATCTTTTAAGGGCGAAGCTGATTAGGGACAACCTATAGTTGGCGGCAACGACGTTCAAAAAATAATGAAAAATAAAAAACAAACAAAACCTGCTTGGTTCGCGTCAATCACAGCCAACAAAACTCAAGGCTAAGCTGAACGCCAGCGTAATAACGAAAAAAACGGAAACATACGTGCAAACAACGAACTTTATGCTTGATGAACTATACGACAGCAGAATACATGATCACCCACGCCATTCGTCTGCCCTTCCGTCCATGCTTCTGTCCGTCCGTCAATCCAGCGGCACGTCCATCCATCCGGCCTTGCATCCATAAATACGCCCGACTGTCCAGCCTTGGGACCTACAGCTGCGCCCTTTTGTCGTCATCGATTACGTGGATATGCACTGATTTTTCTTAACACCCTCGAACTAAAACTACCAAAGTCTGTTAGCACTGTTCCTTGGTTGATATAAATCGTCAATCACTTTCAGTGCAGTTCGCTTGACTACAGTTGATCGCAACCCGACGTGATGGCTGCATCGTAGGAATACATATATAATGCTTACAAAACTGGATAGCCATCACTGCATCCGCAGCGTCACGAGCATTACAATCTCTTTGAAAAGCAGTTGCAAGACCTGGCGTGGCTCTGAAGTAAAACACTTCGTTGCCACGCAGAATGCTGGGCTTTGATTCCGGCTGGAACCCTGACATTTTTTTTACATTCGTCGGGTCAACGCAGCCGATATCAGCGTTTTAATGATGATCACGCACCAGAAAGTGGTGCATACCCACCTGCGGGTATGCGCCACTGTCTGGCGGAAAGTGTTTGATGACGCATGCGACGGGGTTTTGACATTATTCATGTGAAGATCAGCGAGTCGTAATCGTAAAACCATCGAACCCTCCCATGCTAAGTTTGGTTAACTTCAAGTTAAGGATCACGAGAGCACCCAGACGTACGATAGATAGATAGATAGATAGATAGATAGATAGATAGATAGATAGATAGATAGATAGACAGATAGATAGATAGATAGATAGATAGATAGATAGATAGATAGATAGATAGATAGATAGATAGATAGATAGATAGATAGATAGATAGATAGATAGATAGATACACGACAAAAGTGATTGCTGTACGCAAAGAAATGCTTCGCATTTAAAAATTGTCAAGCCTGCACAGAACTGGCTGCGCAGCCACAGCGAAAGCTGGAACAGCGCTCTTCTAAGAGCCCGCTGTAGATGATTTTGGCCGAACTAATACAAGTACACATGCAAGATACCCACTACGCTATAAACGACCGTATCTTTCAGGAAGTGTGGAAAAACCCATTGTGCCACCGTTCGTTATTCTGCGGATAAGCGAGGTACCGGTTTCAAATGTGTAAAACATTATGCGCACTTTCTTTTTGCTTTGGCGTATGATGTTGGGTAGATGATTAAGCGTTGGATGCGTAAGTCAAATGTTGGGGGATTCATGTGTCAGCGACGGAGTGGATTATTTTCGTTCACTTTCATTTCTTTCAATTTAAGATAGAATAATTGCATGACACAATTAAAAAACCACAAATGGCGTTTTTTTCTGCTTTCATTGCCTTAATTGTTGGTCGGCCTCTTTATTTGCGTATAATTAACAAACAAGCATCTCCGACCATTTCTTTTTTTAACCATTCTGCCTTAAGATCAAGTTCTGACGTATATAAATAAGGCTCTATACAAGTATATTTACAAGAAAGTAAGATCACTTGAAACGTCTTTCATGACTTGGGGAGATGAGGTGACAGTCCTTACCAACTGGTAGAAACTGCAAGTCACACGCTGCAGTCACTTGTTTACCACTTTCTTCGCCCACTCTTGCTTTCAGATTGTCGACGTCACTTTCCCCGTCATGGCACGTACGGGTGCCAGGGACACTGTTGCGGAGCCCACGCCTGCATATTTTTCCACACCTATAGTTATTCTTGGTGGAAGGAACCAGACGGAAAGCATGAACATGCAGGCGTATTTAGTCACTTTCGACACTCAGGTGAGATGCGCGGCAATGGTTAACCAACAATTACTTAACTTGAATCTCTCATGTTTCTGTATTGTTTAGGTAAGTGACGCCGCTTATACCAGTTACGAGGGTCGAGTGACTCAGCCAACAAACGAGTGACGCTGCTTGTAGTTAAGAATGACGTCGGTTATGACGTTTTAAAGGGGCCCTGCCACACTTTTTAACTATAGTCAGAATACACTGCGGATCAGTAGTCGACGCTCCCGAGAGCGCACAAGCAAAAAAAAAAAAATACAGTGGAACATGCAGCATAGAAGTTACAACGCTCTCAAGGTCCGCTAAAAATCGCTTTCTCTACTGTCGAAAAACGACGCTACAGGCCCAAAATCTCTGCGTCCCAGGCCAAATATCAGCCAATGGCCATTCAAGCATGGTGGGCTCGGTGATTACCGAGGCCACTACGTGATGCCGCCAGTTGTCCACGCGTGCGTGCGCGACCGCACTGAAAAGCCACGCATTCAAAAAAGCCACGCAAAGCCACGCAAAGAGAGAGAGAGAGAGAGAGAGAAAGTGCTTAACGTCAGGAGGCGCGCGAGACCTATTTTTTTACCTCGTGCAATTCCTCCCTGTCTTAGCTTCTAGCGCTTTTGTCGGGACAAAAGATGAGAGAATGCTATTGCAGAGTGTGATGAATCTTTGTAACTGCGCTCGTACTGGACGGATTTCAAATTTTTTTCAGCAGCAAATTTGTCAAGGAATAAGCTTCTTTAGTGAATGCATTCCACGTCTACTTATAAAATTGTTGTTATACCCTCTAACAACAAAAAAAGTACCGCTAAGGGCTATATAACTGTTCAGTGTAAATGTCTCTAATAGTTTTTTCCGTAATTTTCTTTGCTGCCACCTTAAAAAAACCTTGATACCTGCTCGCTTATAGACTGTAAAAGATGCTGCCACTTTTATTTCTCCAGTTTAATCATACCTCATTTCTGCTTCAGCAGAGTCTCTCGGAACGCGTTAGAATGGCAGCGTGAAATCTCCGTCTCGGTGGTAGAGTAGACGCCGTTATCACTGAGCAATAAGTAGCAACATATACTGAATTAGTATTCTTTCTAGTTATGGGTGCCTGATAAGACAAGCTTCTATAAACTAAAGTTTCCGGAGTTTGTGTAAGAGAGAAATGAAGGTGGTCTCAGTTAAATGCGCATGCCAGATCGCTGCTGTTCATCGTGGCGATCTTTTTCTTGCAGATTTGGGTTCTTCTTTTTCTGGTTCAGGTTCTCGTCAGTTTCCTGTGCGCTGCCTTAGATATTCCTGAAAGCAAGACCAAAGTTTCGAAGAGACGCTTCGCAGAGCTTTGGAATCAGTACCTATGGGACTGCTTCCGTGTCATGTTTTACGAAGGTCTGCTAATCATTATCTATATTTATCCTGCCGGAGTAGTATCCATTCGGCGTATCAATGCACCGCTGAGCGCAAGATAAACGGCACTGATTCGCCCTGCAGGTAGTACATGCCACGTTTATGCAGAAACTATAGTTTTAAAAAGATGACCAATTTTCAAACCTGTACCCACGATAACTCACTCACTAAAAGCTCCTTAGCTCTTGCTGAAAGCAGTCCACATACTTTATGCGCAATTCGCGTGTTTACCCGAATTTCACTTGATTATTGTTTTCTATAGCAATATTGAGTTACAGCACGTGATGCTAATTACTGAACAGTAATTATTTCGTGTTGTGTAACCTGCATTTCTGTATAGATGTTCGCGTAGTGTTCTAGCCGTAATTGTGCCAAGCAGTGCTCGACTTGTTTTGTGAAGGCCAGCCAAGCTGCTCTTCGGGAGATTTGTGGGTCGCCATCTTGCGATGCAGCTGAAAGGTCTGAGGCCCGTGTACTGAGCGATGTTAGTGCACTTCAAAGAACACCGTATGCTCGCAATTTTTGGAGCCATTCACTGCGGCGTGTCTCATAAGACTATCCTGCTATCGATACGTAAATCTCCCATTATAGTTATTGTCTCCCGTGCTGTGCAGGGTGATTCGTACTATACCGTACACTTTT
Organism: Rhipicephalus microplus; assembly: GCF_043290135.1. Taxonomy (NCBI): domain Eukaryota; kingdom Metazoa; phylum Arthropoda; class Arachnida; order Ixodida; family Ixodidae; genus Rhipicephalus; species Rhipicephalus microplus. The sequence continues at coordinate 100,428,027 of NC_134704.1, read as the reverse complement.
GGGCTAAATAAAATATTGCGCACGACTTACAATATCAAGATTATTTTTAACACTTGAACGTCATGAATTACGTTTATCCAACTAAATTAGGCAACTGTTAACTGCGAAAAATTCTATTGACACGCCGTGAGCACAAAAAGGTGTGTTTTTGGGAAGCGCTATTTCCGAACCCGCTGTGCGCCACAGATAGATAACATGAAGCGCCATCTCTTTGAGCTTGGAAGACCAGTGAACAACGCCGAGTTCCGAAAATTCTTATAAAGAGAAATATGTGCACTTTTGCTTTGTGAACATGCTGCCGAAATAATTTTGCGAACACATGATACAATAAGAATGTTACAAGGGTCAGAACACCGGTTTCAGCTAGTTTCAAAGTTTCGAGTGGCCTCGCCATCCTCCCGCCCTTCCCCCCGGAAGTGACGGCGTAGTCCGTCAGCGTGAATGGTAATTACCAACCGACGTGCTGTGTGCTACGTCACGTCACCAATCAGTGGCTTTGCGTCAGTGCGCGTGAAAAGAGGATTGTTCAGGCGTAGGAAAGGAGCGCGGGAATGGGTTTTCCAACTGGAGGCTCTGAACGGCGCGCAGTGCTGTACTATTAAAAAAAAAAAACGTGATTGCCGTGGTGGTCTACTCTAGGAGCTACCGAGCTTCTTGGGGGGGGGGGGGGGGTGAAAAAACTTAGAACCAGTTGACTGGCCTCCTAAGTAAAGTAATGCTTCCCGCGTGAGAAATTCGTGTCGAAGGTAAAAAGTGTTTGCTTCAGAATTGACTGCGCTTGCTCAGCAGTAACATCATTTGGTGCCAGAGAGACCGAAGAGTACATACCGATGCCCTAAATTATTGTAGTCTTTATTACTCTTCGCTACTCAGTTATCATTATCGGACAAACAGGTGGGTCGTGATTATTTTCATGGGCTCTCCCAGGCCCAGCCCACCTGGCACTCTTTGAAATTTACCCGCTGGAATTCCGTAGATTGGGGGTGACTGATGCGCGACACAGTAATCTGGCTGCTGCTGCCCGAAAATGGTATCGACAGTATGTTTTGAAAAGCCACATTTGTACCTCGTTTTTCTGCAAATTGAGGTAGAAACCATCGAGAGCATTTTGTAGCAGGTAGCAGGTATTGTAGCATGAAAGCATGACTTGAAGCACTACTTCAGTTGTGGTATGGGGCTTAGAGCTTTAGCCCGGAGCTTCAGGGCCGAGTCTGGTCCAGGCCCGAAGTGATGACTGCTTCACGCGGTCCCGTGCCGCCTAGGTGTTCGGGTAGGTCACAGGCCATGCACTGCTCTGTAAGTATTGGGTGATATAACACTATAATTAAGGGCTACCTCTTTGCCTTCTCTTAAATAGACCGCTGGTTCTCGCAGAATTAGGTGGTGGAAATTCTTAATTCCTTCTTTCCTCTTTTCTCAACTTTTTCTATAAAGCATCACGAAGAATTCCTCGAAAGACAATGAACCGCCTCCTATTCGCTACCTGGCTCCTCACCCTTCTCGTGCTCATCAACGCCTTCGCCGGGCAAATGAGCGCCTGCCTGATGGTGAAAACCAAGACCCCGAAAGTCAACTCAATCGTGGACATCGCCCGTCGACCGTACACGAAAGTGTACACCCTCAAGCATTCGGAGATTACCCGCTACCTTAGAGTAAGTTAAAATGCGCTACGCAGTCACTTCAAGCATTGCTCAAATAATTAAACCACGTCACTACCACGCGCGCATTCGTGTATGTGTGAAGTCGGGCCAATGAAATTTAAGTCGAGAATGACGACGTTTGTAAGTGTGTCGTCTATTGTGCGCCACACAGTTGAATCCACTTATAACAATGCTCAAGTGACACAAAAATGAAATTGTTATAATTAATAATTGTTATAAACGGGTGGCACAGGAAGGAGGCTGTTGTGAAAAAACTTTATTGTCGGATTTAATATACAAACAGACATCAGTGATAAGGATAACAACGACGCTAATTTTATGGACATGCTTATAAACTGGGGCCCTTTCGCGGGACCACCACAGGCCTCATGGAATCAATGTAGGACAGCATGTAAAAGTTTGGACTTTTTATTGAATTACATGCTCGAAAGCTTATTAACAGAACCCCCCCCCCCCCCCCTTACCACGCCAAAGCGAATTTCAAACTAGCTTTGCCGCAGCCTTTTTACGCTGCGCAGTGAAGCAAAACTATTGGAAGGGGTGCTGGGGCAAGTCGGAGTTACAGGGGGTGCTTTGAATGATGATGATGATGATGATGATGATGACGGTAATGATGATGATGATGATGATGATGATTGGATTATTGGTACCTACCTACTCTGGGGTATCGGCCTTGAGTTGGGTGGATTATGCATACTAAATTTATGATTCATATTTAGTAAGAGCTATATTAATTTTACATTATTTTTGCAGCCCGAATTTTTGGTTTCTTCTTTCTTTTCAAAAATATTGTGCCTCATTAGTCAATATATTTTGGTATCGACCCCTAATGATTAAAATCAATATTTATAACTTGACAACCAGCACAACAGTGTCCAGTGTCCATCAATGAACCATCAAAAATATTTCTGATTACAGGTTAAGGTATAATTTGCATTTCTTTAGTCAGAAAATAAGTCACAGCTTCACCAAAAAACTATGTTTTGATTCTACTTGTTGCGCCCTTTATGAAGAATAAGAAAAATCACAAATTCATAATATGTGGCCTCTAGTCTAATAAGTGCCGCCCTTCTTTGAGCCCCCGTCATCAGCCAATACACTCAGGCCTGATAAGCCTGCCGTTGGACTTGAGGGTGATGCTCAAAAACAGTGCCGAGAAATTCTGAGCGCTTGTTGTCGAGGCTTCTTAGGAACAAGCAAGTCAAATACAAGCATTCTTCTACAACTTGCGGGTCATACAGAGCACGTTGATTCTTCACCATTTACGCATTACGATTTACCGTATTGTACCTAATGGCCAACAGAGTAAACGACACAGGATGATGCAGAGCGTAACAAGATGCCTGAATCAATATTGCAGCTAATTAGTTTACCTTAACTGCTAGTGCGAAGCGCTGGCGATGAGATAATCATCAACTCATAGTACTTACTATTTTTTGGATAAAAATACTGACTCGACTGAAAGAAACTGTTTGTAATGCAGTAGGACAAAACCGCCTAAGATACCACTATACAAGCAGTATTATAGTTGTCTACTGCTCCGTTTGCACAAACTAAAGCTGCTTGATAAAAAAATTTTCTTTTTCGCCTAAATGTTGCATTCACCTTTGGAATTTGATTTGTGGTCCCTTGTGGCTTGCTCAACTGCCTTCTTCAATTTAATGTGTGCCAATATTCAGCACAGAGGCTTCTAAAAAGCATTTTGTTCACTTTCAAGATGCAGCAGCATAGCAACCTTAACTCAGTGGTACAAATTTTTCATGTCTTTGGAGACAACGTTTGTCACACAGCTTTTAATTTCTTGAGGTCAAAGTAAAAGCACAAACACAATAGTAGCATCGTGCCACCTTGATTTTTTTTCCAGACAGGGTCAGAAAATAGGCATTTTGGCGCAAGGTGACTCACAGCCACCAACGGCCAATCTTTAGTAAGCCTCCAGCAATGCTGATGCCAACCTATTAATAGTGGTTCACTCATTACAGGCCCTGCGGATGTGTTCGATGGTTCTGTACAGCTATTGCAGTCACGAGCGCCAGGAGTTCCACTTCGTGCCCGCGAAGAACTCTTGCGCCGCTGCTACAGCGGACAACCTGACGGTTTGCAACCACAGCCCAAACAGATTCACCTCCGAGAAGAGCTGCAAGGCGAAGTGCATCGAAAACACCTATCCATCCGAGAGGTGTTTTACAACAGCCATATTTTCGAGGTGCACGAGGTATGGGCAACTTGTGTACAAGTTTTATGTGCCAGAATACTGTACGAAGCTTCTACAACCCAAAGTTAACTGAGAGCATGCGGAGTGCTTTCAATGCTCCAATCTATTGCAAAAGCCTAAGGCATAATTCATCGTCAGCCGGAGCATCAACAAAGTGCAGATGCCTCAATTGTGTAGTGGATACCCCACCTTTATGAAAAATGGTGCATAATAAGGTTGTAGATGCTTCCCCACTACAACAGATTTTGATGATTTATGACGTAGGGAATGTGTAGCTGTTGTTGCTTTAAGAGTGTCTGGAAAATGCTCCAGAAAGGCTGCTCTTCCAGCTTTCGCTGTGACTTGGCGTCAGCGTCATGTCCCGTATGTATGTCTACATAACGGGTGTTCAAAGTTAATGATGATTAATATGTTGGCGTTACTGTCCCAAAACCACCATATGATTATGAGTGAGGCCGTAGTGGAGGGCTCCGGAAATATTGATCACCTGGCGTTCTTTGATGATTGATATGTGGGGTTTAACGTCCCAAAACCACTATATGATTATGAGAGACGCCGTAGTGGAGGGCTCCGGAAATTTAGACCACCTGGGGTTCTTTAACGTGCACCCAAATCTGAGCACACGGGCCTACAACATTTCCGCCTCCATCGGAAATGCAGCCGCCGCAGCCGGGATTCGAACCCGCGCCCTGCGGGTCAGCAGCCGAGTGCCTTAGCCACTAGACCACCGCGGCGGGGCCACCTGGCGTTCTTTAACGTGCACCCAAATTTGAGCACACGGGCCTACAAAATTTCCGCCTCCATTGAAATTGCGTCCGCCGCAGCCGAGATTCGATCCCGTGACCTGTGGGTCTGCAGCCGAGTGCCTTAGCCACTAGATTACCATGGCGGGGCTGTTCAAAGTTAAGCGTTGTGGTTTTCTTAGAATTCAGAACTGGGAATAACATGAAATTCACCTTTGCAAACAACTTTACGTATCCAGGGGGACGCGAAGGGAAAAAATTATTATGGCTTTCAGGGTCCCAATTAACTAAGATTTACTAATTTGCTCTTCAGTTACTGTAGCAAGCGTGCATATGTGTACTGAAAAGTTGGCAGCAGTCACATTTCTACACAGTTATAGCTGGTAATAATTCTTTTAGCATGTCTGTACTCCAAGATATCACACGACAAAGTTTTATTGCTCACCATTATCATGTCGGCATGCGCTGGCTTGACAATGGTGAGAGATTCACGTACGCCAATTACTGCAGGCAGTACATATATGTCGGGGAAGATTCAGCTTGTCTTTCATTATGTAAAGTTCTGCGTTTTATTTCACTTTGAAACCTTGAAAGTAGCTCCTTTATGTCACTCCTCGTGATGTGGAACAACAACAACAACAACAGCAGCAACAACAACGACAACAACAACAACGACAACAAGAACGACGACGACGACAACAGCAGAATAACACTGGGTGCACTAAGGGTTTCTGGCGAGCCTATACACCAGAACACAGCGAGCTCAGTGGTTGCTGCCATTTTAGACAGCGTGTGGCGCCATCTGTTGCAAACGCGGTGAAGCAACACCCTCAAATGCCACAGCAGACGCTAGGCAAATCAAACGCGAAACCTCACAACCCGAGTGCGGCTGTAATCATGTTTCGCTCTGTTCCTGTGCTGTAATTTGATGCTGATTTCGTGTGAAACGTCGAGGAGGCTTTTCTCGACAGTCCGGAATGTCTGCAGCACGTGCATTGCAGACTGCGGAAGCAACTTCATCAGGTACGTATTATCCGACTGAAACAAACGCGAACAGCGTTAACCGCGGCGTGCCTTGGCTGTAACAAGGCAGACTTTGTGCTGTAAGCCGGCGTCAACGTATCGCTAGGCGCCGCGGTGGTCTATTGGCTAAGGTACTGAGCTGCAGACCCGCAGGTCGCGGGATCCAATCCCGGCTGCAGCGGCTGCATTTGCGATGGAGGCGGAAATGTTGCAGGCCCGTGTGCTCAGATTTGGGTGCACGTTAAAGAACCCCAGGTGGTCGAAATTTTCGGAGCCCTCCACTACGGCGTCTCTCATAATCATATGGTGATTTTGGGACGTTAAACCCCACATATCAATCAATCAACGTAGCGCTAGAATCTGGCTCCAACTTATGCTCTTGCACCGCATGTGTATATCAATTGCCAGCCCTGCCAGGCACTCGGAACACACACGTGGTGCAAAAGTGCCAGCAAGAACAAGATTTTAAAATGCTGTGACGACGCCGGCCAAAAGCCCATGTAGATTCACCTAGCGACAGTCAAGGTATGACGCAGTTCGACCGAGTCGAAAGCCGTGCTATGCGCGTCGTTCATATCTCTTTTCATCACGATAGCAGGCCGTTATAGTTGTACTAAACATGCGCGGCGCGTTCATCCACGTGTGAGTCGTAGTACGTATATTAGATTATTGACATGTGGCCTGTGAAAGAGTACGGCAATAGTTTTGTGCCGCATGCTACAGGCATACTTCACACAAATCGCTGCTGTAAAGGGGAACAGCTAGAGTCGCGCTGGAATAAACGCAATAAGTATACTTACTAGTACCCTTTATTTGGGCTCGTAATTTTCCCAGCAGATTGCGATTATATCCTGTAGGGTAGCCGAGCTCAGAGTTTTTGGTTGTTGACGGAAATATGTGCAATCGCAGAACATCGCACCAGCACGATTCCCGTGATGCGCTGTGAAATTCACCGGTGGTGCTCAGCAATTTCTTCCTCTTGCGCTGGTTTTTGTCGCATCGGATGAGAGCGCAGTGGTACCCAGATGACATTTTATAAGCGAACGCAACGTGAACTGGCGCTTTTTCGCAATTTAATCTCCCAGAGTCACTGCTGCCCATGCTAGCGAGTCGTGCCTTGGCTGTTGCAAGCAAATCATGGTGTCTCTGGGAGCGAGGGTATACCACCGAAGGCACCTGGGTTCGAGATAGGCGTGCTTTCGTCTATAGAGTAACTGTATAAGCTACCTTTGGGTAGTGGGGAGCACATATATGCAATTACTCTATGCGCACCTTGCTTGAGACGTGAGCGCATGGAAGAAAACGGAAAGGGGTCACTTCACGTGGGGCAGTTTAAAAGAAGGACATGAATTTAAGTGCCCTACCACGATGGTCTAGTGGCTAAGGTACTCGGCTGCTAACCCGCAGTTCGCGGGGTCGAATCCCGTCTGCGGTGGCTGAATTTCCGATGGAGGCGGAAAGGTTGTAGGCCCGCGTCCTCAGATTAGGGTGCACGTTAAAGAACCCCAGGTGGTCGAAATTTCCGGAGCCCTTCACTACGGCGTCTCTCATAATCATGTGGTGGTTTTGGGGCATGGGACGTTAAACCCCCCACATCAGATGAATCTAAGTGCGTTGGGTTCTGCAAGTCGACGCTTGCAGCGTGCTGCTTAACATTAAGATGAAACATCTATGACAGTTGTTATTTCACGGGTTCTTCCGTGTTAACCTGTTCGTCTTGTTTTAGCGTCCTTGTTTGCGCTTTAGCGGCACGCTGCAAGTTTCGAGCTGTTTGTCGTTCTTGGTTTGACATTTCAATTTCTTGCTAGCGCATTCTATGCCTTGCCCTGGCTGCAAAGCTTATATCTGTAAAAAAACAAAGGCCTTAATAATTTCATAGAAGTATCCTGCCATAGGAAAACGGCAGGCTAAATACCTCATACGTATACCTACACGACCCGTCTTAGATGACGTAGCGTTGTGATGGCATAATTGAATCTTGTTCCGCGAAAAATTGTGGCGTCTTGTGTTGATTGCCACATCACACGATAGCCTCCAGACACATCATCACGATATGAACTTCGGCGCTGAAAGCGTGTAGTTATCACTGTTGAAAGCTATGTTTGCGAGAACATTTTACGCAAATACAACCCTTGCGTCTGTTAGTTACCAAGCTCAATGCAGTATGCAGCCCCCACGTTCCGTTATAGCAAGATGAAGACTGGCACTGACTAATGTGATACAGCTTCAGCGAATTAAAAACTGTGCAAGAACGAACATTTCAGAACACACGCCTTCATCTGGTTCTCTGTATAGCTCCGGTAGTCTCGTGGAAGCTTGGAGTGCATGCAGAATAATTTACGAATTAAAAGAAGAAAAGTACTGTTTAGCTGTTTAGAGGTCTTGTTTTTTTTTTGGAAGGTCTACCTTTCGTGCTGATAATTTGAACAAAAACATTCGAAAATTACTTGGTATTTTGAATATGTATTATTTACTACGTTATTCAAAACTTCTAAGCATCGCGCATACCTAAAGTTTAGCGTGGTGCCGTTACATGTGCGCCCTCTCCCATTAAATTTAAACTTTCCTTCCTTGATATCGAGGGTCTCATTCTGGCAGGCTGGAGGCCTTAAAGTAGCATGCGAGGGATTATTGGTCAGCTACTAGCTCGTAATATGATCATTTGCTACGTGACGCCAACTGGCAAAGAGAAGAGCGTTGCTGACGCGCCGTAGAGGCTACAGAAGGCACCGACTGACGTCCCCAAGCACATATAGGCCATATAAAGTGGACGGACGGATGACCACCACCATGGCTCATTGGTAATGCACCTTACGCGTTATTCGAAGGTCGCAGGATGGGTTCCGGCCGGCGGCAAGTTATCTCATTGTCCAGCTTTTTTTCTTCATCTTTACACTACAATTACTCCTAATAGCATCCCCTTTAATTTCCTTGGCGTCATTGTCTGTTTTCATTTATATTGTGTGACAAAAAAAACGAGTACACAAACTTACACTTTCCTTCTTTTCTCTTATTAGTAACTTACTCTTCCGCAATATGAAAATTGCTGCACTTGCCGTGACAAGACGCATAGTAAGCGAGAAAACGTGCAGAATGAAAATACAGGTGGAGATGCCCCCTCGACATTCCCCACGTCAATTGCACGGACGTCATAAAAACTGATAGTATTTTTGGGCCTACACAGTTTCTAAACGGTAAAAATAAAGTTAATTGTTATTTGAAATGGCGAGAGACTCCACTTACCAAGTTTCAGAAAATTGTGCTGAATTAGTGAGGTCTAAACACGGACATTTTTTTAGGCGTGTTCGATTCCGGTGTGGTGCGCGGGGAGTCGGTGCCGCAAAAGTTGGGATGATGCCACTGTAGTGCAAACGCTGTGCAGGTTATGCAGGTGCAGCGCCATCGGGTCTTCTTTTAAAGACGATAGTCTTTCTTCGGGAGCTTCGACGGAGAAGTTTTGGTCTGTCTATACATTTGCTTGTTTGTCGCCTTAACGATACCTCGAAGGGCACTGAACGGCCAACCCCATCCGCAGCGCCCACCAATATTGCTCAAGGTTATGCGTTCATAGTTGTACGATTGTCAATTAAAAAAAAGCAAATATTTCGCCTATCTGAGACGTCATAACAAAATTTTCTATGTTTTGCATGTCTGCCTTTATACTAGAAGAGGGCACACACAAAAAAACTCCGAGGACTGTAGCGTTTAACGCGCTGCGCTGACAGTGCAACGTGATGCTCAAGAAGGTGCTCCCAACGCTTTGCTACGACGGCACGGTGGTGGCACCTTCCCGTCGCTTTCCATTCTACACCTTATCACCTCCGAGACTGGCGCGCATCTTTCTCCGCGGTCGTGCATGCCTTCGTTTTCGAAGATAACTGCCAGATGGCGCTCGTGTTTAACGTGCCTATTCAGTTCAGTTCGGACTGTCACGGTGGATAAACGTGTTTTTTGAGCGCTCCGAATCGACTGCGCAGATAAGTGTTTTTGCATGTTTTGAGCTTGTCTTTATAATTATAAGGCAGCGGTTGAAATCTTCGTAGCACTTATTGTATTGTACGGCTTTTTCGGGGGTCAGTCACCAGGTATTTATTAGTTAGTGCGGGTGTGTGTGTTTGAATTTTTCGCTGTTGTTTTTTTTCTTTTGCCACCCCGCGGGGGAGGTGCGCGTACATTGAACACGCAAATTTTTGTAGTAGAGCTTAGACTTTCTTTTTTTTTCGTAGTGCAGGGCTCGAGTTTAGTAATTATCGAGTATAAAGACAATTGATGTCAGAAAGAGATGGTTAAAAAGACTGAAAGTGTTCAGGATGTGGAGTGGGTTTGAAAGTGGACCCAAGCGTAGAAGTGGATGAAGAAGAGGCTGACGCGAAGTGTAGGCAATCTGAGATCAAGGAAAAAATGAAGAAAATGATGGTTGCCCAGAGTGAACTGCTGATGAGAATCGCCGAGCTCGAGACTGCGTTGGCGAGAGAGGAAGAGAAAACGAGGGCAATGGGAGAAAGACTGAAGGCCGCCGAGGAAGCACTAGCGAAGCTGAACAAAGGAGCGGCCTACGGAGAGAACAGAAGGGAACCGGCAACCAGAACGGTGGAGAAGAAAGAGCAAGCAAATTTGGAAATCAAGTTCAGCCGGTTCAATTGTCTCAAGGCCCAGCTTCAGTGAGGTAGTGGTGGGGCTGGGAGGGGACAAAGCAGCCGGCGTCACAAATGCAAGTAGCCCCCAGGTGGAAGACGCTCCAGCTGAAAAGTCACAGCATGCGATAATCGCCGGTGACTCGAATTTAAATCGATGCACAGAAGCCATCAAAGACAGGGTAAGGGGTGACAAGAGGGTCGTAGGGGCGTTCTTAGGACGCAAGCTCGAAGCAGTCATGAGGCAAGCGAGCGCAAAACTCCAAACTACAGCTGATAGACGAAACCTCGTTATAATTTCAGGTGGTTTAAACGATGTCTTAGAAGAACATACAGCAGGACTAGTCACCACACTGGCGAAAGGCGTCGATGACATGCGCGCCACTTCTCCTCAGGTACAGGTAGTGATATGCACGATACCGGAGGTACCGGTGAGTGATAGCAACCTGCAAAGAGCGGTTGTCAACGCAAACCAAGAGATATGGCGGATGAGTCGAGAGAAAGGCTTTGAGGTGGTGGAAATAAACAGAGAGGCGCATAGGTGGGGTGGTTTTTAACGAGACAGAATTCACTTTGATGGGCGGCTAGGTCATGAGGCGGGTAGGCGACTTGAAGGACGCGCAGTAGCTTTTTTGGGGGGCAAGCGAGCCTTTCGGGGTGCAGTATAGCTAGTAACGAGGAAAACAACCAGGGAGACTCTTCGACAGGTGGTATGGACAGATACGATTCCAAAGTGGCACCAATATCTAAGATAGGTAGAGTCCGGGGCATAAATAGACGTAGCCACGAGCGCCGAGCCAATTCAGACATAGGGTATATTAACATGCAGGGTGGTAGGAACAGGCTGAAGTGGGAAGAGATAGAAGAACAGCTAAGGGAAGAGACGCCGATGGTATACGGTTTTGTAGAAACACAACTCAGGGACATGGAACAACCTCCGAACAATCCGGACTACGCGTGGGAATATTGTAATAGAACAGGAGGCAGCAGAAAGGGGGGTGGTATTGGGGCATTCATTCATAACAGTACAGACTGGCAAAGGGTCAAGCAGGAGTGCAAGGAACATTTATGGCTAAAATGGAAAGTGGCAGGTCAAATGACACTTCTTGGTTTCGTGTACTTGTGGACAGGAGCAAAGGCCAAAGAGGAAAACCATGCAATGGTAGAGTGTATATCAATGGACATTCAGAAGTTAGGAAGAGAGTGCTAGATAATTATACTAGGAGACATGAATGCGCACATAGAAGATATAGATGGGTATACCGACCCGACAGGCAAAATGATCATGGATATGTGTGAAGGGCTTGATTTCATCACTTCCAACAGTACCGAGAAGTGTGAAGGGCAAATAACATGGGAGGTAGGAAGGCTGCAGTCGACGATAGATTATGCACTGATGTCATATAGGATGTATGATAAGCTCAGGGGAATGCACATAGATGCAGGTGGCTCCAGAAGTCTGGGTAGTGATCACAAACGTATCAAGCTAAGTTTTGGAAGAGCAGTGAAAGTGGGAAGGAGAGAAGTTGAGCAACTACAGGAAAATTTTTATCCAGAAAGGCAAATTGAAATAGCCAATAAACAAATTGAGAAAGTAATCACGGAGGATAATAAGACAGTGTGGACATACACGAATCTAATTAGGCTCTTTGAGCTAGAGCTTGCTAAGACGCGCGACAAGTCACCCCGAAAAAGAAGACACAAACCCAAAAGTTGGTGGGATGAGGAAGTTAAGAGAGCCATTGCAAAACGTCAGGAAGCCTCTAGGAAACACAGTCATGCTAAGCAGTGGGGTGAACCGACAGATGGTGTTGAAAGAAAATGGGAAACCTTTCTAAGCTGTAGAAGGGATGCATCCCTTCTGATCAATGAAAAGATTAGAAGAAAGGGAGCTCAGTGGCTGGCAGAAGTACATAAAAAAGATAGAAAGGCAGCTGCAAAGTTTTGGAACCATCTAAGCTTCCTAAGAAATGAGACGAGCCTAGAGCAGAGTTTTATAATTACAGCCCAAGGTGCTAGTCTAGAAGGGGACGAAGCTATTGAATATATAAGAACAAGGGTGACAGAAAAATTTCGACAAAGAAGTGCTTTATGCACCACTATAGACAAGGATGATTCAAGTGGCACATTGGTTCCATTTCCACAACGAGAGTGGGAAAGGACTGAGAAAAGGGTTCCTAGTAGTACATCAACAGGCCCAGATGGCATTCCAATTATGTTGATAAAGACATTAGGTTCGAAGTCTAAGCAGGCTTCAAGAGAGGACGTGAGCAAAATAATAATTGATGGTGAAGTTCCCGATGGATGAAAACTTAGCAGGATGAGCTAGATCTATAAAGTAAAGGGGGACAAAGCTGATATAAACGGCTACCGTCCTATAACAGTGACATCAGTGGTCTACAGGCTGGCGATGCAGATTATAAAGGAAAGACTGCAGGCATGGATAGAGGATGAGGGGGTGCTGGGGGAACTGCAGAATGGGTTTCGGAAACACAAGAGGCTGGAAGACCATCTGTTCTCACTGGCGCAGTGCATCAAAATAGCAGAAAACGAACACAGGCCCCTGTGGCTAACATTTTTGGATATCAAGGGAGCGTACGATAGCGTGGTTCAAGAAGAATTGTGGGGAATACTGGACACACTAGGCGTAGAACATGTAGTCACTAATCTTTCAAAGGGTATCTATAAGGGTAACAAGGTAGTTATAAAGTGGGAAAAACAGGTATACAAGCCTGCAGATCGAGGTAAAACAGGGGCTTAGGTAGGGGTGTCCCCTGTCACCCTTATTATTTATGATGTACCTACAAAGATTAGAGGCCAAATTAGAGGGAAGTGGACTGGACTTTAACCTCTCTTTAGTCAAACAAGGAAAACTTATTGATCACGCACTACCAGCATTAATGTACGCAGATGATATAGTGTTAATGGCCAACAACAAGGAATATTTGCAGAGATTGATCGACATCTGCGGTAATGAAGGAGATAGATTAGATTCTAGATTCAGTAAGGAAAAATCAGCAGTCATGATCTTCAAAGACAACGAAGGTAGTGAACTTAGAATACAGGAGGTCACGCTAGAGATAACAGATAAATACAAATATCTGGGCGTATGGATAAGCAATGGGACCGAGTACCTGAAGGAACACGAAATATACGTGACGACTAAAGGTAACAAGAATGCAGCAGTGATGAAAAATAGGGCACTGTAGAATTACAATACGTATGATGTTGTGAGATGAATATGGAAAGGGGTCATGGTTCCTGGGCTGACGATCGGCATTTCGGTCTTGTGCATGAGATCAGAAGTTCAAGCAAGATTAGAGATTAAGCAACGTGGAATGGGTAGGCTTGCTTTAGGAGCTCACGGGAATACACCAAATCAGGGAGTACAAGCCGATATTGGATGGACATCATTTGAGGGCAGGGAAGCTAGCAGCAAGATAAAATTTGAGAAGCGATTGAGAGAAATGGGGGAGGAGCGTTGGGCTAGGAAGGTTCTCAGCTACTTGTACAAGAATAATGTCAATACAAAATGGAGGAAGCGAACCAGGAAATTGACTGGTAAATACTTAGAAAACAGCAGGTGGCCAAACAAAAAAAAACTATCGGTTAAGAAAGTGAAGGAAACGGAGACTGACTTGTGGAGAACGGGCATGACTAAAAAGTCCGCACTAGAGATCTATCGAAATTTTAAGCAGGAAATTGCCAAGGAAAGAATCTATGATAATACTCGGGGTAGTTCTCTACTGTTTGAAACCAGGACGGGAGTACTGCGGACCAAGAGATATTGGGCCAAGTACGAAGGGGCAGACACAGTATGCAGTGCGTGTGGTGAGGAAGAAGAAACTGCCGAACACTTGATAATGTTCTGTAAAAAGCTTCACCCTATAGTTCAGGATGATGGCACAGAGTTTTTCAAAGCACTGGGGTTTAGGGAGAGGGAGGGCGAAAAGACGTTAGGCGGGTAAAATTAACTAGAAGGAGGTTATCTGATTGGTTTCTAAAGTCAAGTCACGAGTGAAATTGAAACCCTTCACTGCAAAGTACGAATCCCTAACCTCACTATTTCAAGAGAAAAAAATATAGTTTTTGGTTCATTAAGTATTACGGCTTGGTGACGCTAGCCACCGCCCGATTTGAAGGGTGGAGCTATATCCATCCTTCCAACCATCCATTATTACTCCTTTGTTAGGATATGTAATAGCCTCCACAGATGGACAATGAATACCCAAGTTTGACATCAATCTTTTGCAAAGAAGAAATTTTATTAACTTGTGCAATTTTATTATATCCGCTCTACATAATGTTCCGCTTAAGACATTTAATGCTTCACAACAGTAAACAGCGAAGTATGACTAGAAAGTGTTGTCTTTCTGCATTTTTGTACAAAGAGGCACATTCATGTGGTTTAGATGTACTGTACATCTATTTTCTTTGCGGACGCTTGGGTGTGTAGCCTAGTGGTAAAGGCACTCGCTTACGGAGCATGAGGGCACGAATTCAAATCCCTGCGTCTGGACGAAAACAATTTTGTTATTTTATTTAGGCTGAAGACAATACCGGTTCTGAACAACCACTCGGAGCGCTGAAAGCAGCGCAGTAGCTGGGCCACAGGGTCCTACGGGAGTGTCTGCTCTTTAGGTATGTTTTTCTATGCTGTCTTCATATAATCGCCGATGCAGAGCGACTTCGGAGCTAACTTGTCTGCCCGAGAAGCTCGGGTGATCCTGCATAGCATTTGAGCAGGGAAAATTTACAATCAAGATTTTAATTGATAACAAAGACAGTGAGCATTAGATACAGGAAGTCACGCTAGAAATAGTGCATAAATACAGATTATTGGGCGTATGGATAAATAACGCCCCGCCACGGTGGTCTAGTGGTTAAGGTACTTGGCTGCTGACCCGTAGGTCGCGGGATCAAATCCTGGCTGTGGCGGCTGCATTTCCGATGGAGGCGGCAATGTTGTAGGCCCGTGTACTCAGATATGGGTGCACGTTAAATAACCCCAGGTGGTCAAAAATTCCAGAGCCCTCCACCACGGCGTCACTCGTAATCAAACAGTGGTTTTGGGACGTTAAACCCCACAAATCAGTCAAATCATTATGATTAAATAACGGGGCTGAGTACCTGGAGGAGCACGAAAGATACCTATTGACTAAGGGTAGCAGGAATGCAGCTGTAATGAAAAACGGGGCACTATAGAACTACAGTAGGTATGATAGTGTGAGTGGAATTTGGAAAGGTGTCATGGTCCCGGATTTGACGTTCGGCAATGTGGTGTTGTGCATGAAATGAAAGGTTCAAGCAAGATTGGAGGAAGAGGAGGAGGATTGAAAGAGAAAGTACAGGGAGGTTAGCCAGAAAGCAAGACTGGAAATGAAACAACGTGGCATAGGCAGACTCGCTTTGTGAGCACACGGGAATACCGCAAATCAGGGGGTACAGGTAGACATGTGATAGGCATCGGTCGAGTGCAGGGAAGCCAGAAGCAAGGTCGAATCTGAGGAGCGATTGAGAAAAATGGGAGACAAGCGTTAGGCTAGAAAAGTTTTGAGCTACTTGTACATGAAGAATGTTTATACTAGATGGAAGAAGTGTACTCGAAAATTGTCAAGAACGTATTTAGGCAGCCGCAGAATATCAAGCCAAAAGGAAACCTCGGTTGATAAGAAGGTGAAGGAAACAGAGAGGGACACGTGATAAATGGGAATGAGTCTGAAATCATCACTGGGGACCTGCCGAACGTTTAGGCATGAAATTGCAAGGGAAAAGATCTACAATAATTCTAGGGGTAGTTCTCTGCTCTTCGAGGCTAGAACAGGATTATTGCGGACCAAGGCGTACCGAGAAAAGCATGAAGGCACAGACACGGTATGTATAGTGCGTGTGGAGAAGAGGAGAAAATTGATGAACATTTGATATATGACCTGTAAAGGGCTCCACTCCATAGTGCAAAAGAATGGCTTGGTATTTTGGGGGTTTAGGGACACTGAAGGCAAAATAGACTTCAAATGGGCAGAAATAACCAGGAGAAAGCTGGTGGCTACAATCAAGGCGCGAGTGAAATTCAATCCTTAAACACAAAGTGATACTACTTAACTTTATGGCTAGGTGGCGTGAGCCACCACCCTATCTAAAGGGTACAGCCGGATACATCCATCCATCTATTCGTACTGTTTTTGAATTCTAGCGGGGGGAGGGGTCCAGGGACTGATTGATGCGCTGCCTATCCGCTTGCCTTTTTTTGCAGCAGATGAACGAGGCCAGTACTTCGGCAGAGTAACTGGCACGAAAAATCAGGCGAGGAGCCACTGTTATGGCTACCACCTAGAGTGGCTGTTATGGCTACCACCTAGAGTGGGCGCACGTTAAAGAACCCCAGATGGTCAAGATTTCCGGAGCCCTCTACTACGGCGTATCTTATAATCATATGGTGGTATTAGGACGTTAAGCCCCACATATCAATAACTCATTGTAAGAGCACTTTAAGTTGACGACGGTTCCTCTTGCTCGCCAGCCGAGACGTTCGCCGCCAGTGGTGGTTCTTTGACGGCAGCGGCTGCGTGCCCTGGGACTTCCCCTCCGGTGCGTGCCCTTCGGTAAAAAAAGGCGGCGACCTTTTCCACAGCATGGCCGACTGCATAGCGCAGTGTGGTGGTGGGGAGTCGCTATTACAGCCCTGTCAGCCGCCCAAGGCAAGGCCTTGCTCATCGAAACAGCTGAGGTAGGTTGCCTTTTTGTTTTCAACGTTGATATTGTTTTGTAAGGTTGCACATATTGCTTTGTCAACATATTAGGGTGAAAGCGTTCGATTTCTCATGAAATGAGAAGATTGGATGTCTGTGTAAGAATCGCCATTTGGTGCACTTGAAAAAGCCCCCCCCCCTTCCCCGCCTCTAAAACTACAAAAAAAAGAGCATTATCCTCTTCAGGGGTTTTTTGTCTCTCTCGCACACTTAGGGACGCAAGAACATGTAGTTGCCGTTACTTCTGTACAGTACATGTTGTCGATTAGTTTACATCAACGATACGTGAGATGCCAATGGTCTCCTGCACTTTCTTGCCATGCAGTCCTCATCCATCATTTCTTGCCTTGCGTGTCCGTTGGCGATCGAATGATTTCATCTAATTTTATGCGTTTCCGACTGCACAAGCGCCGACAATTATGCTAGTCGTCACGTACAGGACTCTTAAAAGGCTCAAACATTATACTGACATCGGCAACGTGCTTTAAAGAAACACTTGCCGACTCGAAGAGGAGATATTACTTGCAGCGAAGGCAAGGAAGAAACGACTTCTTTGTCTTTGAAAGCGGGGTGATCAGAAGCCCTTAAGTTACAGTCACCCAAATAGGTGCCATGCCATCTAACCTTATTTTCAGATTTGTTGCCAGATAGAGCCGAAACAGTGTAATGAGTCCAGTTTTTGGTTATACATCACGAATAGTAGCTTTTTGAAAAAAAAGTAACGTTGTTTAAAAATGGATGGAATTTTGTCTTCTTGTTTGGCCTTCATGTCCCAGATGAGGTAAAAATGAATAACTAAATTTCAGTAAAAGCTCGCTAAGTATAAATTCACGGGAGCGGAAAAACTGCCCAAAACAACCGAATAAGAAATTATTGAAAGTATAAAGAAAACAATCAATACATGTCCTTTATAGGAATACGTAAAGGTACTAACTGTTTTGAATAAGAGGTGTGTTTTAAATAAGACAACATATTCGTAATTTGTGGCATTGTTCCTCATGTAGACACACTGGAAGAAACGACGGAGGCAAGGCAATAAGAGAAAGGTGTAAGTGCAGGGATTTATTTGTGCCGCGCCCTCTAGAAATGTGGGCAACATTTATTTTACTTTTTGAGACGCAGCTTGATCTTCCCGAGTGGCAGCGTCATTTCACACGACAGTGGTTCTCTGTTTCTCTAGTTTTCACTGTTTGAAAATGGCTTCATATTTTTATAGACCACAGAAATGTTCGCCTGTCCGTCTCTCTGTCACATGAGTCGCCCACCCGGCCAAAGTTTGAGGACTTGCTGAAAGTCTAGCCATCTTGAACTGGTGGCTGCGTTGAGTCCTGTGAGCATTGACGAGCAAAAAGCACATTGAGGCGCAGAATCCATATGTACTTATTAGGTGGTGTCTTCCTTTACTATAAAATATGTAAATGCGTAAATCTGATGACCCTTGTGTTCCTTACGCTGTGCTGAAAAGGCGATGCTATGCACGAAAAAATTGGCCCTGTATCTGCATGTTAATCTGCAAATTTCGTTGAAGGACAATAGTCTGGCGTCTGGAAAGATTGAAAAAAAAAACGTTTATTTGATGTTTTGCGCAAGAAAATTGGTGAATGGTATTTTGGAGGGGCGGCGTTAGACTGCCTCGAGCGTGCAGCAGAGGTGAACGAGCGCACCAAATCACGTCACACGTGAGATTTGAGCGCTATCTGGCAGTTACCTTGGAAAACAAAACGTGGCTCTGAGACGGGCGTGCACGGTGATAAGGTGTAGAACGCAAGGCAACGGGTAGGTGCCACAACCGTGTCGTCGTAGCAGAGCGTTGGAAACACTTCCCTTTTCGTGCAAGCGTTGCGTAGTCAGCACCGCATTATGAACGCTGCGGTCCTTATAATAACTTATGTATGTCTTTTTTAATAAAAAGACGCACATATAGAATATATACGTGTTGTTGTGGTGCCTCAGATATGCGCGATAATTGCTTTCTAATTGACAATCGCACAAGTATGAACGCTGAACCTTGAGCAACATTGGTGGGCGCTGCGGATGGGGTCGGCTGTTTAGGATATTTGCTGGTGCAGTTTAATGTGCCCAGTACCAGTAAGAGTGGACAGACAGACAGACAGACAGACCCAAGTTTTTCATCGAAGGTCCCCAAGAAAGACTGTCGTCTTTAAAAGCCCTCTGCAGATGATATGGTGCTCCCAACTGAGAGTGGTCCTCGATTGTGCACAAGCTCGTGTTTTCCAACACCACTGCCAAGCTGCTTACAAATCTCACACAGCGTCATAGCTCACGCAGATCAGAATAAGACTCGTGGTACAACAGGCAGAAGACTCATCTTCATACATTTCCTGCAAAAAAGGCACATACGCGGCCAATATTTTTTTGTTCTTCGTTCGAGTCACGTCACCTACTTCATGACGTGCGCGCAGTGGACCTCGGGTAGTCAATATCAAACTGGAGTCTAAGGTGCCGACGCACCCATGCTTCTTTGTGTCCTTAATTGAAATGAACCTATTTCTGTCATGTGAACTTGATCCCAGGTTTCCGTACTTTGCCGTGAGCTCTCCCGACGACCACCGTGTGACATGTGCGCGGGCTTCTGCCGCCGTCCTGAGCGGTCATAGCTGCCTGACCGGAACCAACCGGTTCAACACGGAAGAAGAATGCCGGGACGCCTGTGCTAGCCCTACGCAGCGCTCCGGTCCCGTTCGTTTTAAGAACGGACTCGGTAAATGGCGGACTCTCGTTAACGCTCCGGCAGACGTTTTCGATCAGGACGTTTTCACCGCAAAAACAACAACGAGAAAGACGTTATTTTTTGGTCGCGTATGAATTGAGTATAAGTAACCATGTTTGCATTTAAGAAAAAACACGATTTACCTTCGCTTCTATGGAATAAAAATTTCTTATAAAATATATCGTGCGTGCAGTTCGGTTTATTTTACGCTGGAGGTGTTAAGCTTTCGTTGGTCTGCATAGCACACGCAAAATCTGTGCCTACTTATGAAGCGATGCTAATTAGGTCAAGGAAGGCAAAGCTCAAGCTGATCAAACTAAGTCATGCTAAGACCAACCTAATTATTACTGTCCTTATTGAAGCAGCCAGCTTGTGTGTTCCTAATTATAACTTTATCTAATAAGACCTGGTTAGTAAAGATCTTCCATATGAAGAGTATGCAAAATGACATCCTAGTATTTGGCTAATTAGGGTCTAAGCTAATACGTTGATAATTAAGGATATGGTAATAAGGACACGCGAATTATGAACGTGCTGATCAATGCATGCTTAACTGTGGTCAAGCGAAATATACCGTGATAACTAAGTTCCCGGTAATATAGAGCTTAAACTAATTAAGAAACGTACATGAAAGCATTGCTGCGACATCTTGTTAGGACCTTGCTGGTTAATTTTGGCTGGCTACAAGCACCGCTGAAAAACCAACCTTGCACCGCAGTGGTGGCTGCCCCGTTTTATTTATTTTTTGAAATGACGTTAGGATGCATCATGCTTGAGCACGCCATTGAAGACTACCCACCCCGACCCAGGCGTCTTCAAGGCTCGCCGATTGCTTGCGCGAGAGAGAAGAAAGACCAGCCAGAAAGATTGAGGAAGTTTTATTGGCCAAATGATGTATTCGAAATATACACAAAAAACTTTGCAAATGAAGAAATAGTGCTAGAACTGCACATAAACACAATATCACAATAGTTCGAAAACTCGCACTGCCCAATCGTAGAATACTACTGCAGCCAGACAGCAGGCTTCAGAATGTCTCTTTGGCAACCTTAATATAGAGCATTTTTGTTTTTGCTTAACGTGCCCTGTTCACCATCACGAAAGGCGAAGGTACACCGGACGTGTGTCAGCAATGGCTGTGACAGAAGCGGTTATCTAGACATTTTGTGAGCTAGTTAAGCTCTGCAATGTCACACCTTTAAACACCATATAATCAAATAAACTACGGAAGGTATACGTACGACACCACCCCGAATAAGTGAGTGACGCCTCGTTAACCCAACAATGCACCGAAGTAAGTCGGGATAACACGCTGCCTGCATACGCCCCCTATTTATGGCAGTCAAGAAAAGCATGAGGAAATATACTAATTTGGCAAGTGCTGTATAAAGCACCAAGTAAGTTTCTACTTTACAATGGAATATATAAAATCGTGATTTATAAAAAAATTGTCTTGGAGTTTTTTTTTATCTCCCCTATACCGCGGTCGTTGATGGCTGTGGCAATAGGTTGTCGACCATTTTTCTTTCCAAGTGTCACGACCGGTATTATTTGACCATGGCTAATCACGAAAATTTTTTCTTGTAAGGTGACTTGCTTTTGATGGAAAAGTGAGTGGGGCGGCTTATTACAGGATTTCACCGGTAATCGTGATCGGATGACCGCGCCAGAAAGTTTTTGTCCTGCAGAGCTGTAGATGACGCGATGATCAAAGAGCCTAATATCCATGTCAACCAGAAGGAAACTGCCCGTAAATCTAGTGGAAAAATTCGCTTAATGTCTACGCAATTGAGAGGCACACTTTCTCGGTGACCATGTATTGATGAGAACGCGGCTCGCATATACGACGACGCACTCTGAAGTGCCGCGCTTGCGTTACTTCAGTACTGCGCCAAGAATGATGCCACTCGCGTCTGTATGCACTTGAGTCACAACAGTTGGGTCGTAAGGGCACATGATTGCTGGTGACGTCAGCAGATGATGCAGTGTACTGAAGTGTTCATCACATGCCAACGTCTTACTAAAGAGATTAGGAGGGCCAGCCAGTGGTTTCGTAAGTGGTGCTATTATCAATTCATCACACGGACTGAACGACGAAAATATGACAGCAGGCCGATGAAGCTCTGAAGTTCGTCGACTGTAGTTCGCTTCCGGAACTCGCCGACCGCACGAAGTTAGTGCGGTTAGGTAGAATTCCAGCCTTTAATACAACATGGCCACGTGTGGTCAGTTTGTGAGCACCGAAACGGCCCTATTACCCATGAAGCTGAAGTTATTTTAGAGTGCGTTGGTAAGGCCCTGAAAAATCGGTAAGACAGCGAAAAACTAAAAAGACCCCGTTATAAACAAAATAAACAAAAGGTAGATAGAACTCGATCGGCCATCTAGATAACGCCACAGAGCTTCGAGTAGATGTCAAAAAAGCTGTGGTGGCTGCAGGACCGAAACTTATCTCGCTACACTACATGGCTCAAGCACACAGCTCTCAATTGCGCTTCTTAAATAACAAGCTTAAGGCTTATTAGCAATACATTCGAGTTGTGCACTAAACAAACATAGCGTGCAGTTGTTGCTTATACTGGTGCTTTACTCACATAGTTTCCGGAGATAGGAAGCAGCAAAGCTGATAAGCGTCTTAGTGGCATGGTTTTCTTGTATAACAGGCACTGCAACCGTTTCATTCCATAGTTAACCCACAACTCCATACCAATGTACATCCTCGAAAGGCAGGAGTATAAACAGCCTAAACTTCATGAAGGATGGGGTGTCACAATGTTGACACATATGCTGAACGAAAACATGCAGTTAGATGTATGTAAAGTAACAAGCCTATCTACCCATGGATGTAGCAAAAAATTAAAATAGTAATATAATTTTCATGGTAATAATACTAATATTATTCATAACAAGGAAACCGAATAAATTAGAAATTGTAATGTGGTACTGAAGCATGACTGAGCTCGTCTCGCAAAAGCAAGGCTTGAGTCGATGTGTCCGGACAGAGTGCGGAGCTTGCCGGCCTTCAGTAATTACATTTATTAGGTTTATGTTTATTTCTTCTTTTCTATAGTTTGCTCCTTTTTGTTTTTGTTTCCTTTTTGTCTCTTTTCTGTTTTTACTTGCTTTTTCTATCTGTTTTCTCCCATCTTTCTCGCTTTCAATTTTTCTTTTCTTTTCCTTTTCTGTCGTTCACTTTCGATTTCTCTATCTTCTCGTTTTGTTATTTATCTCTATTTCTTGCTTAATTTTTTTAATTGTACCTCTTCATCTCTCCGTATTTTTTTTTGTTTCTTCGCTATTCACCCACTTTATCGTGTATTTCTCTTTTTCTGTCTTGTTCTGAGTTTTCCTGTCTTTCTTGTGCGTCTATCTCTGTCTCTTGCTTTCTGTACTTTCCTGTCATTTTTTATTTTTCTTCTTTCTCTGCTTCTCTCTTTGCATCTATCTGTACTACTTCTCTCGCCACTTCGAGTTATTGCATCTTAATTATTCCAGAGAAATAGGCCCAGCGGGAGAGTGGGCTGGATGTACGTGTTCGGTTAATGATGAAGACTATGAAAGAGAGCAGGCGCTTGCTTAATGATCGTTATTTGTCGTGTTCATAGCGACATGGTCAGGAGAGGCGCATAGGCACCCGACAGTGGACCAGAGGGCGCGACGAAGCTTTTTAGGCCGCCCCGCCACGGTGGTCTAGTGGCTAAGGTACTCGGCTACTGACCCGCAGGACGCGGGTTCGAATCCCGGCTGCGGCTGCTGCATTTCCGAAGGAGGCGGAAATGTTGTAGGCCCGTTTGCTCAGATTTGGGTGCACGTTAAAGAACCCCAGGTGGTCAAAATTTCCGGAGCCCTCCTCTACGGCGTCTCTCATAATCACATGGTGGTTTTGGGACGTTAAACTTCACAAATCAATCGAAGCTTTTTAGGCCGCCTCAGCATTGTTGGTACCGACCGCCAGGGATGCCAAGAAAATGACAATATGGCTGAACACACTGAGACGCTGAATTGTCAATGCTCTTTTTGGCACGTTTTTCAAAGAACGCTTCCTGGGCGCTTACATATTCAGCCGTGAACCCCAGCTCAAAACTAGAAAAGAAAATAATATGCACAGGCAAGTCTGGTTTTGGTGCGTCTACTCGCTAGGCTACGCATCGGAAGACTCGGTTTCGCTGTGCCCACTCGCTAGGCTGTGTGTTCTGGTGCTACCATCAGATCTCTTAAAGTGCATTGCCGGGTGTCAATAGCACCTTTCTCGTAAAATACTAATTTCTTATGCACGCTATCACAGTCCTCGGGGAGATTGTAGGGTTAGTTTTTTCCACTAATTTTCCCGCGTTTTCCGCTATACATTCGCGAGAGTTTGAAAGTGCTGAGCTTTATGTCTCTGCAAGAGTTTCCCGCACTCCGCTTCAACTAGTATCGATCGAAAAACTTGCTTGATTCTTCCGCGTCCACTGGCAGCCTGCGATCTAACTGTCTCTGCTGAGACACCAAAGAAATAAGATTCTGGGAAATGACTGAGGAGTATAAGATGCTCGCTGGCCTGGTTTGTAGCGGAATTAGTGCAGAAACTACGTAAAGAAAAGTGACGCAAGAGAAAAAAAAAAAAAAAACAGGAGACACTTGCTTCCGGGAGTTGTGGTACTGGAAATAGGTGTAGGCGCTTCTTCGAGGGAGAGTGCTACTTAAAGCGCGGGAGTCTGTGAAGGAGCTTTAGGAAAATCGAAGTGTTGCAACACCAACTGCTTTCAAGCAAGGTTTAGCAAGCCGGGTTGTGCGAAGGAGTGCAAACAAACGAGGCTTGTCTGAGTGCCGAAAGCCCAAACTAGTCCACATCCACCACTAAAACGTTTTATAGTGCGCTTAAGCTCCACGCAATGGTGACGTCAAATTACTTTTCTCCGCAGTCGACTTCGTTCATTACTGCTAGCTTTGCAGAGCTTCTGTTTCGAAGCTACCATTGCGTTGCCATGAAACATCATTTCTCGTGCTGCCAGTATTTTGTGTGATGGAGTCCCAGTTAGCCCAAACTTATGCACTCTAAAAAGTGGGGAATGACGGGCAGGTGAATTGTGACCACGCTCGATAAGCCAATATGCGCGACTACGAGGAGTCACGGGAGAAATCACTGAATGGCAGTCAATACTTCCTATACGCACTCCGCGCGGCTTACACTTATTACCACTGGTCGCAGTATGACCTTCATGCGGGAGCGACTGCTTCAGTAATAAAAAGTTTGGAAGATACCCGTAGTTTAGGAATCAATGTCATGTGAAGCATGCGTACGGAAGGTGACAATGTGGTAACTTTTATTGAACGAAACGTTGCGAAACGATGCTAAAGATATGTACAAATGTACGAGCACAACAGTGTGGAACAGTTGTATATGTATCGCATAACTGGTTACTTGCAGTTGCGTAACGATGTCAAAAGCAACATGGGTATTAGCAACATCAGAAGCAGTAGGCTAATTGTGCAGCGCTTGTGCTCGCGAAGATGGTAGCCCTAGATACTGCTACATAAATAAACTTCTGTGAACGACTGGCATTAACCCGACGGCTGTATCACTGGTGTACAAATAAAATTGCATAGCCAGAAGCAACCACAATTGACGTTTTATGAATATTTCGCCTGGCCCCGCCGCGGTGGTCTAGTGGCTAAGGTACTCGGCTGCTGACCCGCAGGGCGCGGGTTCGAATCCCGGCTGCGGCGGCTGCATTTCCGATGGAGGCGGAAATGCTGTAGGCCCGTGTGCTCAGATTTGGGTGCACGTTAAAGAACCCCAGGTGGTCTAAATTTCCGGAGCCCTCCACTACGGCGTCTCTCATAATCATATAGTGGTTTTGGGACGTTAAACCCCGCATATCAATCAATCAATCAATCAATCATGAATATTTCGCCTGCATAGGTTTTGTTTCTAAAGGAGTTGCAAGAGTAGGCATCGCCTTGTGGTAGAATACTCGATTACCAGGCCGAACACTTGGGTTCGTTTCCTTCTGGGAACATAACATTTATTATTCTTTGCATTGGTCGTGTCAATGCTGCCAATGCCGGTTCTTTTTAACGCCCTCGCACTTGAATTGCCAATGTATGTTCTCACTGTTCCCCGGTAGGTAAAAAGAAAACGCCAGGCCTTCGCGGTAGGCGCCGCACAGTCACAGCAAAAGCTAGAACAGCGGTCTTTCAGAGCCTTTTAAGAACACTCATTCGGTAACTACTGCAACCACACTTGCTTTGTTCCCACTAGGGCATTAATAATAAACTTTTGGGTAGTAGGCCGGCATTCGTTATGCTATTTTTAGTCATTCTTCTGAGAAGCGTGGTATCCGCTAAGCACTTCAGTTTACTTCAGTTTTTTTCGGACATAGTTACATGACATGAAATATGTCCACGAGGCAAGGCAAAAGAAGAGTCGTATGTCTCCTGACGAGGCCTTCACCCCGGACTTACACGTCGGACAGCCAGGAGCAAAATCAGAGAAAATAAGTGCAATGCTCATTGCACAACTTATATAAACAAAAAACGAACAGTAAAAAAACACGTTCAGACAAAAATTATACAAAGTTTACATTGTTCAGGTTTAACAGTTTTATAAGGTTACATAAATGTACAAAATTACATATTTTTGTGTTGAAAGCAAAGTAATTGTAATTTCAAGGAATCAGGAAAAGTAGCTTTACTTGTTTTTTAAAAAGAGAAACACTTGAGTTCTGATTAGCCAATTCGATTAGGGATGGGTATGCATTTAGCAATGAAATAATCTGATAATTTGATAATCTGATAATCCTTGGAAGGATTTTTGTGCCAATTGTCCGTGCAGTGGCTGACGACGATGAGGAATTATGGCTGTAGTGGGCATACGCCACAGTTAATTGGGAAACAACAACAAGCTTTTGTAATGGGTTGGAGCCTTCAACGGCCCACTCGTTACGCTATTCGCATTGTGCGACGACTGGTTGTTCTTTCACTGCACTGTTTGAAAGCTCTTTTTCAGTCGTGTTAACGCGATTGCTTTCCCGACATCAAGCCTGCCTAAGGCAAGTTTGACCACAAGGCACAAGCCCACATGAAACACGTGTGATGGTGATTGTCAGATTAGGTTGACCTGTAGTCAAAAAGGCAACGAAGAAAAAAAAAAAACACGTGTAGCTCAGTCGTAGAATGCTAGGCTGGCACCCTGTGGACCCGGGTACGAGCCTCACTGTGCGATTGGTGCAATTTTTCTTTTTCAATTTCGCGTGATGAGGTTACGGACAGTGGTGGCAGCGGCAGCGGCGGACAACATGCAACGGCGCGCGACCCGAAAAGTGATCTCATAACAGCTTTCGCTGTAAAATCGTCAAACACTTGTGGCGCATAACCACGTACCTGTATCACATATGCGCCCGTGGTACACGGGTATGTGCCATACATGTCTGCTAAAAATGGTTTGACAACGTACGTGACGTCATTGTCAGATTATTTATGTCATGACAAGCGGGTCATATTTTTCAAAACATGTTACCCTGCCATACTAATTTTTGTTATTCTGAGTTATCCGGGTGATTGTGAGAGTACCCTGTGATATATAGGTCTGTACGTAGTACACAGGCACACAAAAATTACAGGGAGGGGGGGGGGGAAGGGGGTTCAAACGTTTTTAGTTCTTAGGCCACGTGGTCTCAGGAATACATGGATAGCGGCCTGGGAACATTTTACCAGCCCTGTAGCGGCCATACGCAAAGAAATGCTTCCCATTAGAAATTCAATCTATTTGGCGGGAAAATAGGTTTCTTGAGTTGTTTCCCATCGTCCGATGTTCAAAGTAAAAAGAGTTCCGGTTGTTTTTGTTCGATGTAGCCACAGATTTTTATAAGCAATAACGTTAATGCGTTGGCGTCTTCCAAAAATTGGGGGATCCCTAAGGTTTCGTTTCGAGAGTTGAACGAAATAGCGATGTCCTATCCCTAGTGCGTACTTCAACCACTTAGCGCATAACTTCCAAGAGCGAGAGAGAATAAAATAATGACGAATTCTAAAGAGAGAACAGGAGTAGATGGTCAGGGTAGTGAGGGGTGGGATACAGAGCATTGGGAGCAAGGCCACTCGAGCTGTCACTGGAATGCGGCACGCTCTCACAGAACAGGTGAGAGGGTCACGAGCGAGAAGACCATGTGATCGAAACATTCCAAGCTCCAGCATATTCTCTACGACGCAGCAGCAAAGTACACGTGAAATCGGTCAGCCACTTGTTCTTCATTATCGTAATACGTATATTATACTATGTTCGCGCAACGACGCATTCGGCAGACGACCAACTGTCATATTCGCCACCCGCACAAAACAGAGGAACAGTGGTTTCAAGATACACATGGTTTCCACCATTGCCGCCGCGCTTGCCGGGCTGGCTGAATAAAAATTTGGAGACTGACGTTCAAAGGCCCCGTGACTTGTCGTACTCTGCGCCTACTCCGCTTTTCAGGAGAGAGCGCTGCAAACTGCTCCTGGCTGCTCTCGGTGCAGAAAAGGCATACTCGCTCTACCAATGAATGACAGTGCTTCTGTACCTGTTCGACCACTGAAACACGCTGGCTCTGAAGATAGCACTATAAACGTGCTTTTGAATGCTCCTGCGCTCCCAGGGGAATTCGCCATGAAAAAAAGACAACAGGTCAACCATAATTGTGGCGTGCGATTTGCTACCCTGCACTAAGTTGAGGGGGAAAGAGTGTATACTACAATATTATCTATTAAGTTTTGTGTGGCTTGTGTCAGTGAAGTTTTCTCATGTGGCTCCATTCTGTGTAATATGGTAGCATACTTCAAATCACGAGCAATTACACATTCGTGGTCTTCAAGAAATACGCGCAGTAACGTGTATGCCTTTTGTAATACGTGGCTAGCTTCAAACCATGGAGTAGTTGTGACAATCATGTTGTCATGCCTGATGTCATTGCCTGCTTGCAAAACGCAATATTACGGCGCTATTACACGTTGTATTGTGCAGCCTGTACACAGGACGCGTGTGTTTTTAAAGCGTGGACGTTATTTTCGCTGCATTTCCCAGAAAAGAAACTTACTTTCACTATCTATCCAAGCAGACGCCTGGCTATGCCACCTGCTTGCCTAGCAGATGACCTGGGTTTCATACTCACTCGCACCCAGAAGTTTTATTATTTATTTGAGTTGCATCATTGTGGACTTTTAGGTCACGAACCACATTATTATTTTTAGCTCACAATAATAATAATAATATCTAGAGTGTAACGTCCCAAACCACCAGATGATTACAAAAGAAACCGTAGTGAACGGCTGCGGAAATTTCGACCACCTGGGGTTCATTAACGTGCACCCAAACCTGAACATACTGGCCTTCGGCATTTTCGCCTACACCAAAAATGCAGCCGCTACAGCCGAGATTTGATCCCGCGACCCGCAGGTGATGAGCCGCGTTCCTTAGCCAATGGACCAACGTGGTGATTGTTTCGCTCAGAGCAAACGACACCGTTGCCGACTCTGGAATTTCAGCGAAACCACCGCTTTAACGCTATTCGAGTTTGTAACTCCTTCAAGTTGCTTCATAGGCAGTGCATTTTGTGACTTGCACTCACTACCAGTTGGCCTGTTTTTTCTTCTATCTTATCTTCATATGTATTTCTCTATATTTATTTTTTTCCTGTCTTTCCGTCCGCAATCTCCTTCCCTACGCAGTGCAGTGTGTGTCAGTGATGCGTGTACGCCGGCTAAACTCTCTGCTTTTCGATAAACAGTCCTCTTCCTTACTTCGTATTAGTGAATACTACTACAGTCGAACTCGACTGCATCGTCATCGCGTAAATCAACATATCTTCTGTATCAAAATATTTTCGATCGCGACAACGCTGCCATGTCAGTGCATGAGAATATTTACGTCTACATCGAACTAAGGACGGCCGAAATGCTTGGTATTTCGAACACTCGGCTGCGGGAAATGCCCCAAAACGTTCACTTCTCTTCATAAAATTTTCACCGTTCCTCGTGGAAGTTTGCTTTCTCTCGTGTGTGTGGAAGACCACGTTCTGTGGTTAGGACGACGCTGCGCAACTACCACTCGACATCACGTGTCTCCTCCGCCACGGTGGTGTAGTGGTTAAGGTGCTCGGCCGCCGACCCGAAGGTTCGATTGGGGCCGGGGTGGCAGTCGCATTTTGGTTGAGGCCCATGTAGTGTGTGACGTCAGAGCACGTTAAAGGGCACCAGATCGTCGAACCTTTCGGAGTACTCAACTACAGTCTCTCATATTTGTGTCGTAGTTTTGGGACGTAAAAGACCACATAACATTAATAATAATTATACTATTATTATTCTTATAGTTAATAATGTCATATGTTTTCCGCCCACAAAGATTCCTCGCCGCTGCGCCACCAGCCCGTCGTGCGGAGTCGCCATTCTCTTCTCTGCTCGTTTCCTAATGCGACAGACTTTGTAAAAAAAAGAAACAATAAGAGCCTGCTGTTGTCTGCGTGGCTGATAATAATGCACGAAGTCTAACTTAAAGACGAAGAAGCATTTCACCGCGGCTGCGTAGGTGCAGCATCCCAAAAAGCATGTTCAGTGATATATTGAAAAACAAAACCGCCATAAGACCCAATGTGGAAAAGACGCTTACGGCATTCTGTGAGTACACACAGCTCCTAATAAAAAATATTGAGGTGTCACTTACACTGATACCTTGTTCTGTCCAAAAAAAACAGTATACTTCGGCGTCCTTTTTACAATATTTAATGCCGTGAAGACAACTTGTGCCCTGAAATTCACTGTACAAATACAATAGCTTCATCAAAGTATGTATATCAAATTATCCCGTGTGTCAAACAAATTCTCACTCTCTCTCTTTTTGTGAGTGTCTTATATCCGGGTTTAGTGTTAAACTGCACAGACTAACGCGCATGTATCGGTATGAATTCGAGTATTGGTAAAACTCGGTTGAAAACTTTAGAATAATTCATAATACTTTCAGTGCAAATTTTGGTGCACCAATTGGCTTCGAGGCACTTATTTTAAATCACTTCATAGCTTTATATATTTCAAGAAAGGCGGTTAACAGCATGTAGAAGTGTGTTTTATGTGTTTTTAATTTTTTGATCATTTTTTTCTGTAGTTAATAGTTTTAGATATTGGTTATATGCTGACGCGGCTTCTTTGTGGAAAAACACCGCATCTATATAAGGAACTTATTAACATCTGCATACGCATTCGTGCGCCGTCATCGTTTACTGGAGGCCCATAGTCTGCCTGGATGTCATGTTTTCACTGTTGGCAAGTCAAATTTTTTATCTCTTCATTCGCTTGTGTAGATTATAGCCCGGTTTGCGGGGAACATGCGGGTTATTCTATTTCGTGGCAGCCATTGGATTAACAAGGCTATAGTTGAGAAGCGAGCGGTGACCCCACACCACAGGTGCGCAGGGGATCCCCGGAGCTGCTCACAAAATACAAACTATATATAATGTTAACTTTCATGATCTTGATATTTTTCATGGTCCACTATCAGTGTTTTATCTCAGCTTTGCACTGTCGTAAGATAGATTTTCGCAATGTACAGATTCTTCTTTTTTTTTCATTTTTCAAGAAGCCTTCTCTATAGCTGTGTATATTCCAGTTTATTTTTTTTGTGCCATTCCATGACTCTCGTCTTGTGTTCTATTATTCCAGTTTTGCACTGATATTTTTTGTACGAATGTTTTTGCTCTTTTTGTTTAATTTTTTTTCTGTATACTGTATTGTATTCTTTTTTTCTTTTTTGCGTGCAAGTGCACAAAACCCTATGGTTGTTCCTGAGCACGTTAAATAAATGAGTGATTTATTATTGTTAATAATAGTAGTAATATAATATTGTTACTAAAATATGATACGCAAACATCTTAAAGCAGTACGGTGAAGCTTCTCCTTTCTAGCGACAACGCGTGCCCCACACAGCGGATGTGCCGTTATCAATGCTATAGGCTAACAGGTAACAATGAGCCGGGACAACCCCACAGTATATTTTGAAAGGAAAAAAAAAAGAGCTGTTCCGGTTTCAGGGCGTCTTCGCTAGCAAAAGGTCAATGACCTGGAAAGGATAGTGCAACCTTTCTGCGGTAGCGTATTTGCGTACTGTAATTCCGTAACTTGCTGCAAGACCCTTTTTTCACCACTTACTCTCCAAAATTCACGCTGCAAAGTCTTAATCCGTGCAAAAAAAAAACCGATTCATTGTGAGGGAATGCCATCTTTATAGGTTGTGTCGCATTGGACCACGTTTGATGTAAATTAGGCTTCCCGCTTTATTTGTTGATGCAGTAGGGTTTCCTACACATTCACGTTGATAGGTAGATAGATAGATAGATATAGATAGAGAGATAGATAGATAGATAGATAGAATGATTTATTGATAGTGGTTTAATGTCCCAAACCCACAATAAGATTATGAGAGACGCCGTAGTGGAGCGCTCCATAAATTTAGACTACCTGGGGTTCTTTGACGCGCTCCGAAATCTGGGCACACAAGCCCATAGCATTTTCAGCACCTTCGAAAATGTAGCCGCCGCAGCCAGGATTCGATTCGACGACCTGCGGATCAGCAGCCGGTTACCTTATAACCACTACAACACCACGGCGGAGAACGTTGGAACACCGTCGCGTTCTATAATTGTTTAGTACTTATACCGAACTATTATAAGATGCTTCGATTTACGCGTGTTTGGTTCTGCCAGTTTCGACATATACTTTTTTTAAGTGTGTGCACCAACTGAAGAACATATACAGACACACTCAGTATATATCTACGGGCGTCCCAATTATGCCGCAGCACGATTTAAGAAAAGAGGAACGGCAATTACACGAAGCAAACCTAGTACGTATTGTTTCCAGTATAGTGAAGTAGCCACTACTAAATTTTTGTTAATAACTATTAAATATTTAGTCCAAATATATTTGTAACTGAAAAAACACTCGCCTAAGTAAAAAATGCCAGGCCTGCGCAGAACGCGCAGCAATGTCACAGCGAAAGCTAGAAGAGCGGCTTTTCAGGGCTTTCTTTGAAAACTCATTGGGTAACTGCTGCAAACACACTTGCTTGATACCCACTATGGCATTAATAATAAAAATGTTTGAGTGGTAGGCCGGCACTCGCTATGCTATTTTTCGTCATTCCTTGGAGAAGCGTGTTGTCCGATAAACACTTGCAAAATATTTTGTGCCTACAGTGGCCGACGACGATAAAGAATTACGCGTTAAGTGAATATACACTATAGTTGATTATTATGTAAAATTTAACATCCCAAAACCACCATACGATTATGAGAGACGCCGTAGGGGAGGGCTCTGAAAATTTCAACCACCTGGGGTTCTTTAAAGTACACCGAAATATGAACACACGGGCCTACAGCACTTGCGTCTCCATCGGAAATGCAGCCACCGCAGCCGGGCCCGGTTCGATTCCGCGACCTGCGGGTCAGCAGCCGAGTACCTTAGCCACTAGATCACCACGGCGGGGCTATGCACCATAATTATTTGGTGAACAAGAAGGAGCTCTTGTAATGAGTTGTAGCATTTAACGACCCACTCGTTACCCTATTAGCATTGTGCGACGACTGGTTCTTCGTTCACTGTTTAAAAACGCTTTATAAGTCATATTAACGCGATTGCTTTCCTGACATCAAGCATGCCTAACGAAAGTTTTTTTTTATATCACGCTGCGTGCTAATCGGGACTGGCGATAATTAACGAAGTTGAATGCGGAGAAAAGCATATATAGTGTAACTTCACCACTCTGCAGAGAAAAAGAGCGCTATCAAAATCTATAGTGGAGAAAGTGGACTAGTTTGAGCTTCCGGCAATCAGACAAGCCTTGTTTGTGTGCATCCCTTCGCACAACCCGGCTTGTTGCCTTCCTCGAAAGCAATTGGTCTTGCAACACTTCGATTCTCCTAAAGCTTCTTCTTAGTGTGGACACCCGTGTTTGAGTAGCGCTTTCCCTCGAAGAACCACGTACGCCAATTTGCAGTTTCGCAACTTCCGAAAGCATGTATTTTCAGTGTTTTTTTTCTCGGTTCCTTTCCCTTACATTGTTTTAGAGCTGATTGCTCAACAACCAAGGAAAGCGAGTATCTTACTCCTTCGTTTTTCCCGAGGAGCTTTTTTTTATGTTTAAGGAGAGCCAGTTAGTTTTTAGGCTGCCAGCGGGCGCCAAAGAATTAAGCAAGTTTCACAGCGAAAGCTGTTATCAGATCACAACTCAGGTCACGCGCAGTGCCGTAGTTGTCCATCGTTGCCGCCGCTGCTGTCAGCGCTGCCCGTTACCACATCGCGCAAAATTAGAAAAAAAAATCACAGCATATCCACGGGGTGAATGATGACGAGTGGGATTAGCTCCAGAGAGAATCATTGGTAAAATTGTGAATCTTCCTTGTGTAATTCACCCAAGTGATCATGATCTAAAGGCATCATGAGAAACACTTAGTGTGTACATATAGAAATTAACTTTTATTTGTTCTTAGAGACGATGAATAGCTTGCGATGTCGCTTCATTATGACGTCCTTAGGGTCCGTGATATATAGGGTGAGCGGTACTTGTTGCAGTGGAACATTTGCAAATACCAAGTCAATGCATGTTCCTCGGATCACGGTTGGTTTCTTATGATCATACGATATTTATTTGAGTGCATATCTAGAAGTCACGTGTTGGATAAGCCAAGTATTGGTCGTGTCTGCGATATCAACGTTGAAATCACCAACGAGTATGAACGGTGCATTCTTGTACTATGTTTAAGTTTTATCACATTCAAGAATCATCAACTAGAAGTACCACCATCTAGTTCCGCATACAAGTACCACCATCGGTGGCACATACCTGCTCTGGAAGGGGTATGTGGCGCTGGTGGGTATGTAAATCACCAACAACAAACCCCATAGAATGTACAGACCCAGGCCCCAAGGAGCTTCGCCCCTGAAAAAACCTATTACCAATGACACAGTGGGGCTCGCACCCGGGTCCCACTGTGGACCCATTTCAATTATGGTATCAACACCAAACTTGGTATGACATAACATGACAGTAGAAGAACATACTTCTCTAGTCTTGACATGAAAATCACGACATGTATGTCATCAATGTCATGATTTTCATTTTATGGTCCTGCAGCTCTTGCGGTGGTTTGGTTCACATAGGATGTTGCAAAACTGGTATCATAGGACTAGATTGAATGGCGCACACAAGCGACAAACCCTACAAAAAAGTCATGACATGCGTGTCATGTAAACACAAGACTACATGCCACGCTGATGATGTGCTCGCAGCCGTTTCGCCAGCGTCACAATGCCAAATTTGGTATTACGGTACGCGAATGGATGACGAAGGTATGTGACTCGTGCAAACATGATATCATGAGATGCATGTCATGTGAGAAAATGACTACATGCCACAGTCAAGGCGCCAGTACATTTCGACATGACGTGTTGCGCGTGCTCACCGGCGTGCATTTCGTCGCGTCACGCCGGCGTTGCGACGCCAGGCGCCAGTTTGGCCATATACTCGCCGGCGTGCGCTGCGCTGCATTGCTTTGGCGCATGCGCGTTTCAGCGCGCCCGGCAACCATCCGTCACAAAAAAATTGGCAGCATATTCAGGGAGGGAATGATGGAGAGTGGGGCGAAGCATTCGTCCGCCCATTCGTTCTTGCTTCCGTCCGTCCATGAGTCCGTCTGTGTGACCGTCCATGCATCCATCCGACCGTCCGTGCGTGTGTCTGTTCGTGCGTCTGTCCGTGTGTTCGCCCATGCATCCGCCGCTGCGTACGTTCATGCGTCCATCCATGCATCTGTCTGTGTGTCCGTTCGTCCATCTATTCAACACTCCAAGTACCACCATCTCGCATCTTTTCATCATATATTCCCCTTATAGAAGCACCGCCATCCAGCGGACATTCCAAGAACTAAACGAGTGGTGGCACACGCACACTTTCTTACGGCTTGCGCTTCGTGTGTACTTCCCACCTTTAAGCACGCAAGTTCATGGTATATACTAGTTCACTGTTTTCATGGCACTGCAGCCCAACGCTCGCTCTACCTTTCTAAAACAAAGGAGGTTACACCCAGCGAGTATAACGTAGCAACCCTTTATTGTCAGATAGTGCTCAATGTACATGCCAATGGCTGCTAATGGGGATCGCAGCGTGCGCTTTCACTAAATGCCGAATGCTCCTGTCTCTCATTCCCCATTATCAGTCATTGGCATGTACATTGAGCACTATTTTTTATTGTTCAACAACGCAAAAAAGAAATCTCTCGCTGGCACCACCTTGAAGGTCAATATGTTATACTTGTTACACACTACAACGGCTACGAGGGACGAACGGGTGCCGCTATAAAGAGCTTCGCCCCTAAAATGGCAGCATATCCACGGAGTGAATGATGGAGAGTGGGGCAAAGCATCCGTCCGATTTGCTTCCGTCCGTCCAATGGTCCGTCTGTGTGACCATCCGTGCGTCCGTTCGCCCATCCGTGCGTGCGTCTGTTCGTGCGTCCGCACGTCCATCTGTGCGTCCATCCCTGCGTTCGTCCATGCATCCGCCCAAGCGTCCGTCCATGCGTCCATCCGTTGGTGCAGCCATCAGTGAGTCCGTCCATGCATCTGTCTGTGTGTCCGTTCGTCCATCTATTCAACACTCCAAGTACCACCATCTCGCATCTTTTCATCATATATTCCGCATATGCACCGCCATCCAGTGGACATTCTAAGGACTAAACGAAAGGTGGCACACGCACACTTTCTTACGGCTTGCGCTTCGTGTGTACTTCCCACCTTTAAGCACGTGAAGTTCATGGTATATACTAGTTCACTGTTTTCATGGCACTGCAGCCCAACGCTCGCTCTACCTTTCTAAAACAAAGGAAGTTACACCCAGCGAGTATAACGTAGCAACCCTTTCTTGTCAGATAGTGCTCAATGTACATGCCAATGGCTGCTAATGGGGATCGCACCGTGCGCTTTAACTAAAACCGAATGCTCCTGTCTCTTATTCCCCATTAGCAGCCATTGGCATGTACATTGAGCACTATCTTTCATTGTTCAACAGCGCACAGAAGAAATCTCTCGCTGGCACCATCTTGAAGGTCTGAATGGTAAACTTGTTACACACTACAATAGCTACGAGGGACGAACGGGTGTCACTATAAGGAGCTTCGTCCCTAAAAAGATTGATTGATTGTTTATATGTGGGGTGTAATGTCCCAAAACCACCATATGATTACGAGAGACGCTGTAGTGGAGGGCTCCGGAAATTTCGACCACCTGGGGTACTTTAACGTGGGCCCAAATCTGAGTACACGGGCCTACAGCATTTCGGCCTCCATCGGGAATGCAGCCGCCGCAGCCGGGTTTCGGTCCCGCGACCTGCGGGTCAGCAGCCGAGTACTTTACCCACTAGACCACCACGGCGGGGCAAGAGAAAAAGATTGAGAAGTACAGAAAGCAACAGACAGA
Organism: Rhipicephalus microplus; assembly: GCF_043290135.1. Classification (NCBI taxonomy): domain Eukaryota; kingdom Metazoa; phylum Arthropoda; class Arachnida; order Ixodida; family Ixodidae; genus Rhipicephalus; species Rhipicephalus microplus. The sequence continues at coordinate 100,390,793 of NC_134704.1, read as the reverse complement.
TATATATATATATATATATATATATATATATATATATATATATATATATATATATATATATATAATATATATATATATATATATATATATATATATATACAAGAAAAAAAATGGCATATCTCACGTACTGTATGAATTGATGACATGCGAAGCACAAATGGGGAAGGTTCGTATGGCACATTAAAATAGGCTCGACGTTACGAGGCGGACGTAAAAATGCCCTAAATGACTTGCATGCCATGATTATTATGTTTGGACGTGTCATTCACCTTCGTCGTCGTTTCACGTCGCGTGATACCAAATTTAGTATCAGGTGACGTGATATGTGTAGCTATCAAAATTACCGCAAGCACGCTATGAGCGTATACTCGGCGACAACTTTTCTTGGCACTGAAAGGAAAACTACGGAGGTGGAGCTTCTGCACATGTAGCACTACGCGAAGTAGTACGTTTTCGTGCGCGTCTCGTAACTCTGTGGAAAAGACTCCCCTTAGCGTTTGAGTTGCACATAAAAAAGCAGGAATTTTTTGTCCATTCCAAAATGCGAAGTCACAACAGATAAATTAAAATAAATACGAATATTTTACAAGTGTGACCAGCGTTCTGTCTCGAATAGCTCAACGCAGAAAATAAGGAAGGATCAATTGTATTTTACGATAAAATACGGGCGCTCTTGTGGAACTACATTTACTGGCGGTAGGATGCACGTGATTTGGCTGCGTAGCTTCCCGTTAAGTGCCAAGAAAAGTTGTCGCTGAGTATAGCATGTAGTCATGTTTCACATGACACGCATATCAAGATTATCATGGTCAGACGTGTCATTTACCTTTGTCGTCTGTTCACGTCCCGTGATACCAAATTTGGTATATGTGGATCTTGCGAAATGGCCACGAGCACGCTACGAGCGTAGTATGTAGGCATGTTTCGCATGGCACGCATATCGTCATTATCATATTTAGACGTGACATTTACATTCGTCGTCTATTCACGCCACCTGATGCCAAATTTGGTATATGTGAAGCTATCAAAACGACCGCGAGTGCATCATGAGTGTGGTATAATGTCATGTTTCTTATTGATTTGATACATAAGAACATGTGGGCGCAGAAGTACGGCGCCGGCTACTCCTTAGCGCTTGAGTGAAAGTTCAACACATATTTTAAAAGAAAACGTACAAAGCAGTGCATGGAAAATGGAACGCCCGAGCACACATATGCAAAAACACACTTATATGCACATATACCCACACAATGATAAGGAAATGTTCGAAAGTCAACAACTGAAGTCTCTCATAATGTCCCTCACTAACATTACATTCAGTCAGCACAAAACTGCAGAGCGAATCTCTGGTACTTATGGAGATGTATTCACTCGTGTGTACGTAATAGTCGACACGTCATTCAGATCAGCACACACATATTATTATTATTATTATTATTATTATTATTATTATTATTATTATTATTATTATTATTATTATTATTATTATTATTATTATTATACAGTACCTTACAGAGCCCTGAAGGGGCATTGTGTAAGGGGGGCTGTACAGATAATATGTTAGAAAAATATATATACATAATATCTACACATACATAGGTGTGATGTTTGTTGGTGAGGTTCGTCGCGCCGCAGAGCGTGTGACGCGTTGCGGATGGAGGAGACGGTATCTGACGTTAACAAACCACACTACAATTGTATTTGACAGCATACACACACGAAATACATAAAGCGGCAGCGTACACTACTAGTCAATTGTCTCACGTGGCGGTGCTTGGGGGCCCGGAGGCTGTGGGCTGGTTGAGTCCCTGTGATGACGTAATCGTCGTCGGGTAGATGTCCGGTGTGGGAACGACGTAGCAGCAGCAGGGGTTAAGGGCCGAGTGAACGAACCGTCGCTCGGTAGCCGGTAGTCAGACAGGGCTCGTCCGCGCCAGGCCAGGACCTTGCGACGCTCGTCTCGACGGCGGTGGACAATCTGGAACCTCGCGCGTAGGTGCGGGTTCTCCGAGAGCAGCAGGCCGCGTCCCAGGTCTTGCCAGGCGAGGACCGTGAGGCGCTCGCTGTCCCGAAGACAGGCGCCCTGTGTATGCGAACCTCGCGCGTAGATGCGGGTTCTCCAACAACCTGCCGCCCGTTCTGCCGGCGTTCCAAAAAAAACTGTCTCGCCTGCGCGCGCCCTTCTTAATCTTCTCTGCAGCCCGAGCTCCTTCGTTTTTCTCGCCTTCCAGCGATCGGCCACTCCGTCGTCTGCTCTCGCTTTCCCTGCTTCGTCACATTACCCCCCCACTTAAGAAGGTTCTTCGCTGTGAAGAACTTGCAGCTGCCACTGGACCCCTTGGGACACCGTAGTACACGCGCACTCGGAGCACTGCACTACACTTCCGAGCCCCGCACACTCGGCACACATAAGAGACACAAAAGTTGTCACCAGTGTTCAGGGCCCCGCACACCCGACACTCTCAAAGGTACTCGCAAGACGAGATGAAAGTTGGTCCGTCACGGTAAGTAATGTGCACCGAAAAAAAAAATTCCATCAATTATACCCGACACTGCGAAATCCTCAAGCCGTGTAGCGATGATGTTCATGCGCTTGGCAACCGGCTCATATAGTCTGCTCCTACATTCTCACTGCCTTTTTGGTAGCAAACGGTAGTGGATACGGCCGTATGTTCACTGGTGTATCCGTTGCGACATTCAACTTGCACTGGGTGAGATGTGTTCTGCCGGGAATGTCGGTGAATACATTCTCGTAGGTATGCAGTATTCTAGCGATCTGCGTGCGCTGTTTAGTAGAGAGTGCTTCCGATATGTTCACATCGGCAGCAGATTCTTTTTGCTGAAAAGGTACGCATGGTAGATCGTCGTGCTCAGTATCATCAGCCAGACACGCGACTGACGCTTCTTTTGTTGGCTGTGGTACCGATGGTCGTTCTTGATATTTTTTGAGGAGGTTGACGTGAAACAGAGATGTTCGCGTTCCTAAATCAATAACGTAATCCACGTCATTCTTCCTCTCTAGAACTGTGAAAGGCCCTTTCCATGTTAGAATCAGTTTGTTGTTGTCCGACGGGAGTAGCAGCAGCACCTTGTCTCCAACAGCTAAACGCCGTGGTCTAGTCTTCATGTCATAGTGCTTCTTCTGCACAAGTTTGGCTTTCTGCAGCTCCTCCTTGGCTAGACGACAAGTGTTTTCAAGACGTCTCCGCAGGTCAACTACATAGCCGTACGAGGTCTTCGTCTCATCATCTAGATGATTACCAGTCCACATCTCTTTCAATATTGACATGGGCCCTCTGACGTAACGGCCATACAGTAAGTCAAACGGGGCGAAGCCCAAACTTGACTGCGGAACTTCTCTATATGCGAAAAGTAAAGGCGCTAAGTACCGGTCCCAACTTTTCGGGCACTCTTGACACATTCGTCTTATCATTCGTTTAAGTGTGCCATTGAACCTCTCGACAAGACCATTTGCCATGGGATGATATGGTGTCGTCGGCAACTGTGTGAAGGATAGAAGCCTGCTGAATTCGCGCATTAGGTGGGACGTAAAAGACGTGCCTCGGTCGCTGATGATTTCCTGAGGTACCCCCACTCGCGAGAACATCTCCAACAGTGCTTCAGCGATCCTTTCTGTTTCAATGCTTGGCAGCGCCACCGCATCAGGATACCGCGTTGCCATGTCCACCATTGTCAAAACGTATCTATTCCCTTTTTCTGACTTGGGAGATAATGGTCCCACAATGTCAATGGCCACTCTCTTAAACGGTGTATCAATGACGGGGGTTTTACCCAACGGTACTCGCCCAACTAAGTGTTTTGGGAAAGTTCTCTGGCACGTGTCGCACGATTTCACAAATCGTGTGATGTCAGAAAGTACCCCTGGCCAATAGAACTCCTCGAGGATACGGTCTGTTGTGCGTTTTATACCCTGATGGCCCGCAAGAATTCCTTCATGAGCCATTTGCATTACACAATGGCGGAGGGCTGTAGGTACAACAAGTTGTTCAGTTTCTCTCTTCGATCTGAGCTTGTACCTCCTGTATAGAATTTCTTCTTTTGTGAAGAAAAGAATCTCGGCAAACCTGGTCTGGATGGGTTTATCGACGGCCTCAAAGCATTTCTGTAAGCTAGCGTCATCCCTCTGACTTTTCTGCAAGTCACGTGCACTCATATCTAGGGGACTTATTGTTGGTACCGGCAGGCGACGAGAACTCTGTCCGACTGTCGCGGCGACTTCGTTTTCCTTTGATTGCCTCGCAACCGAAGTGAATGCATCTGTAGTATAAGATCCAGTCAGCGATCCGTCGTCCGCTCCCACCCTAGATGATATTTTCATCGGACTAGCTGGACGTAGGTGTCTTTTCCAATCTTGATCAGGATCGGAGGCGTCACGGACCCCTTGGACGTTTCCCAGAACGACGTCATACAGTGGGTCATCCATGCAGATCGCGCGAGTCTTGCCTGAGAAAAAGGGTGAAATAATTCGCACGTCTGCCTCCGGCAGTTTCAGTACCCTTCGATCAAGAAGACACACAGAGGAAACTTTCCCCGTCAGATTGCTGACTGGTACAAGGGACCTTCTCACAATAACCGAGTCGCATCCTGTATCCCGTAAGACCGTAACGGGCTGGTTTTCAAGGACGCCTTCGGCCGTAGGCATAGACTTGTCCTCCCGCTTGATTCTCGTACGTTTCGAGCAATCAGTACCTTGCCGGGAAGCCTGTGTCTCCTGGTTTGATGCTTTCGGACCTTCTGCTTGCTCTTTCAGGCACGAGGCTTTACCGCTTCCCTTGTTAGGGCAGTCCTCTTTGCTATGCCCACTACGTCTACATTTTCCGCAGAAGGCTGGTTTTGTCCTTGGCCCTTTAGTATTTGCCCAGCAATCTGAGGCCTTATGACCGCGCTTTCCACAAAGCAAACAATGTGGTTTGTCCTTTTCCTCTTTCCGTAGTGCGGCCTGCGCTCGATCTGGTGGCTTTTTATGGTCCTTGTCGTCCTTACCTTTACCAAGGTTGACGAAACCCTGCGCCTCCATATAATGATCAGTAGCTTCTACTAGCTTTTCAATTCCTCGGCAATCCCTTTCCCGCAGGAAGATTGCCAGCTTCTCGTGGCACTGCGTGATGAATTGCTCTGAAACAATAACGTCTCGTAGAGCTTCGTACGTCCGTTCGGTCTTGGCCATCTCTTGCCAATGGTCGAAATAACCTAGTAATCGCCCAGCGAACTGTCGACCCGTTTCGCAGTCCTCAGGCTTCGCCGACCGAAACTTAGTGCGGTAGCCCTCCTCTGTAAACCGGAAGCGCTGCAACAACGTTTTCTTTAACGTTGCGTAATCCATGGCATGGTCAGGTGCCATTCTGCCAACAACACTTAGCGCTTCACCTGTCAAACAAAGGCTCAGTGAAAGGGCCCACTTGTCTTGCGGCCAATCCTGGCTCCTGGCGACGCGTTCAAAGCGCTGGATGTACGCGTCCAGCTCGTCGCGAACTTCGTTGAAGGGCGGTATGAGTTTGTGCGGACTTTCGTAGCTTTGAGGAGAACCCATGTGCGGACCCTCTACTGATTGACCTGTAGTCACGCTACCCGTTGTCGCATCTAACTCTCGGAGCTTCAACCTTAGTTCGAGAACCTCCTTTTCTGCTTGTAGCCTCGCCAGTGCCTCGGCATCAGCTTCTTTTGCCGCATTGCGTTCGGCTAAACGTACTTCCCGCGCTTCTCGTTCACGTACGCGCTCCTCATCGATCCACTGCTTTAGCCCTGGACCGCTCAACCCCAGTTCCTTTCCAATTGCTGTGAGCTTGTCCGTCTCCATCGTCAACCGTCAGACCCGCATAAGCGACGCGCTGCTCTTTTATAGGATAAGAGCGGTCCTGTCGCGCGGACGCCAGATGTGATGTTAGTGGGTGAGGTTCGTCGCGCCGCAGAGCGTGTGACGCGTTGCGGATGGAGGAGACGGTATCTGACGTTAACAAACCACACTACAATTGTATTTGACAGCATACACACACGAAATACATAAAGCGGCAGCGTACACTACTAGTCAATTGTCTCACGTGGCGGTGCTTGGGGGCCCGGAGGCTGTGGGCTGGTTGAGTCCCTGTGATGACGTAATCGTCGTCGGGTAGATGTCCGGTGTGGGAACGACGTAGCAGCAGCAGGGGTTAAGGGCCGAGTGAACGAACCGTCGCTCGGTAGCCGGTAGTCAGACAGGGCTCGTCCGCGCCAGGCCAGGACCTTGCGACGCTCGTCTCGACGGCGGTGGACAATCTGGAACCTCGCGCGTAGGTGCGGGTTCTCCGAGAGCAGCAGGCCGCGTCCCAGGTCTTGCCAGGCGAGGACCGTGAGGCGCTCGCTGTCCCGAAGACAGGCGCCCTGTGTATGCGAACCTCGCGCGTAGATGCGGGTTCTCCAACAACCTGCCGCCCGTTCTGCCGGCGTTCCAAAAAAAACTGTCTCGCCTGCGCGCGCCCTTCTTAATCTTCTCTGCAGCCCGAGCTCCTTCGTTTTTCTCGCCTTCCAGCGATCGGCCACTCCGTCGTCTGCTCTCGCTTTCCCTGCTTCGTCACAATAGGCAATTAATGAATATAATAGAAAAGAATGTTCAACTTATGAACATGTAAGCAAAATACATACTATAAAAGTGAGTTACAGTATGTGAAGGTGAAATACAAAAAAACTATTAGGACAGTAACTACAACCTAGCAATAGTGCAAAAACATCGGCAACAGTCCTATAAACAATTGATTACGAAGATGCGATAGAGCAGTTTTTGGTGCATAAGTATTTTTCAAGAGTATGATAGAACTTTGTGTGGTCTTGTTCTGACGCAAGATCATCTGGCAAATCATTGCACAAACGAATAGCTCGTTGAAGAGCCGACTGGTTGAAAGCGTTAGTATTGCCGTACATGCGTGATAAGCTAAAGGTGTTATGTAGTCTGCTCGAAGTTCGATGTGCCAGATTAAGGTGAACAGATGGCATCATGCTGGTGTGGATGAGTTTGTGAAATAGTGATAAAAGTGAGATGTCGCGGTGAATTTTCAGTGGCTCGAGTGCAAGGCTATGTTTATTCTGTGTTACGCTGGACGGGTAGCTGTGATTACGCGCTATGAATCGACTAGCTCTGTTCTGTATACATTCTAACTTATCTATGAGGTATTGTTGATATTGTGACAAAATGGAGGATTCGAACTCCAGTTGAGGACGGATTAGAGCAAGATAAGCCAGTTTGCGCACATCGGAGGGAGCACTGTATAGATTTCGGCACAGAAAACCTAATGATCTTGATGTGTTCGCACACATAGAAGTGATATGCGTGGACCACGAAAGTGTAGAAGTTAAGTTTATGCCTAGGTATTTCTAGTGATCAGTGGGTTCTACAATGTTATTACCAAATATGTATTGGCTATTAAAGTTATCACATTTGCGACTAGAGGTGACTACTTTGCATTTGGAAACATTAAGTGTCCTCTGCCATGTTTTGCACCACTCAATTATATGCTCGAGGTCTTTTTGAAGAGTTAGATGCTCGCTGTTGTTGCGGATAGGAAGATAAATAATGCTGTCATCGGCAAATATACGAATACATGAGGATAAGTTGTCAGGCAGGTCGTTAATGTAGATGAGGAAAAGTAAGGGACCAAGAACACTGCCCTGTGGTACAAAAGAGGAAACGTAACAGAGTGATGAAGAGTGATTGTTGGTGATAGTGAATTGTTGGCGGTTAGTTAGGAAGTTTCTGAGCCATGTTAGCGTGAGTGAATCAAGTTTTAGTGCTGACAGTTTTAATATCAAGCGACAATGAGCAACACGATCGAATGCCTTTGCAAAATCAAGAAATAAACAATCTGTCTGTAGATTACTGTTCATGTTAGAATGTAGGTCAGTGGTGAACTCAAAGAGTTGAGTCTCGTAAGAACGACCCTTTCGGAACCCGTGCTGGTTTGAGAAAAAGAAATTGTTAGATTCTGGATGCGCATAAATGTTAGAAGCTATGATATGCTCAAGCATCTTGCAACATATGCACGTCAAGGAAATGGGGCGATAATTTCCAGGTGAACTTTTACTACCACTTTTAAGAACTGGCACTACCTTCGCTATCTTCCAGTCAGAAGGCAACATTCCTGTAGCGAGCGACTGCCGAAAAATGTGAAACAGGATATTGCCAGACACATAAACAGTGTTCTTTAATATTTTTGAATTAATATCGTCAATACCAGAAGATGATGATATCTTCAGATTTTCAATAATTTTAACTATGCCTTGAATTGTGATATCTATAGGTGACATGAATGAGTAATCGCGTTCAACAATTTCTGGAAGATGAGCATGCTCGCTAGTAAACACGGATGAAAAGAATGAATTAAAGACATGAGGACAATCAGTGTCGGCAAAAGGAGTGTTATTTGCATTTTGTAATGAAATGAAGTTATCGTCCCGATCAAGACTTATTACTTTCCAGAATTTTTTCGGATTAGATTTTAGGAGTGAAGGCAAATCCTGGGAGTAGTATTTATTTCTCATAGTTGTAATTTCGTGGCAATATTTCTTTAGGCATTCCTCGTATCTATCCCAAGACGTGTGTGAACGCGAATTTTTCGCAGACCGATAACGCCGCTTCTTTTTGTTTCTAAGCCTGCGCAAAGACTTGGTGAACCATGGATTAGTTTTATCATTCGTAATCGTTATCAACTGCACGTGTTTTTTTATTAGGGCTGAAATCGCATTCTTGAAAAGAACCCAGTTTTCCTCAACTGAGCGACTGTAAAAGGAAGGCAGCAGCACATTGTCAAGGAAAGACTCAAGTTTTCTGTTAATGGCATCGTAATCGGCTTTATTATAATCTCTAATTTTCTTTGATTCGGTTCCTGCAAAAGGTGGCAAGATGGAAAGATCAACTTGCAGCAGTTTGTGGTCACTAAAGCCATTCAAATAGTTTATGTGGTCTATAGCTTCAGGTGCAGTTGTAAGAACGAGTTCAAGTGTATTTGAACCGCGAGTTGAGTGAGTGACAACCTGAGCCAAATGAAAGTCTAAAGTTAAGTTAATGAAGTCAGTTGAGTACTTACAAGAAGATGACAGCTTCTTCCAGTCAATAAATGGTAGATTGAAATCAACGAATAAATAAACGATGCGAGTCTCACAGACTTCGATGGCAGAATTAATGGTGCTGCGCAACTCTTCTAAGAAAGAATGATTACGATTGGGAGGACGATAACAGCTGCCGAGCAACATCCTTGTGGAATGAATTGTGCAAACTACCCATATAATTTCAATCTTATAATGGGAAGCGACGACATAAGACGTGATGGTTTTTTTAACAGCTATAAGAACACCACCACCCCTTCTGTCTGGACGATCGCTTCGATAGACGTTGTATCTGTTAGCATGCGTAAAAATCTCATTGTCATTGATGTCAGCGTTAAGCCATGTCTCAGTGAAGACAAGAATGTCAGAAAGGCTATCATCATATAATATAGTGTCATATAATAGTGTCATAGAAGATGACCCTATTTCACGTTTGGATAAGATGCTTCTAATATTAGTGTATGATACTGTTAGTGATAGAGGAGTGCAAGGCTTATGCAGCTCCGGCTTCCTAAACGTTTGTACGTTTCCTTCTAGCTATCTGCTTGAGCGTATAACTGACTTAGAGACGGCGTCATAGACGTAAGTAATGTTTTCGATGCGCAGCTTGTCCACTACAAGCCTAAATGGCTTATTTTGAGTTCTGGCAAATTATATTAGCTTTCTGCGGGTCTGTCGCGTTGCCAATGAAAAATCTTCGCGTATTGAAAACGTAGTGCTATATAATGGGCGTTAAAGGATACTGCGCATATTAATTACGACGTGCGTTATACAAATGAAAGTTCATTATTTCTTAGTACTTGTCAGCAATTCCCCTGTCTTGTAAAAAACATTTTAACGCTTTGAAAGTGTGCGTCTGCCAAACTCCAGTTGGTCACGGGCCCAGAAATTTCTTTATACAAAATGGTCTGCGGTCTAATGCCAACAGTTTCTAATTCACACGGCGTCTCGGCATGTCATGATGTGGACAGTCTATGAGAAGGTCACACGCGTCTTCATCTAAAAATCCACATTCCTACTCTGAAGTTTCTTACATGACACGAATATTATGATTATCATGTTCGCGCCAGTCATATACCTTAGTCATCTATTGACGTCACCGAACACTAAATTTGCTATATGTGAAGGTAGCGAAACGGCCGGGAGCGCATCATGAGCGTGGCATGCTGTCATGTTTCTTACATTACACACATCTCATGATTATGATATTTGTATCAGTCATGTACCTTTGTCATCCACTCATGTCCCGTGATACCAAATTTGGTATATCTTAACCTGGCCAAACGACCACGAGTGCTCATGGAGTGTTTCGTGTAGTTATTACTTACATGACATGCATGTCATTATTTCCACGTTAAGGTCTGCCATTAGTGTTTGCTATGCAGTCATGTTACCATATCAGTTTCGCAACATGTCATGTGAATGAAACAACCGCAAGAGCAGCAATACTATAAAATATAAATCATGACTTTCATGAAACACAGGTGATGATTTTCATGTTATGACTTGTAAAACATGCTCGTCATACAGTCATGTTATGCCATACCAGTTTTGCTGACGATACCATTATTGAAATGGTCAGTAGAGCTCATAGGCGGATAGATAGATAGATAGATAGATAGATAGATAGACAGATAGATAGATAGATAGATAGATAGATAGATAGATAGATAGATAGATAGATAGATAGATACGCTCAAAGTCGCCGAAGTTCACTAAGAAATTCTCCGCATTTAAAAGACAGAAAAAACTGATAGCAGAATAGAAAAAAGAGAAAGAAAGGGTGAAGTGGACAAAGAGCCAGGAAGGAAAAGGAAGAAATAGGGAGAGAAGAAGTGGTAGAAATGAAGAAGAATCGAGAAATATAGATAAAGAACAAAAATGAGAAAAAGAGAAGACAGAGAAATAGCGAACGAAAAAAGAAAAAAAAAGGAAATTACAAATCGAGAAAGACAGAAGGAAACATATAGAGAAAGCAACTAAGTAAAATGGAAAAAAAGAGGCAAAAGCAAAAAAAATAGATAGTAACAAATATAGGGAAGATGGGAACAAAAAAACTAATGAAAAATTGGCCCCGTATCTATATGTTCATCTGCAAATGTCGTCGAATGACGATAGTCTTGCGTCTGGAGAGTGAACAAAAGGTGTATTTCATGTTCTGCGCAAGAAAAGTGGTGAATGGTATTCTGGAGGCGCTGCGTTAGAGTGCCTCGAGCGCGCAGCGGAGACGAACGAGCGCATCAAGTCATGTCACGCGTGAGACATGAGCGCTATCTGGCAGTTGTCTTGGAAAACGAAGCGTTGCGGCTCTGAGACGGGCGTGCGCCCGTCACAGAGGTGATAAGGTGTAGAACGCAAGGTGACGGGTAGGTGCCACCACCGTGTCGTCGTCTTAGCAAATCGTTGGAAACACTTGCCTTTTCGTGCAAGCGTTGCATGGTCAGCGCAGCGTGATAAACGCTACGGTCCTCAGAATTACCTATGTATGTCTTTTCTAGTTTAAGGAGCATATACAGAATATATACGCATTGTTATGGTGCCTCAGATATGATTTTTTTTTTATTTGACGATCGCGCAAGTATGAACGCTGAAGCTAGAGCAACATTGGTGGACGCTGCGGATGGGGTCGGCCGTTTGGGGTATCGGCTGGTGCTGTTTAGAGTACCCGGTAATGTTAAGCTTGGAGAAACAGCCAAGTGGACAGACAGACCAAAATTTTTTTTGAAGGTCCCCTAGAAATACTATCGTCTTTAAAAATAAACACGGAAGGCCGGCCAGCTTCCCACTTTGTTTCGACACCCCGACTCGAGCCTTCTTTCCGCAAGACGAACTCAGGCATGCTTCAGGATCACATTACAGTTGCTAATACATTCGCTTTCCTTGTTATGATTATTGTTATTAATACCATGAAAAGTAATGTTATTATTACTTTCATTTTTCGCTAAGTTCATGAATAGATAGCCTTGTTACTTTAAATACATCTGATTGCATGTTTTCGTTCAGCATATATGTCAACATTATGACACCTCATCCTTCATAAAGCTTGGGCGGCTTACTCCTGCCTCACGACGGTGTACCTTCGCATCGAGTTGTGGGTCAACTATAGAACCAAATGTGGCAGTGCCTGTTGTACGGGACAACCATGCCACCAAGACAGTGATTAACTTTATTATCATCTCTAGAAATGGTGTGAGTAGAGCACCAGTGTTCGCGTTACATTCTTGTGATAAAGTGCACGTTATGTTCGTTTAGTGCGCACCTCGAATGCATTGCGAATAATCCTGGACCTGTGTAGTTGAAAAGCGTACTTGAGAGCTGTGTGCTTGAGTCATGTAGTGCAGTAAGATACGTCTTTCGGTCCTGCAGGCACAACTGCTTTTTCGACACCACCCGAATATCTTTGGCGTCATGGAGATGGCTGATCGACTTATATCTGCATTATGCCTAAAAAGGGGACCTTTCAATTTTACAGCGTCTTACCATTTTTTCAGGCCCTTAGCAACACACTCAAAAATCACTTCAGCTTAATTAGAAAAAGCGCTGCTTTGGAGCTCTCGAAGGGACCACACTTGATCACGTTTTAATAAAGGATAGAATTCTACCAGACCCGCACAACCTTCGAGTGGTCGCCAAGTTCCCGAAGTCAACTACAGTCGACGAGCTTCGGAGCTTCGTTGGCTTGCTGTCATATTTTAGTAGTTTAGTCTGTATGTTTATTGGATGATAGCAACACTTACGATACCCCTTTCTGGCCCTCTTAATCTTTCTAATACGGCCCCAGCACGTGACAAATCCTTCAATGCACTGCACCGCCTGCTGACGTCACCAGCAGTCATGCGCCATAACTACCCAACAGCTAAGACTCAAGTGCATACAGACGCGAGTGACATCGTTCTTGACGCAGTACTAAGGTAAGCACGGCAATCCAGAGTTCGTCGTATATGCTAGCCGCGTTCTCACATAGGCGGACGTTCACTACATGGTCACCGAGAAATTGTTCCTCCCAATCGCGTAGACATTAACCAAGTTTAGTTTAAATATAAGTTTAATTATACGGGCATAGTATGACGTCGTAACCAGCTGTCACGCACCCGCTTGGTTGGCTACTCTAAAGAATCGTTTTTGTGACGATGAACGTTAGGCTCTTTGATATTCGCATCGTTTGTACAGCTCGGGACGAAAAAATTCTGACGTGGTCGTGCTTTCACGGTCACCGGTTAAATTCAGTGATGACCCGCATCCCGGCGCTGACTTCTCTATTACTGTCATTTTCATCACAACCATGTTGTCTGAGAAGAAAAAAATGTTTCATGGTCAATTAGTATCACTTGTGAAACCTGGAAAGAAAATTGGTCGAAAACATATTGCCACAGGCGTCAATGCCCGCCGAACAATTGAGGGGGAAATATAAAGAAACGAAAAACCCTGAGGCATTTTTTTACTACTCATGATTTTATATATGCCAATGGAAACTACAAATTTACTTTGCGGTTTATACAGCACTTGCCGAAATAGTTCATAGCCTCATGTTTTGACCGATTGCCATAATTAACGGGGGGGGGGGGGACGTACAAAGATAGTGTGTTAACACAAACTGTGTTTAGTTTGGCGCATTGTGGGGTGAACGAGGTGTTTTCGTACGTACCTTCTGTATTTTAATTGCTTATATGCTGTTTACAGGTGTGACATTTCAGAGTTTAACTAGCTCACAAAATGTCTAGATAGCCACTTCTGTGACAGCCATCGCTCGGACATGGCCGGCGTTCCTTCGCCTTTCATGACGGTGAACGCGACACGCTAAGCAAAAAAAAAAAAAAAACTCTACTTTATATAAGGTTGGCAAAGTGGCATTCTCAAGGCTGCTGTCTGGCTACAACGGTATTTCACGATATGGCAATGCGAGTTTTAGAACTATTGCAATATGGTGCTCGTATGCAGTTGTACCACTTTTTCTTCATTTGCAAAGTTTTTTATGTATATTGCAAGTACATTATTTGGCTAATAAAACAACCTCGCTTCCTCAATCTTTCTAGTTGGTCTTTCTTTCCTTTCGTGCCAGCAATCGGCGATCCAAAAACGCGCCATAATATTGCGTTTATCAAAAAGCACGTGAAAGGCCAGCAATTCCGAAAATTATTAAACCGTGTGCATGTGTGTGTGTTGTGGTGGCCAGGGGGTGGTAGTTATCAGAGGAAAATGAATGGTGGGCTGTGCGCCTGCCTGTAAGACGCAAGAGACGTGGGTTCTGGTGAGATAATTTTTGGGGTAAAATCGCTATCATTGAGGTCAGGGTGGGATGGGTTGAGAGAGTTATACATCTCTGCCCAGAATTCACTTGCCCTACGTAAAGTGTTACTTTATTTTCCTATTTTACCCATTTTAAGATAGCGGTATGCAGTATTTTCAGAGATTAGGGACTTACCGGAAAGAAGTACGTGGTCTGTCGCTGAAAGGACGTACTTCATTAAACTCCTAATGTTGGGAACAATAACAATGATATCTGCGGTTTTACGAGCCAGAGCCAGGTTATATTTATGAGGCATGTAGTAGTGTAGCGTTGAATCAGTTTTAACCATCTTTTGTTTTTACGCGAGCACTGAGATTGCACAGTACATGCGTTGTTAGCAATCCGCGTCTATCCTCAGTATTGCGACTGCTGTGCACGAAATCCCACCCACAACACTCGGGTGAACATTCGAGAACCGCTAATGCTATACACCACCGCGGTGGCATGGCGCTGAAAACTATACGAGCATTAACCCGTACAAAAACAACTTACGCAATATTACCTTTACCACGTATCGAGTGATTAACGCGCTTGCTAGCAGCGGCGCTCGCTGTTAAATGAAAAAAAAAAAAAACGCGCATGAACAGCGCGGTGTTTCGGAGCCGGAATGTTCCATTGCGGCGCTAGTAACGCTCAACAGCCGGGTGAAAGTCGAAGTGAAACTGAAGTCGAATGAGGAGGGGTGAACGACATTAATGTCGCGCCGCACGGACATACAGTTGCCGTTGTTGGTGGCAGCCAGTGTCCGGAAACGCAATCTCTCATAGCAACTCTAGCCGCCGTCTGACAGAGTTCCGGAGCTGCCCGGCCATTTGCGGGGTCACTGAAGGAGTGTATAATTAATTGCAGGGTCAAGTTAAACACACACACAAAAACACAAACACACACACACAAAACACACATACACACACATAAAAAGACTTTAGTACTCATAACACTCCCCCGCCTCTCGCACCATTCGCTGACAGACATTACTGAATCTTTCTTCTCCGAATCGTGCCGGATATTATCGTTACCACTGTGACCCGGACTTTGATGCCGCTTTTGCAGCATATAATATTCCTTCTATCCTGGCCAGACTGCATTCATGGGAAAAGTCAGTGGTTTCGGCGAAAAAACGTGAATAAAAAGAAAGAAAGCATCGTCACACTCAGAAGGGCTAGTGATTGCGCGTGTATCCTAATAGATAAGAAGCAATAGAGAGTGTCAGAACAAAAAGAAATTCGTGGACAGTTAGGATACCGCAAAAAGTGAATTCAGAGCGTAGCTATCGGGCTGGAGCAACGTCAAATCTGTTTGAAGTTTTGAAAGTTCGCTCTCGTAGCAATGTAGCACTCATTGCGCATTGCCACTGAAATTACAAGCGCAAGAGTACTACGCACACCAATCTGTGCATTGAAGCCACCGCAAAACAAAGAAAACTCCGACAGCCCAGTTATCACAATCTAGACAAACGAGGCCCGCTGCAGTGCATGTGCCGGTCTTGAATTCACAGGGACTCCGACCGAGGTGCAATATCATGGTCATAACAGTTCACATTATATAGACTTTGTATTCTCCTAGTGGTAAAGGGTTGAAATAAGTCGGCAGGTACATGAAATGGTCGATTGTCTTTTGTTAACTTAAGCAGAATCAGAAAATTTGCCCATTTCAGAAGCAAAGAACAGGATATCATGACATGAAATAGTTTGCAAAGAAATAAAAGGTCAGCGTGATTTCGCCAGAAATGAAGTCATGTCAATGATAATAATCTGGTAGTAATAAGACACAATCCAGAGTAATTTTAGCTAAACAATAGTTGTAAATGCCTATAATTTTTTGGACTCACTCAAAGATGTAATTCCCAGATTTAGCCATACCATTCCAGATCACCGAAGCATATTGAAGTTGAGGAAGACATCTTGTGGTGTACAATTTCTGAAAAGCTGTATGGAGAAAGGAATTCTGAAAAGATTCTGCAAAGACAACCGAGACAGCGAAGGTCTCTCCTGGCAGTACGCTTAGTGTGAGCAGAAAAATTTAGCATGTTGTGAAAAAGAACATTAAGATCACTGAACTCATAAACTTTACATAACGACGCGGTACTGACAGAGTATGGAAATGACACGATAGATGTTTTGCGAGATATACTAATGAACCTGGTCTCTGAGGTATTCCGGTAAAAGTTATTATTCTCACGCCATTCACAGAAAGAACACAATTCTGACTGCAGCAAGTGACAGTCGTTAACTTAATGAATTCCTTTAAGTACCCTGATTTCATCGGCATACTAGAAAAAAAAGAACGAATCGCAAAAGTGTACATAATATAAAAGTTATAGTGGGCCTAATACAAACCCTTGAGGGACCTCACTAGCCACTTTTTACAAGGAAGATGTTTTGCTATTTACGGCATTACAACAAGATCTCTTAAGCAAATAGCTGTCTAGGAGATTGACAACAGACAAGCCAACGTCAAAGTATGCAAGTTGAACCAAAAACAGTGAGTGGCTGACTACGTCAAAAGTCTTGCTCATGTCACAGTAGACTACGTCAGCCTGTCCTCTCTTAATGATAGGTGGGGTGATTTGCGTCGTGAAACTAGCAAGATTTTCGTTAGTATAGCTGCCAGGGAGGAACCCTCATCGATTAGGAACCAATGAATTTTTCACACTAACATACAATATGTTGTGAAGGGCCAGCTGAAACATATTCGTGCGGCACAGAGAGAAATCGGGCGATAACGAGGAACATCAGTTTTGCCGCCCGACCTAAGTACTGAAAAAACACGTGAAATTTTCCACAAGCTGGGAATTGTGAAGCCGTTCAGGAAGTTGATAAATAGTGTAGTCAGTACTGGAGCAAATATACTACCATAAGCCTTTAGTATGGCGAAAGGAATGCTATCTGGCCCACAAAATAAGGACGGTTTTAAGCGCATAATGAATGAACACATGAGAATTTCATCCAGCGACAGACCAATAGATGTGCTACTTGCCTTCTGCTGTTGTCCTACCTGAGTCCTAGAATCTGAGGCTTTATAAACTGATGAAAAACGCGTGGCAAAACAGTCAGCAACGGCATTCACTTCGGCACCGCTCGAGTACAGTACCCTGAAGTATTTCTCACTTTTGCCAACCTTTTCCATATATACTTCCAAAAGCTCAGCTGGCGTGTCAGAAGCGTTTTCCCCCCTAATATTGCAATATATGAACTGTGGTATTATATGTATATGCGTTTCAAAAAAGTTCAGAAAAAACTAAACTTTTACTGAAGGAGAGCATTCGGCCTTTTTGTGGACGCGATCTTTATGCTTCAGGGCACCTGTTAATTAAGGGGAGCACCTGTGAGAATATTTACAATGTTTATGTAATAATAATAATAATAATAATAATAATAATAATAATAATAATAATAATAATATATGAATATATATGAATAATAATATATGAACTGTTACGCCAAGGCACCACGACACGATTACGAGAGGCACCGTAGTTTGGGGCTAGGCAGATTTCGGCCATATGGTGTTCTTCACCGGGCAGATCGCACTAGCACGCGGGTCCAAGAACGAGGTCAAGAGAATGTAGTGTATTTGAACACTCGACCGTCATTGGAAGTGTAAGCCGAATTGGATCACTTCGTGGAGGAGTACATGTGTAGTCGCTCCACCCCTGTAGCTTTGACTTCATAGCCGAGAAAAGTTGTCCGCGACTACAAATATTTTCCGGAACATGTGTTCGCTATGAGCGCGTAAACGCAAGCAGCTGAGTTAATTTTGGAACAAACTCGGTCATCAGCAAAAATGCTCGAATGTTCGACGCTGCCAGTATATATGTGCACTCGCGCTGCCGCTGTTCAGATTAACGATAGTACGGTGTGCATTGTTTGATGTAGTTAGAGCTTCTATTTCCCGGCCACAAGTTCAGCCAAATAGTGACTTGCATTTCAGACACGCTGTCCCTGCCGTCGTCAATGTCAAAACCACGAGACAATAGATCTTGCACTCTTTTGGCTATTAGTCGACCTCAATAGCAATCGCCACAGAAGGGGCTGCACTCTTCATGGCTTGCTTGTCGGCTACTTTTAAACGTCTATTTATGGATAATTTAGGGGCGAAGCTCCTTAAGACGTAGACTGTGCGTCCCTTGTATGTAGCCACCTCTTGTTTATTTGTTGCAGTGTTCGCTAGAGGGCTGTACCATCCCCTGTATGTCCCCATCCTCTGTATGTTTGTCTTCTGTCACCCTTGTTATTTATGATCTACCTACAATGATTACAGACCAAAATACGGGGAAGTGGACTTGGCTTCAACCTCTCTTTCGTAAAGCAAGAAAAACTCATTGAGCAGGCACTGCCAGCATTGATATACGCAAACGATATAGTGCTAATGACCAACAGCAAGGAAGATTTGCAGAGATTGATGGACATCTGCGGTAATGAGGGAGATAGGTTGGATTTCAGATTCAGTAAAAAAATCATCAGTCATAATTTCAATGATATTGAAGGTAGTGAGCTGAGAATACAGGAGATCACTATAAAGATGACAGATAAATACAAATATCTGGGCGGATGGATAAGCAATGGGGCCGAGTACCTAAGGGAACACAAAATATACGTGACGACTAAAGGTAACAGGAATGCAGTAGTAATGAAAAACAGAGCATTGTTGAATTACGATAGGTATGATGTTGTCAGAGGAATTTGGAAAGGGGTCATGGTTTCTGGTCTGACGTTCGGCAATGCAGTCTTGTGCATGAGATCAGAAGTTCAAGCAAAATTAGAAATTAAGCAACGTGGAATAGGTAGGCTTGCCTTAGGAGTTCACGGGAATGCACCAAATCAAGGAGTACAAGGTGATTTGGGATGGACATCATTTGAGGGCAGGAAAGCTACCAGCAAGATAAAAATTGAGAAGCGATTGAGAGAAATGGGGAGGAGCGTTGGGCTAGGAAGGCATTGAGCTACTTTTACATGAAGAATGTCGATACAAAATAGAGGAAGCGAACCAAAAAATTGACTGGTAAATACTTTGAAAACAGCAGGGGCCAAACCAAAAAAAATTAATGGTTAAGAAGAAGGTGAAGGAAGCTGAGACCAACATGTGGAGAATTGGCATGATTGAGAAGTCCGCACTACAGATCTAACGAACTTTTAAGTAGGAAATTTCCAAGGAAAGGATCTATGATAATACTTGGGTAGTTCTGTAGTGTTCGAGGCCAGGACGGGAGTATTGCGAACCAAGACATATTGAGCAAAATACGAAAGGGCAGACATAGTATGCAGTGCGTGTGCAGAGGAGGAGGAAACTGCCGAACACTTGATAATGTTCTGTAAAGGGCTTCACCATATAGTTCAAAATGATGACGCAGAGGTTTTCAAAGCACTGGCGTTTAGGGACAAGGAGGGCAAAATAGCCTCTAGGCGGGTAGACTTAACTAAGGAGATTATCTGATTGGTGGCTAAAGTCAAGGCACGAGTGAAAATTAAACGCTTCAACGCGAAGTATGAGTCCTCAACCTCACTATTTAAAGAGAAAAAATTAATCTACTTTTTGGTTCACTAAGTATTACGGCTTGGTGGGGTATGCCACCATCATATCTAAAGGTTACAGTCATATCCATCCATCCATCCATCCATCCATCCATCCATCCATCCATCCATCCATCCATCCATCCATCCATCCATCCATCTAACCTAACCTAACCTAACCAAACCATCCATCCATCCATCCATCCATCCATCCATCCATCCATCCATCCATCCATCCATCCATCCACCCATCCATCCGTCCATCTGTCCGTCCGTCCGTCCGTCCGTCCGTCCGTCCATCCATCCATCCATCCATCCATCCATCCATCCATCCATCCATCCATCCATCCATCCATCCATCCATCTATCTTCGTAGCCACATCTCGTTTAGTTCTTGCAGTGTTCACTAGATGGCAGTACTTGTAGCTGTAGATGCTTTCGGTTCGCACTGTCACGGTGGATGGACGTGTTTTCTGAGCACTCCCGATTGACTGCGCAGATAAGTGTTTTGGCATGCTTTGAGCTTGTCTTTATAATTATAAGGCAGCAGTTGAAATCTTCGTAGCACTTGTTTTATGGTACGGCTTTGATGGGGGCCAGTCACCAGGCATTTATTAGTTATTGCGGGGTTGTGTGTTTGACTTTTTTGTTGTTTTTTTTTCGTTTGCCACCCCGTGGGGGAGGTGCGAGTACATTGAACACACAAACTTTCGTAGTAGAGCTTAGACTTTCTTTTTTTTCGTAATGAAGGGCTGGAGTTTAGTAATTATCGAGTATAGGGACAATTGGTGTCAGAAAGACGTGGTAAAAAAGACTGTAAAGTGTTCACGATGTGGAGTGGGTTTGAAAGTGAACCCAAGTGTAGAAGCGGATGGAGAAGAGGCTGACGTGAAGTGTAGGCAATGTGAGGTCAAGGAAAAAATGAAGAAAATGATGGTTGCCCAGAGTGAACTGCTGATGAGAATCGCCGAGCTCGAGACTGCGTTGGCGACAGAGCAAGAGGAAACGAGGGCAATGGGAGAAAGACTGAAGTCCGCCGAGGAAGCATTAGCGAAGCTGAACAAAGGAGTGGCCTACGGAGAGAACAGTAAAGAACCGGCAACCAGAACGGCTGAGAAGAAAGAGCAAGCAAGTTTGAAAAAAACAGGTTCAGCCGGTTCAATTGTCTCAAGGCCCAGCTTCAGCGAGGTAGTGGTGGGGCTGAAAGGGGACAAAGCAGCCGGCGTCACAAATGCAAGTAGCCCCCAGGTGCAAGACGCTCCAGCTGAAAAGTCACAGCATGTGATAATCGCCAGGGAGTCGAATTGAAATCGATGCACAGAAGCCATCAAAGAGAGGGTAAGAGGTGACAAGAAGGTCGCAGTAGGGGCGTTCCGAGGACGCAAGCTCGAAGCAGTCATGAGGCAAGCGAGCGCAAAACTCAAAACTACAGCTGATAGACGAAACCTCGTGATAATTTCAGGTGGTTTAAACGATGTCTTAAATAAAGATACAGCAGGACTAGCCACCACACTGGCGAAAGGCGTCGATGACATGCGCGCCACTTCTCCTCAGGTACAGGTAGTGATAAGCACAATACCGGAGGTACCGGTGCGTGATAGCAATCTGCAAAGAGCGGTTGTCGACGCAAACCAAGAAATATGGCGGATGAGTCTAGAGGAAGGCTTTGAGGTGGTGGAAATAAACAGAGAGGTGCATAGGTGGGGTGGTTTTCAACGAGACAAAATTCACTTCTATGGGCGGCTAGGCCATGAGGTGGGTTTATTTATTTATTTTTTTACACATACTGCAGCGCTAAGTGCGCTATGGCAGGAGTGGGTGTACAAAATACGCGGAATTTCAACAGACAGGAATGAAAATTATGTAAACAGGTAACATAATACAGATGTGTGGTTATACAAGGTCAAAAGTGCACAAACATGTGATTAACATGAATGAAAATAAAATAAAGAAACAATGCAACTCAAGAGCTAACACCAAAGGCAAATAGATGAGGGTATGTTACATACGCATGTCATGGATGTCGACTTGAAAATTGGATGATGGGCGTGAACGAATAGTAGCAGGTAACGAATTCCAGTTTTCAATAGAACGGGGGAAAAACTGAACTTGAACATGTTAGTTCGAGCATAGTAAGGCGTTAAGTTTAAGTTGTGATAGCTTCTTGTCGTTGACTGAGGTGCAAAGTTTATGTAGTCCTTGTCATTTGAAAGTTTAACCGAAGACGTCACAATGATATTCAAGAATTCTAATGATTCTATTCGGTGACGCGGAGAGAGCGAAGTTAAGTTCAGTGAAGGAAGAGTAGAAGAGGCTGAAAAGTCGCGGTCATAGCGATGACATATGAATCTTACAGCTTTTTCCGAATTGCTTCTAACCTATTATTCTCGCACTGCTTGTACGGGTTCCAAACGACAGATGCGTAGTCTACTATTGGGCGAATGAGTGATTTAAATAAGAGAAGCTTAGTTTCCTTCGGAGATTTAGATAGAGTGCGACGTAGATAGCCTAGTTTTTTTAATGCTTTGTTACATACGTAGTCAATGTGCTTAGACCATATCCTATTATGAGTAAAAATGACCCCTAAATACTTATAATCAAGAACCCTATTTACTCCACGGTTATCGAAAGAGTAATCAAAAGCAGAAGGAGATTTACTACAAAAGGACATAAGTACGGTTTTTTTAAAGTTAATGTTCATTTGCCAGGTTCTGCACCAATCGCAAAAACCAGCAAATGACTCTTGCAAGCGGTAATGGTAAGCGTGTGTTTTAATGACCTCATATGAAACGCAATCATTGGCGTAAAAACGAATGGAAGAGGAGATGCAAACAGGCAAGTCATTTAAGTAAAAAAAAAAGAAGAGGCCCAAGAACCGACCCTTGGGGCACTCCAGATGTTACATCAATGGCAGTAGAGTTGGTTGACCTGTAATAAACGAACTGAGAGCGAGATGACAAAAAGCTAGAGATCCAACTAACCAATTGAGGATTGTTTAATATGAAATCGAGTTTAGCGAGAAGTTTAGAATGCAGTACTGTATCGAAGGCCTTTGAGAAGTCAATAAATATAGCGTCAACCTGGTTGCCAAGATCAAGGTTCAAAAAAATATCATGCGTGAATTCGACTAATTGTGTTGCGGTACTGAAATTACGCCTAAACCCATGCTGCATGTTTGATAGTAGTTGGTGCGATTCCAAGAAGAGCACAATGTGTTTATGAATGATATGTTCTAACATCTTGCATATTTGAGAAGTCAATGATATCGGTCTATAATTCAACAAAGACTGCTTGTTGCCAGATTTATAAAGAGGGAGTACCTTTGCTATCTTCCATAGTATGAAACAGTGCTAGAAGATAAAGATTTGTTGAATATGATTCTCAGATATCTGGATGACCAAATGGAGTAGCGAACTAAGAATGCATTGTGTATTCCGTCAGGACCAGTGCATTTTTTACGTATAATATTCTGATAAGGTCCAGAATGCCTTCACTCGTTGTTTCAATGTCACTGATTGGTTGAGAACGAGTTATGCCTGTCAGAGAAGGAATGGAGTTATTGTCAGAAAGAAACACAGACTGGAAATAGTTATTAAAGGCCTTCGATATTGCTGACGGGTCACTAACAACATCAATATCAATTCGGAAAGAAGAAGGTGAGGCATGATGAGGCAAAATCGAATACCAAAATTTGCGTGGGTTCGTGCTTAACATGTCCGGCAACTGGACGCGAAAAAAGAAATCACCGTTCTCATTTTAGAATTAAGTTCACTTTTTGCCTTCTGAAATTTGTCTAGGCTAACGGGATCGTGAGTTCTTCTGGAGCGCCTAAGTCGACGGACAAGGCGAGACAAATGTAAAATGTCACGAGTGATCCAAGGAAGATTAGTATTGCTTTTCTTTGTCTTAAGTGGCACAAATCTTCGGACACATGACTTAACAAGATCCTCAAAGCAATTAACAAGGTAATCTATATCCTGCCTGTCAGAAAGTGCACAAAACGTATCAAAATGATCAGCTAGAACACCAGTAATGGAATTGTAATCCACATGGGTGAAATCAGGAAAACTAGTAAACGTATAGGGTGATTTGGACGAGGGACGACAAAGTGATAACAACACACCTTTATGTTCTGATAATCCGTCAGTTAACTCGCCAGAAAAGTTATTATCAACTAAATCTGTACTTAGGAAAACTAAGTCTAGAATAGAATTAAACCTAGTCGCACATGAAACGACTTGAGCAAGCCCAAAAGATAAAGAACTATTTATTAATTCATGACAGATAGCAGCATCACGACCCGTTACAGTCAGGGAAGGCCAATCGATGTCAGGAGCGTTAAAATCACCCATACAGATCAACCTTGATGAAGCTATAATAATATCGCACATGAAATCAGAAAGAGCATGAAGATCATCAAGGGAGGATCCATGTGGGCGATATATAACACTAACTACAATACATTGATCATTTAGATAAATTTTGCACCACAGGGATTCAGTCTCTGGAGGTGATGGCAACACCGAGAAGCGGATATCTGAGCGGATAAGTAGAGGGACGCCACCGCCAATGCCATGTGCCCTGTCATTACGTATGGCAATAAAGCCGGGCGGAGTAAACTCAGAATCATAAACGTTACTATGTAACCAAGACTCAGTAATGCCAACAACATGAGGGGAATAAGTTGCAACAAGGAACAATAGATCTGGAAGTTTCTTAACTATGCTACGAGCATTACCGTTTAGAACTACAAGGTGTTCTTGACGGTCATAACGAGGTCAGGGAGTGGATGAAGAGGCATTTGAGTACGTGGGAACAGAAGAACGAGGGCCACGGGGTTGACCTGAGACTTTCACTAGTGTGTTTGAGGCGTCGTCCCGGTTGTAACGAACCTTGTCAATGAACGCGTGATCGTATTTGAACTTCGCCACAGAGCCATCGTTGCGAAAGGGAAGTGATGCCTCCCAATTCTTTTCCGAATGTGTCCAATCCGCGAAGAAAAGTCTTCTGTAATAAACACGTTTGAGCCTTTGAGTTTAGATGCAATTTTTAGGACAACAAATTTTTCAGCAAAGTTCGAAAGCTTCAGAATAATGGGTCGTGTGTAGCCAGTACGTGGTTTACCAAGCCTGTGTACGCGCTCGATTTGAGGGCAGGCAATTTTCAGGCTATTAGTGAATACAGAAGTAACGCTGCACAACAGGGTGCTAGCGTTTTCATTCGGATCTTCTGAAATACCGTGTATTATCAGATTATTACGCCTTGAACGATTTTGTAAGACATCGTTTTTTAAGACAAGTTCGTTAATGTTAGAAATTAAGCAATTTATTTCAGAACGGAATTCACTCACAGAACTATGCTCACTAGATTTGGCAGCCCGTTCTAATGCATTAACACGTGAATATAAGTCATCAAAACGGCAGGCGACCGTCTGTTGAAATGACGTAATGTCGGCAATATCGTGAGCTAGCTTAGTTTGCCCCTCCAAAAGTTTAGATAACATTTCAGAGATAGATGGAGCGCCAGTGTCAACAGGTACGGAAGTAGAGGGTGTATGAGTAACCTCGTCGAGAGCATCGGAACCAGCTGCGTTTAGGGTTACAGGTCCATTACCAGAAGTATTGCCTTTACTGGTATTCACCGACTTATTCCAAGGCCCCTGATTTAGTTCCACATCACCACTCAAAACGAGACGACTTTTGCAATGTAACACGTGGCATAAAAATACAAGTCTACGTGGGCAAGACAGCAGCAACAAAAAGCGATCATCGGATCGAATGCATTCAGCATTGGAAAGGTAACATACCTGCATGAAAAGCAAGTAACGATTAAACATCGTGCTGTTGCTGCTGCACCTTAGCCCACTGAAGAGAAAATCCTCAGGTAGTGGCTTTATACTTCTTGTGGTGAATGACGTCATGGTCCCGCAGTTGTCGATGAATGGCTGGTCAAGTAGAGGGTGGCCACGATCGTTGAATTGCGGCAACTTGAAGGCTGGTGCGCAGGCGCCGTTCCATAGCGGACTGATATGGCAGTCCCAAGGCAAACACTCGGTGACGTCCACGTGCCCAGCCAGAAATGACAGAGCAGAGCCATGCGAACTGGTGTCAGAGCTCGTGACGTCCCAGAAGTTGAGATCAGCAAGACCAGCGAAACACTGCATGAAAAGCAAGCAACGAATAAAAATCGTGCCGCTGCTGCACCTTAGCCCACTTGGCGTCTTGCAGGACGCGCAGTAGCTTTTTTGGGGGGCAAGCGGGCCCTTCGGGGTGCAGGATAGCTAGTAACGAGGAAAACAACCAGGGAGACTGTCACACAGGTCCCGTTAATTCGGGAGGCGATCGCCGGGCTAATTCCAAGGGCCGAAGTATCGGCCCCCCGAACCGCACCACGAAAGCGGGGACAATTTAGAAGTGGTCCTTTTTGGCGCGCCAGCGGACGCCGGCTGTGGCCCAAAGAACAAGTCAGAGCCGAGAGTTGATAAACAAAACAGAATTATATTCTCAATACTGGCAGATCAAAAACAATACACAAGTATGCACACTCCACAATAGTTGAAAACAATAGGTCACCCACCAAATAACGTACTACACAGTACAATCAGCCACACTCGAAACAACGGACACAGACAACAATACACACTACAATGCAGTCGCATGAATTGAACAACCAAGACACTTAAAGACTAGAGATAGGAAACCTATTCAGTCCAAAGTTCTTGGAACAAAAGTCTGGATGATACTCTTCCGAGAATCACTCACTCAAAGTCCAGTGTTGTCGTTCCGCTGCCCCTGAAGTTTCTCTTCCAGGAAACCTCGCGTCTTCAATTGGCCACTCTGCAAGCTTCAAACTTCTTCGCCGGAAACACGTCGCCTTCACACACGCGGCTGTTGCCACGCGTCTTCGCTCGATAGCGGTAGACACACGCTCTTGCCTGTAGCTCGAGCCTTCACCCCTCAGGTGGAAATCCTCTTCTTCTCCTGCTTTGTCCCTACGGAAAAAACCTTCGCCGACTACACGGCGGAATCCCTACGCGCTCTGGCACTAACTTCCGTCTTCTCCTTCTTTTTCCCTACGGACAAAACCTTCGCCGACTACACGGCGGGATACCCTACGCGCTCTGGCGCTAACTTCCGTCTTCTCCTGCTCTCTCGTCTCGGCCGCTCGAATAAATACCTTTCGCGCGAGATTCCAGAAGGTTCTCGTCATTTCGTCGGCGCGATACGCAGCGAAGGCTGGGGAGAGGGCGAGACGGTTCGAATGCCCTCCGCGTCGGATGACTCAACCCGGCGTGACCACACCTCTCTCCTTCTAGAAGTTTCCAGTGCTTGCTCGGCCGCCGATGTGGGGTGAGGAGGTTCGTCGGCGAAGCCACGCTTCCAAGAGGAGGGGCTCGCGCGCCCGGGGAGCCTTTAGATGTTTGTTTTCTTTTCCTTT
Organism: Rhipicephalus microplus; assembly: GCF_043290135.1. Lineage (NCBI taxonomy): Eukaryota > Metazoa > Arthropoda > Arachnida > Ixodida > Ixodidae > Rhipicephalus > Rhipicephalus microplus. Next base: position 100,363,466 of record NC_134704.1, on the reverse strand, counting down.
CTTTTTCGTTGACCTCGCGGCGTCACTCCGGCGGTTCGTCGCGAGAATTTGGCGGCGCGCCAATTTTCAGCGCTCGTTCTGTGACACTGCCCCTTACTTTGAGAATATTATCTCATAATATTCAAAACCATACAAACGAGCGCGAACAGTCACCACACACTCTGAAAGACGGTAACACAAACCGTCGCTCATGACACTTCACATTCACAATAGATCGCTCAATACAATCGTACATTGTAGTTGAATTCCACAACAAATGAAATATAGCCACAGGTACATGACTACAACACTTCATCACACATTCCAAACAATACAAACGTACAAAGTTCTGTCTTTACAACAATTATACAACACTATACATCACATCATCGTACAGAACACTTTGACTCGCCGACATACACATGTGACACAGGCTAACAAGAACATTAACACAACATATGGCACTCAGCACTGCCAAACACATTCTGATTCGACCTCAGCACTTATCCTGTGTACTTTGAGTGGCGCTTGCGCCCTTTCTTGCGGTGCTCGCTCGATCTCTCCTTGTGTGTCCACGTTCTTTTTCGGCGAGCCCTTTCCAACGACGATATCTGAGGCGGCGTCTCAGCCATCGTTGTCGCTTCCGACACCGTTAACGGGTCATATCGTTCAACGGTTCCTGTCTGTTTATTTTCCAGCTTGTTCATGTCACGGCATTGGGCTTGGCTGGCCAACTCCGTCACCATTACACTGTCGGTTGGTTGGGGTCGTGCCGACGTACGTCCAGCTGCCCAGCACGTGAACTCATTCAACTCGATCATCTTCTCATTCGCTGTCTCTTGCGCCGCGGCTTCACCTTGGGCTCTAGTGAGTTCCGTCACGGGATGCACCTCCACTGTATCTCGCAGTCGCTGGGTTGGCGAGGGCTCCATCTTCGGGTCTTCCCCCAAACACTCTGGTTCACTCGGCCCTCGCGCTCCGTCGATGTTTCCGATGACGAGGTCGTACAGGGGGGTCGTCATACATAGAGCGGTAACCTTCCCGCTGAAGTACGGGGTTTCAACCTCAATCACTGCTTCGGGAAGCATCCGAACCGTACGGTCAATTAGGCAAACTGGTTTCGTTTTGCCTGTTAACTCACTTTCCCGTACCAAATTTCTCCGCACGATAACCGTGGAGCTACCGGTATCTCTTAAAACCGTAATCTTCTTGCCCGCAACCTTTCCAGGCAGCGTTGGCATTCGCTTCGCAACACCGGTTGACTGTTTTGACATTACAGCACCAACAATAGGAATTTTCTCCCCATTTTTCAATTCTACGAATCCATCTGTGACGGCATTATTACCGGATTTCGGTGCCGCTTGCACACACGATAGCTGGTGAGTTTGACTCGCTCCGTTTCGACATGCGTCTGCTTTGTGCCCAGTCTGACCACATTTGAAACATTTTACAACCGTCGGGCTCGTGAAGTTAGTTCGGCAGTGGTTAGCACGGTGACCCACTCGGTTACACAGAAAACATCGCGGAATGCTCTCCGGTGCACGCTTCTTTTGTTCGGGTGCCGAATTTTTAGAATCTTCGGGACACTCCTTCTTGACCTTGGCCAAATTAGTTCCACCTTGCGCTTCCAAGAATTGATCAGCCAATTCAAGCATGTCTTCAAGTGACTTAGCTCTCCTCTTTTTCAAGTACAGCGACAGGCTTGGGTGGCAACTAGTAAGAAATTGTTCTCTAATTAGGAGCTCTCTAAGCTCATCGTACTCCTGTGCTGTCCCTGAAAGTTCAATTCATCTGTCGAAATAGTGGCAAAGTCGGGCAGCATACTGCGTAGCCGTCTCACCATCAGCTGGTTTTCCTGTCCGAAATCTGTCCCGGAATCCTTCCACAGTAAATCTAAATCGCTTCAGCAAAGCAGCTTTCACCTTTGCATAGTTGGCTGCATCGGTCGGCGTCAGCCTGCCGTACACACTGAGCGCTTCACCACTCAAGCAAGTACTCAAAGCAGTTGCCCATTGCTGTTCCGGCCAATTCTGGCTCCTCGCAATCGTCTCAAATCTGTGAAGGTACGCGTCAAGGTCGTCCTTCCTTTCATCAAACGCGACGAGCAGCTTGCTTGGGTTCGAACGGAAGCCATGATCTTCCCGTTCGCTGCTTTCAACTCTAGCTTGGACGGGAGTTTCACTTCGCTGTTGCAAACGGAGCCACTCGAGTTCCATCTCGTGCTGCCGCTGCCGTTCCCTTTCAGCCATCCCCGCTTCTCTTTCTTCTTCCAGCTGTCGCTCCCTCGCTTCTCTTTCTTCTCTCGCCCTTTCGGCTGCCAACTTCTCTCTCTCCAGCTCCAACTTCAATTGCTGCTTTCTTTCTTCCTTGGCTCTCTCAGCTGCCAACCTCTCTCTCTCCACCGCCTCTTTCTCTTTCTGGCTTACCCACTTCCGTAGTTCAGCGCCAGAAAGACCCATCTTCTCACCAAGAGCGGCTAACTTTTCGAGATCCATGGTATCTCGCAAATAAAGTCTTGCTGCGTGCCAAAAAGTATCTGCCTAAATCAGTCCATCGGAACACTCCCCTGCACTCGTTAACGAGAACACTGAGCAACACACAAAATCGTTCCGATAGCACTATCAAAAACTCGAGGCTCTTTCTCACTACTTTGGATACACTGTGCACCAAAAGGTCCTGTGTCGCGGATGCCAGATTAATTGTCAAACAGGTCCCGGTAATTCGGGAGGCGATCGCTGGGCTAATTCCAAGGGCCGAAGTATCGGCCCCCCGAACCGCACCACGAAAGCGGGGACAATTTAGAAGTGGTTCTTTTTGGTGCGCCAGCGGACGCCGGCTGTGGCCCAAAGAACAAGTCAGAGCCGAGAGTTGATAAACAAACAAAATTATATTCTCAATAATGGCAGATCAAAAACAATACACAAGAATGCACACTCCACAATAGTTGCATACAATATGTCACCAATCAAGCAACGTACTACACAGTACAATCAGCCACACTCGAAACAATGGACACAGACAAAAATCGGCACTACAATGCAGTCACATGCATTGAACAACCAAGACACTTAAAGACTAGAGATAGGATACCTATTCAGTCCAAAGTTCTTGGAACAAAAGTCTGAATGATACTCTTCCGAGAATCACTCACTCAAAGTCCAGCGTTGTTGTCGTTCCGCTGCCCCTGAAGTTTCTCTTCCAGGAAACCTCGCGTCTTCAATTGGCCACTCTGCAAGCTTCAAACTTCTTCGCCGGAAACACGTCGGCTTCACACACGCGGCTGTTGCCACGCGTCTTCGCTCGGTAGCAGTAGACACACGCTCTTGCCTGTAGCTCGAGCCTTCACCCCTCAGGTAGAAGTCCTCTTCTTCTCCTGCTTTGTCCCTACGGACAAAACCTTCGCCGACTACACGGTGGAATCCCTACGCGCTCTGGCGCTAACTTCCGTCTTCTCCTTCTTTGTCCCTACGGACAAAACCTTCGCCGACTACACGGCGGGATACCCTACGCGCTCTGGCGCTAACTTCCGTCTTCTCCTGCTCTCTCGTCTCGGGCGCTCGATTAAATACCTTCCGTGCGAGATTCCAGAAGGTTCTCGTCATTTCGTCGGCGCGATACGCAGCGAAGGCTGGGGAGAGGGCGAGACGGTTCGAATGCCCTCCGCGTCGGATGACTCAACCCGGCGTGACCACGCCTCTCTCCTAGAAATTTCCAGTGCTTGCTCGGCCCTCCTCACCCCACATCGGCTCGGCCGCCGATGTGGGGTGAGGAGGTTCGTCGGCGAAGCCACGCTTCCGAGAGGAGAGGCTCGCGCGCCCGGGGAGCCTTTAGATGTTTGTTTTCTTTTCCTTTCTTTTTCGTGTACCTCGCGGCGTCACTCCCGCGGTTCGTCGCGAGAATTTTGCGGCGCGCCCATTTTTAGCACTCGTTCTGTGACAGAGACTTTTTGACAGTCCGTATGGACAGGTATGATTCCAAAGTGGCACCAGTATCAAAGATAGGTAGAGTCCGGGGTATAAACAGACGTAGCCACGAGCGCCGAGCCAATTCAGACACAGGGTATATTAACATGCAGGTTGGTAGGAACAGGCTGAAGTGGGAAGAGATAGAAGAACAGCTAAGGGAGGAGAGGCCGATAGGGTATGGTTTTTTAGAAACACATCTCAGGGACATGGAAAAACCTCCTAAACTGCAGGCTACGCGCGGGAATATTGTAAAAGAACACAAGGCAGCAGAAAGGGGTGGTGGTATTGGGGCATTCATTCATAAAAGTACAGACTGGCAAAATGTCAAGCAGGAGTGCAATGAACATTTATGAATGAAAGGAAAAGAGGCAGGGCAAATGACACTCCTTGGTTTCATGTGCTTTTGGATGTGAGCAAAGGCCAGAGAGGAAAACCAGGCAATGGTAGAGTGTATATCAAATGACATTCAGGAGTGAGGAGTAGAATGCGAGATAATTATATTAGAAGATATGAATGCACACATAGAAGATATAGATGGTTATACCGACCCGACATTCAAAATGATCTTAGATATGTGTGAAAGGCTTGATTTGATCATTTGCAACAGTACCGAGAAGTGTGAAGGGCAAATAATATGGGAGGAAGGAAGGCTGCAATCGACGATAGATTATGCACTGATGTCACAAAGTATGTATGATAAGCTCAGGAGAATGCACGTAGTTGAAGGTGGCTCCAGAAGTCGGGGTAGTGATCACAAAAGTGTCAAGCTAAGTTTTGGAAGAGCAGGGAAAGTAGGAAGGGGACAGGATGACCAACTACAGGAAAATTTTTATCCAGAAAGGCAAATTGAAATAGCCACTAAACAAACTGAGAAAGTAATCACGGAGGATAATAAAACAGTGTGGGCATACACAAATCTAATTGGACTGTTTGAGCTAGAGCTTGCTAAAACGCGTGACAAGTCACCCCTGCAAAGAAGACAAAAACCCAAACGTTGGTGGGATGAGCAAGTTAAGATAGCCATAGCAAAACGTTAGGAAGGCTCTGGAGAACACAGACATGCTAAGCAGCGGGGTGAACCGACAGATTATGTTGAAAGAAAATGGGAAACCTTTATAAGCTGTAGAAGTAATGCATTCCTTCTGATCAATGCAAATATTAGAAGAAAGGAAACACAGTGGCTGGCAGAAGAATACAAAAAAGATAGAAAAACAGCTGCGAAATTTCGCAACCATCAAAATTGCCTAAGAAATGAGACGAGCCTAGAGCAGATGTTTATAACTACAGACCAAGGTGCTAGGCTAGAAGGAGACGAAGCTATTGAAAATATAAGAACAAGGGTGACAGAAACATTTCAACAAAGAAGTGCTTTATGCACCACAATAGACAAGGATGTATCAAGCGGTGCAATGGCTCCATTTTCACAACGAGAGTGGGAAAGGGCTGAGAAAAGGGTTCCTAGTAGTAAATCAACAGGCCCAGATGGCATTCCAATTATGCTGATAAAGACATTAGGTTCGAAGTCTTAGCAGGCTTTGAGAGAGACAGTAAGCAAACTAATAATCGATGGTGAAGTTCCCGATGGATGGAAACTTAGCAGGATGAGCATGATCTATAAAGGAAAGGGGGACAAAGCCGACATAAACAACTACCGTCCTATAACAGTGACATCAGTGGTCTACAGGCTGGCGATGCAAATTATAAAGGAAAGACTGCAGGCATTGATAGAGGATGAGAGGGTGCTGGGGGAACTGCAGAATGGGTTTAGGAAACACAGGAGGTTGGAAGACAATCTGTTCTCCCTGACGCAGTGCATCGAAATAGCAGAAAAAGAAGACAGGCCCCTGTAGCTAGTATTTTTGGATATCAAGAGAGCGTATGATAGCGTGGTTCAAGAGGAATTGTGGGGAATACTGGACACAATAGGCGTGGAACATGTAGTCACTAATCTTGTAAAGGATATCTCTAAAGGTAACAGGGTAGTTATAAAGTGGGAAAAACAGGTATCCAAGCCTGCAGAGGTATAACGGGGGCTTAGGCAAGGGTGTCTCCTGTCACCCTTATTATTCATGATGCACCTACAAAGATTAGAGGCCAAATTAGAGGGAAGTGGACTGGGCTTCAACCTCTCTTTAGTCAAACAAGGAAAACTCATCGATCAGGCACAGCCAGCATTAATGTACGCAGATGATATAGTGTTAATGGCCGACAACAAGGAAGATTTGCAGAGATTGATGGACATCTGCGGTAATGAGAGAGATAGGTTAGATTTTAGATTCAGTAAGAAAAAATCAGCAGTCACGATTTTCACTATTAATAAAGGTAGTGAGCTTAGAATACAGGAGGTCACGCTAGAGATAACAGATAAATACAAATATTTGGGCGTATCGATAAGCGATGGGACCGAGTACAAAAGGGAACACGGAATATAAGTGACGACTAAAGGTAACAGGAATGCAGCAGTGATGAAAAATAGGGAACTGTGGAATTACAATAGGTATAATGTTGTGAGAGGAATATGGAAAGGCGTCATGGTTCCTGGGCTGACGTTCGGCAATGTGGTCTTGTGCATGAGATCAGAAGTTCAAGTAAGATTAGAATTTAAGCAACGTGGAATAGGTAGGCTTGCTTTAGGCGCTCACGGGAATACACCAAATCAGGGAGTACAAGGTGATATGGGATAGACATCATTTGAGGGCAGTGAAACTAGCAGCAAGATAAAATTTGAGAAGCGATTGAAAGAAATGGGGGAGGAACGTTGGGCTAGGAAGGTTTTCAGCTGCTTGCACATAAAAAATTTCGATACACAATGGAGGAAGCGAACCAGGTAATTGACTGGTAAATACTTAGAAAACAGCAGGTGGCCAAACCAAAAAGAACTATAGGTTAACAAGAAAGTTAAGAAAACGGAGACTGACATGTGAAGGATTAGCATGATTAAGAAGTCCGCACTTGAGATCTATCGAACTTTTAAGCATGAAATTGCCAAGGAAAGGATCTATGATAATACTCGGGGTAGTTCTCCACTGTTTGAGGCCAGGACGGCAGTGTTGCGAACCAACACAAATCGGGCCAAATACGAAGGGATAGGCACAGTATGCAGTGCGTGTGGAGAGGAAGAAGAAACTGCCGAACACTTGATCATGTTCTGTAAAGGGCTTCACCTTATAGTTCAGGATGATGATGCAGAGTTTTTCAAAGCACTGGGGTTTAGGGACAGTGAGGGCTAAATAGACTTCAAGCGGGTAGACTTAACTAGAAGGAGGTTGTCGGATTGGTGGCTAAAGTCAAGGCACGAGTGAAAATCAACCCTTTACTGCAAAGTACGAATGCTCAACCTCACTATCTAAAGAAAAAAAAGATAAATCTAATGGTTAGTTCACTAAGTATTACGGCAAGGTGGCGTTAGCAGCCACCCGATTTAAAGGGTACAGCCACATCCATTCATTTATTTATGCATTCATGAAAAGATGCAAGATGTTTTAAACTGGACGGCGGTACTTGAAGTTGATGATGAAAGATGCGAGATGTTATAAAAAAGGAATGGTGTCACATATGGAGCGTGTCATTGGGGGAGGGCAATCGTTCGATTTAGTACGGCGACGTACGCTAGGGGGAACGTTGTAATAAAATCGATTGGGCAAAATGTACGGAGGATTCATGGTTTACCAGATTTACCTCCGGAGCTTCGCGCACTCATCCTCATTCGCTTCGTGGATATGGCTGCACTTTTTTTTCTCTTCAGCTTGGTCTCGTTTTCAAATCTTCACAACCGTAACCTTGCTGAACACAGACGCCCAATATTTCAAGCCTATTCTTAAGTTGACACAAAAAAAAGGGGCGGGTAGAACTGTTCTTGCGATTGCCACTGACGCACATAAAAACTTATATCATCCCACATACATATGCAAATATGGAGAGAAAAGGAACGCAGCGCACATCCTTTGGAATCGTCGCCGCCTTTGTCAATCCGGTATTCACCGCATGACAAGACCGGGCCTGTGCTTTTGTCGGAAGCCGTCTCTGTTACATTCCTGGCACTATTTACTAATAAATATCCGGGCACAATGCCCGACCATGTTGTTTCGACACTGCGCACAGTTGATCGTAGCTGCAAGAAATGAATGTCTTTGTAAATCGTAACACATTCATAATGCCTATAGGCACAATAAAAAAAACGGCGGGTGTTGTGCTCCGAATGACTTTAGTGAAAACGCAGTGACAGGGAAACAATTTCTATAAAAAATATTCACCAGCAGAGAAATTGAGGTAAAACAAATTTTTGCTCTATGTGCGTGACGTACTGCCTTACTTCCCTATCGGAAAAAACGAATGGTGGGCATGGTGGAAACCACCACCCACCAATATAGTGGATTAATGTAGTGGGTGAATGGTGGGAAATGCCCACCATGGCGCATGGTGGGTATGGTGGGTGCTGCAGTGCCGGCAACACTTGAGCGCGAAATGACGTCAGAATCACCGTGACGAGCTGCCACAAAAAATAAAAAAGAATTCTAAAAAACGGTACAAAAAACACCCGTCCCGTAAAAAAAAAAAGAAAACAAGGCGCCACGGAGGATCAGACGTGCAACCTGCGGATTCCCATTCGAAGACGCTAACCACTGCGCCACAACAACATGACGTTGATTGTGTGTTACTTTTTTTTACTACCATGATATTTATTAAAGTACTTGGGCAATCTTGACAAAATCAAGCGAACAAAAGTACAATCAAATCGCGAAAGTAAGCGTTCAAGTGTTACTCATAAACACTAAATGCCTAACACAGCGCGAGTTCTTCACATGGAGAGTTCTTCACATTGTGTTATACAAACAAAAAAGGGGTGAGGTCAAACAGTTTTCTAAGACGGAGTACTAGTCCGGTCTAAAGTCTAGCTCGTCGTAAATGTTTTTCAGGTGGATAGCCATTTGAATGAAGTGTGCGCTTGAAGAGGTGGTTGGCTCTATATTGCGGTCTTGCATTCGTGTCTTCCACAAGCTGTGCATACCCATGAGGCAAAGCATATCATATGGTACTTCATCAAGCGCTGCTGGCAGAAGATAACGTATTGTGAGTAATGACAAAACGTTTTTTCAGTGCTTGCTGAAGGACATCCCAAAACAGTATGACATCTTTGCAGCTAACAAAGCAATGTTCAATCGTTTCCGGCACATCACATAGACGGCAGTTAACAGACGGAATGAAAATACCTTTTCTTTCTAACCATGTGTTTACCGCCAATGGTTCAGAGTGGAGTTTATAGAAGAATGTTTTTGAATTCGGTGGAATGTACATTTTGCGCACTCGCTTCAACACATCGTGACCTGGAAGATTGGCGTAGAGTGAACGGTACAATGGAGGTGGGAAGAGTGTACTCAGTAGGTCCTTATACAGCGCCTTGCGCGATGGTGTGTACAGGTATTCTACAGAGAAGTGAGCTTTAAGGAACTGGACTGCGAGGTAAACCTCCTGCATGAATCCCCACAAGCATGGCCGTTCGGAAAAGTTGGATGAAACAATTAAATCTGGTAAGCAATCAACGAGTGTAACCTGCAAGAAGGAACGGATTACAGGATGGGAACTGTTTAGAAAAAAGAAGAATCGGGACACTATTTGCCATAGATAAAGGTGTTTTAGTCCTAACCAACCCTCACTAACTGGCTTGAATATATTATCACGACGCATGGGCTCAAAAGTCGAAGACCATATGAAAGTAGCGAGAATTCGATGAAAGCGTTGTATATAGAATCTTGCGCAATGAATAAGTTGCAATACATTGTAAAGTTTTGTTGCTAAGAAAGTATTGCAAGCTTCAGCTCTCCCAAATATCGAAAGTCGATAGGGCACAAATGTCTGGGCCTGTCGTTCAAGCTTAGGGACGCGTTCCTTCCAGTATTGCGCACTGAATCTATATGCATGCAATGGTACACCAAGGTATGTTGGAGGAGTTCTTGTCCATATAATCCCTGCAAAGTGGTTCGGTGTGCCACCCCACAAGCCAAACCACAGTCCTAAACTTTTAGAGGCATTTAAACGAGCTCCTGATACTACGCCGAACTTTTCAATAGTATATACCACATTTTCGACACTTAGTTTGTCTGTGCAAAAAAATGCGACATCGTCTGCATAAGCCAATACTTTAACCTCACTGCCTAATATTCTGAAGCCACGAATGCAACTCGACTGTATTATGCTTAAGCACAGTGGTTCTAGATAAAGTGCAAATAAAAGAGGTGACATCGGGCATCCCTGTTTTACAGAAGAGCGAATAGAAACTGGCTTAGAGAGTTGACCATTAACCATCAGACGAGTTGAGCATTCATTATAGCATAATTTAACGCCTTTAAGAACAACTTTGCCAACATTAGCTTGTTCGAGAAGAGAAAAAAGGAAGGAATGACGAACACGATCAAAAGCTTTTGCAAGGTCTACCTGTAGCATTGCAAGATGTTTTTGAGAACCATGACAGTATTGAAGCATTGTTCGAGCGACATGTATATTGGTTTGAATGGATCGACCTCTAATCCCACATGTCTGATGAGACCCAATGAGGATCGACATAGCAAATTGGAAGCTATTTGCTAATACTTTTGCGAAAAATTTGTAGTCCACATTTGACAGCGATATTGGTCTGTAGCCCTCGACGAAGCGAAGTTTTTCCTTGTCAGTTGTTTTCGGTATTAACACAGTGTGACTTTTGCAAAAAGATTGTGGGAGGGTATCCATGTCATATCTCATCTGAAAAATATTCAGCAATATAGGAGCAAGCGTTTTCTTGAAAGCTTTGTAAAATTCGCCTGAGATGCCATCAAGCCCCGGTGTTTTCAATAAAGGCAAGTTGTCGATTGCTTGCTCGATTTCCTGTATAGTAATGGGCCCATTAATGACTGCACAATCATCGTCCTTTAAGGGGTTCACAAGAGAAACAAAACTAGCCTTGAGGTGAGCGTCAAGATCATCAGAGGAAGAGCTAAATAAGCTGTTATAGTACGTTTAGAACGCCAAAGTAATGTCTCCGTTATCTTTTATGAGCACGATCGTTAAATTACAAGTCTGGAATAATTTTAGAAATCGCATGGCGTTGCTCATCAAGTAAAGCTTGGCGCGTCGGCTGCTCAGAATTTAAAGTGCGCTGGTTCCCAGATCTAATACGTGCCCCTTGGTAGCGAGCAGCATCATATCTCTGTAGTTGGCACTTAATATTCTCAATATCTTTGATGTACTTTCCCGGCATTTCGCATTCCATCTCATAAAGATTGCAAAGACTTTTAAAAAGTATCTTTACATCATTCTTTCTATAGAAAGACTTAACAGCCCCAATTTCTAAAGCTATAGCACGAACTTCTTGTTTAAAAAGCTCCCAAGCAGCAAAGATATAAAAACCAATCGAAAAAGATTGCCTCAATGCCATCTGGACGTGATTCATGAATTCCTGATCACAGAGGAGCTTCGCATTCATTTTCCAAAGGGCCCACTGGGGACGGAATTGTTTGTGACGATTTTCACCAATTTGCGCTATGACAATACAATGGTTTGAGAATGATACAGCTTCGGTGCTGCAGGAAATTTTACGAGATAGGAGTGATGAGGACACGTAAATCCGGTCAAGGCGAGCATGAGAGCTGCCTTGTACTCTTGTATATGCTGTTGCCTGATTCGAGACCCCGATGTCAATTAGTCCTGCATTATCTACAATACCGGATAAAAGCTCACCACTCCTGTCTCTTTTTCCAGACGAATTATAACGATCAATAGCTTCACATACGCAGTTGAAATCTCCCATAAGTACCGTGCATCTGTCGACGTCAATTAAATTACGCACTTTTTCAAATAACTCAAGTCATTTCGGAACATCATTAAACGCATATAGATTGATAATTCTCCATGGCACTCCTTGCAACAAAAAATCACAGAATATATACATGCCCTCTTCATCAACACTAGTGCAGAATGCTGAACAGGCTAGGCTTTTTCTCAGAAACAACCAACAGCCCGCAGATAAACCTTTAGCATGTGAGACACAGACATTAAACTGAGACAGAAAAGGTCACAGGGCCTTCTCGGTCTCTTCCTCGCTCTCGATCTTTGCCTCTTGGATGGCGACAAAGTCGAGACGCTTCCGATTGAGAAGTCTACGGAGCTGTGCTTGTTTCTGCGAAGACCTAAGGCCGCGTACGTTCAAGGTGGCAAATATAAGTCGCTCAGACTGCGCCATGGTGACTACCTTCTAATTCGCTTATTGTCCCTCTTGATCAGTCCCAAGAGGTGGCGCTGAGTCTTCCCGTGAGCCCCCAGCAGGCCTCCTAGATCGGGATTGGCGACACTTCTTCTTTGGCATGGACTTTCGGCGACGGCGTGACTCCCTAGTCACTGACGCTGGGTCACTCCCTTTGCTTGAATCCGAGCTGGAGGATGCGCGATGTTTCAGTATTGCTGTATCCGTAGAGATCTGCATATCATCTTCCGACACTGCACCATGATGAAAAAGCTGCTGCGGAGCTGCAGCGCAAGCAGGTGTTGAACTTTCTGCGGCATCCAGCCCAGAGTCTCTATCTTGTACTGGTGGTTCTTCGGCATCTTTATGGGTCAGCGCAACAGCACTCTTCATAGGAACTTCCACTTGTGCTATGGGTTGTGTGGAGTCGTTTTGGGTATGCTGCTTGCACGATTCACTTGGCTCTTTGCACGCAGAAGTTTCAACTGTGTCAACAGCGAGTGACTTTCTTTCCTCTTCTGGATTCCTTGTGGTAGAGCCTGCAGCATATGACATTGACGGAGTGTCTCCCGTTGCGCCCAGAACCTCGGTGGCATCCATGATATGCTCTTGTAGGTTATCATCTGGCTGTTTTGTGTGCTGTCGCAGCTTGTTGGCGTATGTCATAACACAATCTTCGGCCGAATGACCGAAGCGTCGACAGTTGTCACAGCGAGGGGTCCTGCAGTTTCGACGGATGTCTCCAACCTTACTGCACATAAGGCAAAGTGGTGGGCGGCCAGGTATCAGGACGAGGCTTTGCACTCCGCAGACAACAAGAATATGAGGAATATCCGCAATGCGAACTCCATCAGCAAGGGACAAAACAACATCCCTATTTAGCATCCGCATTTGTTCCATGTCCGCTACTTTCCAGCTTTCTTGAGCTAAGTCCGCATGTAGAAAAACAGAGTCCACAACAAGCTTACCGGTGGGAAGGCGAGGAAGTACAACACGGTAGTCATTGCCGCTGGCTGAAGCCTGAGCAGCACCTCGGCCCATGGCCGATAAATCCTTCGAAGCGGAGAACATGAAAAACGCGTCCGTTCAGAACGTCGTCTTCGTCTTTCTCCCCGATTGTGTGTTAAATACTTAGTTGGCATACAAACTTAAGGCTCAACTTAAGTTATGTTTGTCGTGTACGCAACATAGACAAGATCTACACCTGCTACTAAACATTGCACATTTATTAAACACAAGCAACTGCGGCCTGTAACGATTGCCACTATATTAATGGCACTAGTGCTATTTTTTTTTACAATTCACAACTTCAAGAAAAAAAAACCAAGTGGACTGGGGAGCAGCCACTGTTTACCGGCGGGGTCTGCCAAGTTTAATATCCGTTTCGCGCTCATTCTGAAGGGTGACATCTGCTCACGCTTTATGACGCTTCTAGGCTCATTCCATAGATACGCCCGCCTAATTTATTTGATTGAGTATTGGGATGCTTTTCGCGCAATGTAGAGGGTGGTCGCGCCAGCGCAATGCTGTAGCTCTTTTGCTAAAGCAATAACTACATAACGGTTTGGCCAAAACGAATGCAGTGTGCCGGAAACATTACGCTATCATATTGGTTCCAAGCACACGAATTGCCACGTCTGAGTTCTCGTACAAGAGCTAGAGAAGTGCCGGCGAGTGCGACCGGCGGCTGTCGGTGAGAAGAAACTTAATTACGTTCTCTGGCAGTGCTTTAATCACGTCGCATCGATGTTTGTGGCTTCTTGAGCGGACACCATACACAATGAAAAATGCTTCATTTAGGTTAATTGATGCCATATGGCTGCGCTGTATTGTCATACTTAATCGTCGCAATCGTGTATTCTGAAACCCGGAAGCACGGATAACACAATTGTACAGGCTCGGTCAGTAGGCCTAACCTTTGGTGGAAATCATGGTGGTAGAACATGTAGTGTACAGATCCCAGCTTGGTACACTATATAAATTGCCCGCCATTATAAGCCCACCCATCATCTGCTTACTGCTTCCCAGCATTATCGCGACGGTGGGCAAAGCTTCTCAGCTTGGTACACCATGTGGCCCACCATAACAAGCAGCACCCATCATCTGCTTAGTGCTTCCCAGCATTATCGCAATGGTGGGAAGAGTTTCTCAGCTTGGTACACCATGTAGCCCACCATAATAAGCACCACCCACCATATGCTCAGGGCTTCCCAGCATTATCGCAATGGTGGGCAGAGTGTCCCATTATTGCCACTATCTAGCCTCTGCTTTCCACCATCATTTCCACTTTACCCATCATCTGTACACCATACCACCCAGTATGTCCCGGCATAACCACCATATTTTCCACTACGTCCCACCACAGCCATCATAATTTACACCATGCCCACTATTATTTCCACTATGCCCGCCATGTTTTCCAGTATCCACCATGGCAATTTTTCTGATAGGGTTCAGTTCCTTCTTTCTTTCTTTCTTTGCTTCTTTCTTTCTTCTTTTCTTTCTTCCTTTTTTCCATGCTTATTTTTTTTTCTTTTTTGTTCGCTCGTTGGGATTCAGTAATGGTCGTGGTGACGATGATGATAATCATGATGATGCCTCAACCATGGCTTATACTCACTCAGGGGGATTGACCAAAAATGATTATAAAAAATTTTGGCCTCTCCAACTAATAAATACATTTAGAAAATTGAGAAAGAACAAACTTAAAACCAACCAGAAGGAGTGCAATAATTGCTTCTTACTCTTCCGAACAAACAGTACAGTCTATAAATTGAACATAAATTACAGCAATATCGAACAAATCTAAAATATATGTTTAGAGATTGTTCAAAAATACTACAATATTACGTATATAGGTAGCAATTATAAAGCGTATTCATTTTATTTCATAAGAATAACTGCAAACGGCATCAAAGACGTTGCTGTAGCTGAAGTCCAGAGCAGAAGCACTAAAACGAAGTATATGGTCAACTGTAACAGCAGCCCTAGGTTAGCGAATGGGATAACAAGAGGTTGTTTTCTTAGCAATCTGTAACGGCCACATGGCAAAAAATTATGGACCATCTCCCCGAAGAAAACCCTGATGGGATGCGAAGCACAATGATGCACACGGCGTTGATCAAGTTTAACGTGCGTCGACGCGCGTGCTGGAAGAATAGTTTGAGGCGAAACTCGATTTTTGTTTAGTCGAGTAAACGTTTGTTCCAAATGCAAAGACATGGGAGGCGGGTTCAGTTTTGTGTAAGTTTTATCGCAGATAAACAGGACGAAAGAGTGCGGTCGATCGTTGTGGGTGGTGGATAGGGTGAAGCGAGAGAAAAGTGCGTTGCGAGCGTGGGGAGGAGCCGGCCGCTGCGGGCGCTGCGGCGAGTGTGCTGCGCGTGGCGAATGGAGTGACGTCAGCGCGCAACTGCGGTGTTACCTACTTTGTACCACTCCAACGCCTGCGGCGAGGGTAACGTTTTGCGGCACGGCCGTAGGTCCGCATGTACGTACGACGTTACACACGCGAGTCAAAGAGCTGGTTCACATCTAAAAACCACCCACTACACCATCAATAATTCTGTAGTGGACAGGCGTTCACTATGTCATCCCTCATCATTTTTCAGAAAAGCATGGTACCTGCTGCACACTTGCAAGAAACTTTGTGCAATTTTTTGTGCTGTGGCTGACGACGGCGAAGTATTCCAGAATTTTTCGTGATATCCACCATTCCCTACAGTGGATACATGCCACAGTCAATACGTGAACAATATGAAGCTTTCTTAAAAGGTTGGAGCATTCGACGACCCTTTCGTTGCACAATTAGAATCACGTGAGATATGGTTGTTCCACATGGTTGTTGTTGCAAATTGTGTAGAGGACGAGGAGCGACACTATCATCATTAGGGGATTAGACCGGCATTTGGGTATAAAGAAGAGGTCTGCAAACTTGATATTGGCATTTCAAATTAAAATTAAGTTACAAAAGTTTTGTAAGAATGAAGCAATGCTGAAAGTATAGGGCAAGTTTACCTTATAATCGGCCAATTTCCTCCTTTGGGTACGAGCCATTTGCACAGGGAAACAACAACAACAACAAAGAAGAAGTCGACGGGCGGGCTTCGCCATGGGCTTGGCGGCTCGTCCTTTTCTCAACATTTTGGTGCCGTGAAACCCAGAAGGAATAGGCTTGCGGTAGTGAGACGGAGCGGACATCACGAGTTTCGACCGCCGTCGTAGCCTCGAGGGCGTTTGTGAACACGCCATGGGTAGAGCTGAAGTACAATGCCTAACCACCGCCGAGACTTGGGAGCGCAAATCTGGTTGCAACTGAGACTGAGACTGACGTGAGGTGAGTACAAGCATCTTCTGGTGGTTCGCGAGACGGGAGCCCTCACGTCTACTTCGGCTCCGTCCTGACTCGCCCTTCACGACGACGGTCCGATATTCACAAGATCATGAAGGATGACAGCCCGACAAGTGACAGATATTCTTTGTGCGAACCTTCTGCGATGGATGCCGTGACGACTCCGACTTCGACTCGTGACACGGCCGGCCAGTGAGCTCTCACGTTTCCGACACTAGACTGGATCATGGAGGCCCTCTACGAAAGGCTGAGTCAAACACGCAAGGCCGTCACGCAGGTCATCGCAGACGTCGAACGTCTTCGGCAATCGAATTACCCACCAATCCGTGAGTTACGACGTAGTCACCGAATTTCGATTGAGAAATATGAGGAACTCAGAAGAATCGACCAGGAAATAGAGGATGCAGTTGACATCAATGATATGAAAGCCGAGATGGAGGAGGCGAAAGTTTATGAGCGTCAGATTATTCAAGCGAAAGTCAGAATTGAACATAAAATCGCCGACGCATTAAAGGTGAGGTAGGCTCGTTTGGAGACAAGACTACAAATTTAAATGGAAGCAGAAAGAAAGGCACACTCTGCGTCTGCGTCACCACCTAGCCAAGGCCTATTAGACAGAAATCTTGTAGCACAGATGCCAGGCGAGCCAGCCTCTGGACATATTCTTGAGCGTGGTGGAAGCCAATTGATCAGGACCTTCGCTGAAGGAACGACAATTGAAGGAGCCTGTGCAGAACAACCACTACTCACAAGGACCTGGCGCACGCCTGCAGAGCTGTCGTCAACGTGCCATACCCATGAGCCTGTTAAGACATCTACAACTACTCCGGTGTTCGAGAAGGAGGGCATTCCCGTGATCGAAAAGGGGGAAGACTTTGTAGACCGAAAAGGCCACCCACTAGATGTTGAGGATACGTCCAAGCCAAGGCTGGCAGATTTAGACGTTGTAAAGTCCTCATCGCCGTGCGCACAAGTGCCCAATGGAGAAAAATCAAAGTCAATTCTCAAAGCGACAGGAAACAGAAAAAAGAAACAAAAGGCCGCGACGACACAAAAGCCAGCTTCTTGCGTTGCTGAAAGCTTAGGTTCTTCGAGAAAGCTACAGAAGTTATTATTGAAGAGAGTGTGCAAGGCACATCCTATTTTCGGAAAGCTGATAAATGCTGACTCAGCGCAACAGCGGCGAATGAGAGAGACCGGCATTCGGAATAAACAAGAGGTGGATGGTTGGGCTTTGTCAAGGGCATGGCGGCTTGTCCTTTCCTCAACAGTTGTGACTTATGGCTGCTCCAAAACGCTTTGTTACTCATATTACCGCGATTTTGTTACAGACATTAAGCCTGCCTAAGGCTGGTACGCAAAATAGCTTCAAGCACCAGCGTGGCTTAGTGTTAGAATACTCAGTAGGCACGCAGGGCACCCAAGTTCTAATCGCATTGAGTCCTTAATGTTTTGCATTTAACTGAATTTTCTGGCTGGGTACCTGCGTGCTTGCTGGAAAAGATTGCCGAAAGACGTTAGTATTTTGTCTGGACGTAGAGAGAATAGAACGTTCTGCAGGAAATAACCGATGAGTAGGCATTGCGGGAGAAATGGGCGCCATCTGGCAGTAATTTCAAGAAACGAAAGTTTTTCCGAAACGCTGATGTTGGCAGATGGCAACACCACATCATTCTAGTGAAAAGTACGAAACACTCGTTTTTTCGTTCATAGCGTCTCATGGTCAGCCCAACGTGACAAGCGCAGTGGTCTTTAAAATTACGTATCTGTGTATTTAATAAAGTAACACACTTACGTATTGATTTTTGCCTCAAATATGCGTAATAGTAGTTTTCCTTTTGACAATTTTCACAAGTGCGAACGCAGCAAGCCTATAACAATGCCTGGGCGTTGAGGAAGGGCTTTGAATTTCACCAAGTGGCTCAGTCGTGCTCAGAGATTCCAACCCAACCCCAGGCATTTATCCCTAGATCTCGAGATTTTCAACCTATTTCAGAGACTTCGCGACTCTTTGTCGAATCTAGCTATTTTGGTAAAGCTTTGAAAATGTAGGATTGCGCGGCTGCTTACAGGCACATCTGAGTAATCAAGCTATTCAACTAGAAGAGCTATAGGAAATGAAAACTTTGGCCATTTTCTGTTCTCTTTTCTTATAGTTGTTTTGGCGTTTTTCTGGGCTGAGTAAAGGCGATATCTCTTGTCACACGACATTAATATACTCTGAAAACTCTGGGAAATAATTATTTTTTGTCGTTAGTGCGTAACATGAACGCGCATATCATCATGAGTGCCCTGATTGAGAGGTGCTCTTGGAAAAACAGAACTTTTTTCTTGCTCTACACAAATAAGCGCCAACGCACATGCCTTCGCCGCGCAAGAAGTCTGTGTGAAATAGCTACAGAACGGGGACGCTTATAGAGAACAGAGGGAAAGTAGGACTGAAAATTTGGTGAGCTTGTGCGGATTCATTATTAGAAATTCTACGGGATGAAAATATACAAGGAGCCTGTTTAGGTGTTTTCAGTCTATCTGTCGGGCCATTTTCATAAGAGCAAAATTAGTGACGAATATAATTAAATAGGTGGAAAGCTGATCGAAAGTGCAAGGGAAAGACGTACCTATCAGCCAATGAAAACGGTTCCCGTGTATATCTACTGTAAATCGTAGAGCAGTGAGAGCAAATGTACTAAATGAGATTCACCACCACAGCCTCACAACCTGGAGGTAATAGAAAAGCGCCACAGACTCGTAGTTGACACGATCGCAATTATGCCTTCAGTCTGTGCGCAAAGTAAAACAGACAAACAAGTCTGCCTATGCAGCAACAGTCACCACCTGTAAGTCCTTTATATGAAACTCCACAGAACATGAAGAAGAAAGACCTGCAGTTGTTGTTGCTGTGGCAATTCTTTTACTTTTAACGAGGTACAGTGAGCCACAGAGCGCACTATGTTTATGCCTTTTAAAAGTGAAATAGCCTGAAGAATAACTCTAACAAACCATCGAGAGATTTTTATGGTAATCTGGGGAAATTTCTAGGTTCACTCTATGGGTAAAACGTGGTCCTATAGTTGTCATTACTGACCACGGGACGCAAAGACCAACAGAAGAACAGACACATTCCAGGAAAGGCTATCGTTTAAAATTTGAGGAAGCTTGAGCTTCGCCCTCGGTAATAGATCGCAATAGCGTAATTGGGCCGCGTGTTCATCAACTTCTGAACTGAAAGCCAGCTTCTATTCTTGGTGCATGCCTAAACCGTGCAGTAAAGAACTGAACTCCCAACGCAGGCCGAGGAGTTTGCAATCGCACAGGTACTGGCAATTCCGGATCGGCGTACGGTTCTGAGCGACTCGAAGCCCGCAGTGGTCAACTTTCCTAGAAACAATGTGCATGGAACCACCGCAAGAGTATGCTCAACAATAAGAAGAGTGGAAGCCAACGTTACCGTCAAGTGGGTTCCTGCACATGCTGGAGAGCTAGAAGCGGGCCCGGACCATAACGAGAAGGCAGACACGGAGGCACACGCGCTAACTAGCCGCGAGTCTTCGTCAACACATTACTCAGAGCTGGAACGACCCGATGCCGAAGACGAAGAGCAATTCATAACATCCTACGGTGACGATCTGCAGTGGCGCAGAATGAGCCGACGCCTCTACCCACCATCTCACCGAGCCTTACAACGCAGCGAAGCAGCCACAGTATGACGGTTGCAAGTACAAGCCATCTGGACCCCCGTGCAGGCAAAGCACTTCTGCCCGGAGGTTTACTCCATAGATGTATGCCAACTCTGCAAGAAGGTGCGAGCCACACAGAGACGTCTCCTCTGGAATCATGTGCCTCCACCGGGTAACCAAGAATCAATGCCAACCAACAGCAGCAGCAAAACTATGAGCCAAGAACAGGGCAACCAAAGAGTTGGCGTACTGGAACGCTAGCGGCTGAAAGCGGCACCCCCATGGGTTTGACGCGAGAAGGTAGCTGCTGCGGTACGTCAGAGCATGCTAGTCTCCCTTTAATCTTCCTACCTCTTTCCCCTTTATATCAGATAAACAATAGAGTTGTTTCACTCACTCAAAGAAACGAATGAGGGTTCCTGTACATTATTCATTTGGAAGTATCATTCAACGCCTATTGCAACCACAGTTGGTTAGGGCCTACTACGCCATAATATTGCTTTTGCGAATCAGTGAAGGGCCCACTACGCATCCAAACGTCGAAAAATGCAGGTGCTCACTTTGCTGATGGTTATACCACTAATTATGAAAAAAGAAACGTCTGATCGCTTTCTTAGCTGGGACTTTTAAAACACCAGGCATGATTATACGTTTTTTATGCTATATATATATATATATATATATATTTATATATATGTTGCCACGTTCCATTTCCCTAGTTTTTGTTATCGTCCCAAAACACCACACGATTCTCAGCGCAAACCGCGCCTGCAGTTTTCGAGAAGGTTCCGGACTGTAGTAGATTATTTCGATAAGATCACGCCCACTGTGCGAATGGTACAGATTGTTCTGGAA
Organism: Rhipicephalus microplus; assembly: GCF_043290135.1. Taxonomy (NCBI): domain Eukaryota; kingdom Metazoa; phylum Arthropoda; class Arachnida; order Ixodida; family Ixodidae; genus Rhipicephalus; species Rhipicephalus microplus. The sequence continues at coordinate 100,342,424 of NC_134704.1, read as the reverse complement.
CCTACGCCACCGCCAGCGATAATGCTAGAACACTGGACTGCAAGAGTATAAATGCCGATGCGCTTCGCCGCTTGTCAGTTGTTGATCGAAGGCCGACGCTCCGTTCGCCGGTCTAGCTGCCTCTTCTCGAGTCCTCAAGCGAGACCCGGGGTCACGTCACGCGGACGTCGACCCCAGGGCTTCAAGTCGGCAAAAGAAGTCTACGCGGCACCGGCGTCTTTTACGCGCGACCGCCGCCCCTGGGTCTCGGGCCTTGCTGCCTGGAGCCCGCCTACCCCATGCCAGGAGGAGGTGCGAGGTCCCCGGTTCACGCCCGCCGTCCCGGAGTCACCCTGCGGTCCACCTGGTACCACCAAGACTTGCGCGGTACTCGCCTCGGCTGAGCCGCTTCCTACCAGAGTGCAGCTCGACTGCACGTTGCAAGTCACCCACGAGCCACGCCCAACCGGCGGCTTGCGGGGTCCACCCACCAGAATGGCCACGCCATTTGAACTCCCGGTGAGGGAGAATTGTTTCACGTTTTCCGCGCCCGAGGGCGATATCTCCGTCGATGAGTTAATTGACGCAATTGAAGAGACAGCTGGTGACGACCGCGTATTAGTACTGCAACATATGGGGAGCGCAAAATTTCTTGTATGCACCCGCAATGCTGGCCAGGCGACGAAGCTAATGGTGGCGGAAGGATGTGAAGTGAATGGGGCGAGGGTGCCAGTAGAGGCAGTCGGGCCGCCGGTTACATATGTGAACGTTTACCGTCACCCCGCTTTTCTATCAGACGAGGCCCTTAGCAACGCCTTAGCCCAGTTTGGTAAAGTGAAGGGCATTTCGTTCGCCACCCTTGCCACTCGCCAGACCAAGTTAAACGGGGTACGTGTGGTTAAAATTGAGATGTGCCGCCCAGTCCCCAACTTTATCACTATTGCGGGGCACAAAGTCATGTGCGAGTACAGAGGCATGCGCCGGGTGTGCGCGCGTTGTGGTGAAGTCGGGCATATGGCGACTGCGTGCACCACGGCGTACTGTAAGCGGTGCGGCACCTTCGGCCACGATACTGAGGGCTGCTCGGCAGACTGTAAACGTTGCGGGGGTCACCATGGAACACGCGAGTGCTTTCGTAAGCGCTCATACGCTTCGGCCACCCGCGGCTTCCCCTCGCTATCTGAATCCGCTTCGTCGCACTCTCAGTTAAGCGGCCCCGCCTCTGCCCGAGCAACTAACTCGCCGCGTATGCAGGTCCTTACGTCCAGGTCCGCATCCCGCACAACCGAGAGGGGATCCCCTTCCGGGGACCGCGACTTAGACTCCGATCTGACTTCAGGCAGTGGAATGGGCGATTCGTCCGTCAGTGAGGGGGAGAGGCCCGGGAGTTTTGACGAGACTACCACCAGGTCGACCGAAACAGAGTCTAGCGATATCGAGACGGGTTCATCGCAATCGTACCCCCCTAAGCCGCCTCCACCCTCGGCGAGCCGGGATGACTGCGGGAATTCGCTGACTGCGGCTGAAACAACCCCCGAGTCCAACGAGCAGGGAGAGGCCCTCCTTGCTGTATCACACACACCCGTCAACGTCCGGGCCCCAGTGACCAGCCTAACCTTGGAGGCCGGCACCCAAGACCCAGCCGGTGACGACGCTCCCATAAAAAGTAAAGGGTATTACTTTCTACCCGGCGACAGCGAATGCGACCATGCTGCACCGACTTCCTCCCCCGCCTCCCATTCGGCACGCCCAAGCCGGAAATCGGACGCGAAAACTGGACAGATGGCCACTGGGCTAGAGCAGAGAGCTCGCTCGCGCTCACGAATACGCCCTGATGACGATAAGCGATATCTGGGTGAGAGGGCAGCCAGCAAGGAGGCCCGGCAGCGTAGACCCGGGCCAGCAGGCCAAAGCAGTGATAGCGACGCTCCACCACACGCGAAGGCTCAGAAGCTCGAGAAAGACGGTGTAGGCAAAGGGGAACCACCCCCAACCACCCCCATGCCCCGAGACGCAAGTCACTGAAGCGGCGCTCCTGCCCTGTCGGCTTCACGGCTCTTTTCCCTTCCTCTCGTTCACTCTGGCCGCACTATATCTCCCTTGCCTTCCCTTCTCCTTCTTGTGCAGCACCCTCCTCGCCCCTTTCTGTCGGCACGCGGCTGTCGCTTATCTTGCTCTGTGCATTCGCTCACCCCTCTTTCCTGCTCCCCTCCAGCGCTTGGCATCGTGCCCAATCGGCGGATCACGGCCACGCTGCTTGCTAGCCTCGATACTTCCTGCGTTTTGTTTTCTTCTTTTTAAGGTTTTCGATGGCCTTTTTGAAATTGGCTACGTGGAATATCCGAGGGTTTCGAGATAGGGCGAAACAAGCAGCCATCCTAGGTTTCGCTAGGAACCAGAACATAGACCTCCTCTTTATTCAAGAGGTGAATTTCCGAACGCGGCTGGATGTGGTTAATTTCCGCCGAGATCATCAGAACGACGCCTTTTTCTCTCTGGCGACCACGAGAGCATGCGGGGTCGGAGTAATATTTGTATCAGGCAGATTTCGATCAAAATCCCATTGTATTTTCGGGGCGAATGGACGGCACATAATGATTGACATTTTTATCGAAGGCAAAAAGATTCGCATTGTGAACGTCTATGCCCCCGTGACAAGAAAACATACGAATAAGTTTTTCGAGAGATGCACGATCTCCTCTTAGAGCCCATTCCCCACGTACTGGTCGGTGATTTTAATTGCGTGGTAGATTCTAACAGGGACGTGAGGGGGCCAAGTCAAGGAAGATCAACCTACAATGCAAAAGAGTTGGTGAAAACCCTTCGGCACCTAAACCTTTCGGACATATGGGTACACCTCTATAAAGACCGCTTCGTAGCAACCCGTACCTCTAGGTCAGCAGGAAGTAGAATAGACCGGATGTACTTTCCGGACCTCCTCCTCCATTTGGTTGAAGGATGCGAAGTACTCGCGCTTCCGGCCAACCTGAAAGAGAAGACGGATCATGCCCCGCTTGTCACGATGGTAAAGGGATCCCCCGGCCCGCACTCTGATAACAATCATCATCACCATCATCATCATCAGCCTGACTGCGTCCACTGCAGGACAAAGGCCTCTCCCATGTTCCGCCAGTTAACCCGGTCCTGTGCCTGCTGCTGCCAATTCATACCCGCAAACTTCTTAATCTCATCTGCCCACCTAACCTTCTGTCTCTCCCTAACCCGCTTGCCTTCTCTGAGAATCCAGTCAGTTACCCTTAACGACCAGCGGTTATCCTGTCTACGCGCTACATGCCCGGCCCATGTCCATTTCTTCTTCTTGATTTCAGCTATGATATCCTTAACCCCCGTTTGTTCCCTAATTCACTCTGCTCTCTTCTTGTCTCTTAAGGTTACACCTACCATTTTTCTTTCCATTGCTCGCTGCGTCGTCCTCAATTTAAGCTGAACCTTCTTTGTAAGTCTCCAGGTTTCTGCTCCATAGCTAAGTACCGGCAAGATACAGCTGTTATATACCTTCCTCTTGAGGGATAGTGGCAATCTACCTGTCATTATTTGAGTGTGCTTGCCAAATGTGCTCCACCCCATTCTTGTTCTTCTAGTCACTTCAATCTCGTGGTTCGGCTTCGCAGTTATTACCTGCCCTAAGTAGACATAATTTTTTACAACTTGAAGTGCACTATTACCTATATCGAAGCGCTGCTCTTTTCCGAGAATGTTGTACATTACTTTCGTTTTCTGCAGATTCATTTTAGGACCCACTTTTCTGCTCTCCTTGTCTAACTCCGTAATCATGAGTTGCAATTCGTCCCCTGAGTTACTCAGCAATGCAATGTCATCGGTAACAATAGCTGATAACAATAGCTGGAGAATAGACGCTGAGCTGCTGAGAGATGAGACTTGCGTAGAAAACTTGAAAGTTGCCATCAGCGCATCAGTAGAAAATGCCGGACATATTACCCCCCCTCTGTGGGATAAACTTAAGGAAGAATGGAAGGCCCTGTTACAAATAAAAGGCAAAGCCAGAAAAAGACGTCATACACAAAAGATGAAAGAACTTCTTTGCCGAATGCAGATCATCAAGGCAGCCGACACGTTGACCTCATGTACAACAGAGTACCTGACCTCGCTCGAGGAGCAATACAACCAACTCCTCAGAGATACCATGAGGCGACCTAGAAGTGAGCATGGACTGTTGGGCACGGCGACCGGAGTTGATGTGAGGGAAGTACGCGGAAATGGCTGTTTGCGAATTACAGAGGCAAAACGCTTAGACGGTTCTGTAACCGACGACCCAGCAGAAATTGAGAACATCTTCAGAGAGTACTTCAGCATACAGTTCCAAGACACCGAACCAATAGACACCAATCGGGGACCCGACCATGTCAAAGAACTTTGCGAACATCTGCAGCGAATTCAGGAGGAGGAGGAGCCAGCAACCCTTAGCGCTGAAGTCTCCCCTGCAGAGCTTCGCGAAGCCATAAGAAGCATGACCCCGAATTCTGCCCCAGGCGCTGATGGCCTGACTGCAGCCTTCTATGTGACTTTTCTCGAAGTTCTCGAAGAACCCTTGCTCGCGATGGTGGCTGCGATCTTCAGGTCCTTTAAAAAACACGACTCCTTCGGAGTGGGTAAAATTGTCCTACTACACAAAGAGGGTGCACAACCAAACGAGCCCACGGCGTGGCGTCCAATCACGCTTTTGAACACCGATTACAAGCTGGCAGCCACTATACTGAACAACAGGCTCAAGCTCCTGTTACCGGACATCATTAGCCCGTACCAAACGTGCGCGATTCCAGGAAGGTCGCTTTTTGCGAACCTCACAGCGATCCGTGACTCTTTCGAATACGCGACGACAAGAGGTTTCAATGGTGTTTTCATTTCCCTAGACCAAGCTAAAGCTTTTGACAGGGTACGACACCATTACCTCTTCGACGTGATGCAGGAGTTTGGCTTACCGGCAAGTTTTATAAAACTGGCAAAATCTTTGTACGAGGACCTAACCTGCACCGTTGTGATAAACGGAGTCGCAACGCCGGCATTCAAGTATAGCAGAGGCATAAGGCAAGGATGCCCATTGGGCCCGACCTTTTTTGTCATGTCGTGCGAGCCGCTGATCACAAGTGTTATTGCGCATGAAGGCATTCGGGCTTTCTACTGACGGGCCAGGAGCAGGTGAAAGTGCTGGCATACGCGGACGACATTTCCCTGTTTGTTCGTGATGAAAGCAGCCTCCAAGCCTTCAGTGCGATGTTCACAAGATACGCACCGGCATCCGGAGCGGCGATAAATGCGGACAAAAGCAAGGCGATGCTATTTGGAACTTTCCCTAGAGAAGCCTTAGGAAACATCGAAGTGGTGTCCATCGTTAAAGTACTGGGAATCTACTTCTCCAGTGAAGGGGTGGCACCAGCCACGTGGCAGAGAGCCCTCGATAGGGCAAAGCAGGCAGCTGACCGCATTCGCCTCCTAAACCTTACGTTACGTGAAAAAGCGCTAGCAGAAAGGACCACCGCTTGTGCGTTTGCCTTCTACGCCAGTAGGGTAGCGGTGATCTCTAGGAAAACCGCGAGCCAACTGAACGCCGTGATCACCGATTTGCTATGGCAAAGGAAACCGGCACTAGTCAAGCGACACCTCCTTCAACTACCCGAGGACAAAGGTGGCCTCGGCCTCCCACACGTACAAATGACCAGCCAGATACTGGCCCTCAAGATTTCCCGCACGCTTTATTACGCAGCGAGTTACGTTGGGAAGAATCTAATCAACTACTGGACAAGCACCATCACGCACTATCTGGAAAACCACTAACACACTGGCCCGCGCGCGGAAGCGCCCTCACACTTTTACAGGATGGCAGCAACTACGACAAAGATCATAGAAAATGATGCCCCGAACTGCGACATTGACAAGGGCCCACTCGCCCGAATTCTCGAAGCGATAACAGAAAACCAGCTGTCCGAAGAAGAAAAGGAGCAGATCAAAAGCCTAGGACTGTGCAAACAAAAAAGAAATAAGTACCGACCACGCGAAGTACATGACTTCGAGTGGAAGGGCAAGTGGCAAATTTTGCCCACGAGACATCGCCTGCACCGTTTCGGCATCACGCCGAATAGCCAGTGTCCTAATTGCCGCGCTGAGGAAACGATCTCCCACGCGTTGTTAGAATGCGGGGCGGCCAAGTCGGTATGGTGCCTGGTTGCGAGGTGCTTCAGCATCCGCCCTCCCCCGGCTCTCGAAAGGAATAGGGGCTGCTTCGCAAGGCTGGTGATTTCCATCACACTCTTTGTGATTTGGAAACGCCGGTGCCTTGCTGAGGTAAAGAACACCCCAGTGAGAGCGGCCTACCCAGCACTAGCCATGATCAGGCAGAAAATAGTGCAGTACTTGGCCAAGCAACTGGAAGCTGGCGGGGAGGACCAGTTCCTTCGCCGCTGGCACACAAAGTTTTTTTTCGTCAGAGGTGCGAAACTCCGTACCCCCATAATCCCCTACTAACCCCTTCTCCCCAAAACATTGTGTTACAAGTGTATGTATAGCGCCAGTCGAAGTATTGTAAATATGCCTACCCATGTTCACGATCTGTTGTAAATATATGTATTTGTGATTGTAAATCTATATTTGTGGTTTTTTTAAGAATGTATGCGTAGTTTAGCACAAACTTGTATATATGTATATGTATATGTGTATGTGTGTATATATATGTGTATGTATGTATATATGTATATATATATATGGATGTATGTGTGTATGTACCCTACTGAAACGTTCCGTATGCCATGTCCAATAATTCCGTATGTTTCCGTAAGAATCTTACGGAAATGTATGAGAAAAATATGGGAAACATATGTACTCTTTATGGAATCATATGAAATTATTGGACTCGCATACGGAACATTTCAGTAGGGTATATATATATATATAGGATATGGCACAAGGGGAGCGTTGTCAACAAGGATAAATATATTTATTTCCCAACAGTTTCGGGAGGGGTCCTCCCTTCATCAGGGGATGAGTCATACTGACATGAATTTTCAAACTTCGTTGCTGCCGCGTCCCTCTCGCCTTGAAACATGTTTGCGAGAGTGAGAGGGAACTAGAAAAAAAGGGGGGGGAGAAAAAAAGAAAAAGAAAGAAAAGAAAGAAAGTAAAAAAGAGAGGAAGAACCACTGTCAACACTGAGAACGAAACCAACTGTCCGTGTACGTCCACATACGTTTCTTATCACGTGCTGTTCAGTTCTCGACGTGTGTCGGGCCACCCAAGATTGTCGCCGAGGTGCCGGGAGGGTCCGTGAAGGCGTGCGTAAAGAAAGGGTTTCCCCGTAATGGGTCGGTCGGCATGCGGCGTGCGTAAAGGAAGGGTCTCTCGTTAATGGGTCGGTCGGCTCTTTTCACCTTTAATCTTCGTCCGTTTCCCTTCAATGGCCATCAAGTGGTAGGCGAACGAAAACACTTTGTCTGTGCATGTGGAAAAAGGAAGAAAAGAAAAAAATGAATGAAGAAAAAACGAAAACGAGAATGGACAGTGTACATGTACGAGTCAGTCAGAAAAAAGCATGGTCTCCAGCTATCAATCTTTGTCACCAATTTCCTCCTGGCTTACTTCTCGGAGGCAGTTGAGTTTACCGGGGTCCTCGTTGACGCCGGCTACTAATGTTCGAAATTTGAAAATAAAATATGCCTCACGCTGTTCGCGCTCGCGTCTGTTTGAGCAACCGGACTGCAAAAGAGTTACGCTGATATTTTCAAAACTGCGGTTTGGCAGGCGCAGATGTCTAGATAAAGGTAGCTTCGGCAGTGAAGTGGCGTGGCACCGGTGATTATTGAACCGCAGCAGAAATGGCGTGTCTGTTTGGCCGATATATTCTTGTCCGCAGATGTTGCAATGTAGCATGTATATTACGTTACTGGAGTCACAATCAAGGCTTTCAGTTATGCAGACTTTGAAATCCGAGAAGTTCGCTTTGAATTCACGTGTTGTATATATATATATATATATATATATATATATATAATATGCAGCGATGGCGTAGTGGTTACAGCATCCGCCTCGCATGCAAAAGGTCCGTGGTTCAAATCCCGGTGCCGCGCAGTTCCCAACCGGATAAAAAAAAATCCGCGTGGTGATGGAACTGCATTACGAGGCCTGGGGTGAGGCCTCACCGGTAACCACCACCGGGAACGCACTCCCTCACCAGAGAAGAATTGGCCACCCTGGTGCAGTATCTGGCCACTATCTCCCACATGCATACGTCAAATAACTCACGGCCCTCAGTCCCCAGCAGCTGCGAAGCAACTGACTACGGCGGCGGTCAGATCTGCAACGCAGCAGAGGGTGCTAAGAATCTCTGGATCCGGACAGGCCGCCATTGGAACCTGAACTTGGCAACATTTACCGCTAGAACCTTATCCAGTGAGGGAAGTCTAGCTGTACTATTCGAGGAGCTAGAGGGTGTTAAATGGGATATAATAGGGCTTAGTGAGGTTAGGAGGACAGATGAGGCCTATACGGTGCTACAGAATGGGCACGTCCTTTGCTATCGGGGTTTGGCTGACAGAAGAGAACTGGGAGTGGGCTTCCTAATTCACAGAAACATAGCTGGCAACATAGAGGAATACTATAGCAATAATGAAAGGGTGGTAGGTATCGTAATTAAACTGAATAAGAGATACAAGATGAAGGGGGTACAGGCTTACGCGCCTACATCCAGCCATGATGATGCTTCAGTTGAAAGCTTCTATGAAGACGTGTAATTGGCAATGAGTAAGGTGAAAACACAGTATACAATACTGATGGGAGACTTTAATGCAAAGGTAGGGAAGAAGCAGGCTGGAGACCAGGCAGTAGGAGATTATGGCATCGGTACTAGAAACGCCAGAGGAGAGCTTTTAGTAGAATTCGCTGAACGCAATAATTTACAGATTTTAAATACCTTCTACCGAAAACGAGGAAACCGCAAGTGGACATGAAGGAGCCCTAATGGCGAAAATAAGAACGAAATAAACTTTTTAATGAGTGCACATTCAGGCATCGTGCAGGATGTGGAAGTGGTTGGCAAGGTACGATGCAGTGACCATAAAATGGTACGGTCTCGAATTCGCCTAGATTTGAGGAAGGAACGACAGAGACTGATACGCAAGAAGCTAATCAATGAGCTAGCACTGAGAGGGAATGTAGAGGAATTCAGAGTCTCGCTTCAGAACAGGTACTCGGCTTTTAGTGAAGAAACCAACCTTAGCGTAGATACAATGAATGATAATCTGACGAGTATCATTACGGAGTGTGCAGTGGAAGTTGGAGGCAGGGTAGTTAGACAGGACACTGGCAAGCTTTCCCAGGAAACGAAGAATCTCATTAAGAAGCGTAAAATTATGAAAGTCTCAAGTACAACAGGCAAAATAGAACTGGCAGAGCTTTCGAAGTTGATTAACCGGCGTAAGGTATCCGATGTAAGAAGGTATTCCATGGAGAGAATTGAACACGCTCTGAAAAACGGAGGAAGTGTCAAAGCAGTGAAGAGGAAACTTGGGATAGGCAAAAATTGGATGTATGCACTAAGGGACAAAGAAGGCAAAATAACTACCAATATGAATAGGATAGTTAAAATAGCGGAGGAGTTTTACAGAGATCTGTACAGTAGCCGAGACAACCACGATCTTAATAATATAAGAACTAGCAGTAACCCAGATGACACCCCACCAGTAATGATAGAAGAAGTCAGAAAAGCTTTGGAGAGCATGCAAAGAGGCAAAGCTGCAAGTGAGGATCAGGTAACATCAGATCTGCTGAAAGATGGAGGACAGATTGTGTTAGAAATAGTAGCCACTCTGTTTACGAAGTGTCTCCTGACGGAAAGGGTACCAGAGTCTTGGACGAACGCTAACATCATCTTAATACATAAGAAAGGAGATGACAAGGACTTGAAGAATTACAGGCCGATTAACATGCTCTCTGTAGTATACAAGCTATTTACAAAGGTAATTGCTAACAGAGTAAAGAAAACATTAGAATTCAATCAACCAAAGGAAGAAGCAGGATTTCGAACAGGCTACTCAACAATCGACCACATTCATACTATCAATACGGTAATAGAGAAATGCTCAGAGTATAACTAACCATTATACATAGCGTTCATAGATTGCGAGAAGGCGTTTGATCCAGTAGAAATATCAGCCGTCATACAGACACTGCGGAATCAGGGCGTCGATAAAGCGTATATAAACATCCTGGAAGAAATCTGCAGGGGCTCAACTGTTACCATAGTGCTTCATAAAGAAAGCAACAGAATACCAATCATGAAGGGTGTAAGGCAGGGGGACCCAATCTCCCCAATGCTATTTACCGCGTGCTTACAGGAGGTTTTCATAAGCCTAGAATGGGAACAGTTAGGGATAAGAGTTAATGGAGAGTACCTTAGTAACCTGCGCTTCGCCGATGACATTGCATTGCTGAGTAACTCAGGGGACGAATTGCAAATCATGATTACGGAGTCAGACAAGGGGAGCAGAAAAGTGGGTCTTAAAATGAATCTGCAGAAAACGAAAGTAATGTACAACAACCTCGGAAAAGAGCAGCGCTTCGAGATAGGTAATTGTGCAATTCAAGTTGTAAAAGACTATGTCTACTTAGGGCAAGTAATAACTGCGAAGCCGAACCACGAGATTGAAGTGACTAGAAGAATAAGAATGGGGTGGAGCACATTTGGCAAGCACACTCAAATAATGACAGGTAGATTGCCACTATCCCTCAAGAGGAAGGTATATAACAGCTGTATCTTGCCGGTACTTAGCTACGGAGCAGAAACCTGGAGACTTACAAAGAAGGTTCAGCTTAAATTGAGGACGACGCAGCGAGCAATGGAAAGAAAAATGGTAGGTGTAACCTTAAGAGACAAGAAGAGAGCAGAGTGTATTAGGGAACAAATGGGGGTTAAGGATATCATAGCTGAAATCAAGAAGAGGAAATGGACATGGGCCGGTCATGTAGCGCGTAGACAGGATAACCGCTGGTCGTTAAGGGCAACTGACTGGATTCCCAGAGAAGGCAAGCGGGTTAGGGGGAGACAGAAGGTTGGGTGGGCAGATGAGATTAAGAAGTTTGCGGGTATAAATTGGCAGCAGCAGGCACAGGACCGGGTTAACTGGCGGAACATGGGAGAGGCCTTTGTCCTGCAGTGGACGTAGTCAGGCTGATGATGATGATGATGATATATATATATATATATATATATATATATATATATATATATATATATATATATATATATATATATATGTATATATATATATATATTCACGTGCTACGTGACGCCAAACAGGCTCGTAAAGAGTGTACCACACTCGCCGCCATGGCTACTATAGTGGCGCTGACTGACACTCCCACGTTTAAATTGACATAGATATTCAATAAAGTGGCTGGGGGATGGCTGTCGTGGTAGCTCAGTGGTAGAGCATCAAACGCGTTATTTGAAGGTCGCAGGTTTGGATCCTGCCCACGACAAGTTATCTTTTCACCCACTTTTGTTTCTTCTCATTTACAATACAATTGGCCTAATAACTTTTCCTATACTTTCCTTGGATATATTGTCTGTTAGATCTCTTTAATATTGTGTAAAACACGAAAAGCGAGCCCCCTTAGGTATGCATTTGTTTCCCTTATATATATATATATATATATATATATATATATATATATATATATATATATATATATATATATATATATATATATATTGTAGGTATCAATAAGCACATCTACTATCTTTACACAAATTCATCATCATGAGTGGTCGCTTCATCGTGTCTTCTGGGCCTAACAGAGGTTGCCTTCACCGTTACATCACAAGTGGCGGAGTGTGCTCTACGATCTTCCGTCCTCTCCCAGCCTGATCTGCCTCCTGGAGCTCCGCTCAGGTCGTCGTTTGTGCCAGGTGTCCGATAATATTCCTCAAGACGAGCCAATCGGCGCTTCTGCGTCTACCTCCACGGCCCCGGCTACCGCAGCCTATCTATCGTGGATTATCACGGCGCACCAATGTGAGCCGCCCACGTTCGCCGGACTTCGAGGTGAAGATGTGGAGGATTGGTTGGACGAGTTTAATCGAGCGAGTTCCACTAAGAACTGGGATGATCCTACCAAGCTTCGCCGTGTTTCTTTCTATCCGATAGGCGTAGCGAAAATATGGTTTTTCAATCATGAAACGGACATTACGAACTGGACAGGTTTCAAGCAACAGCTTCGCCAAATTTTCGGCACCCCGGTGGTTCGTTCAACTCTCGCGAAGAAAACACTGGATGCTCGCAAGCAGCAATCCGGTGAGTCCTACACATCGTACATAGAGGATGTGCTTGCTCTCTGTCACCGTTTCAGCACGTCCATGTCTGAATCTGAGAGAGTTCGTAATCTATTGAAAGGGATCGGCATGGTCGCATTCAATGCCTTGGTCGTTCAAAACCCGACTACAGTCGCTGACGTTGTTGCCACGTGCCAACGCCTAGAGGAACTTGAATACCCACGGTTACCGCCGGACAGCGCTGAAAACACCACCACGACTGATTCCTCATTGCGTGCCATGATCCGGGCGATTATACGGGAAGAGCTGCAATCTTTCGGCCTCTCAATGACACCGAGTCCACCTCCCTCCTCCAACACTGTTTTGCGCGACGTTATCAAAGAGGAGTTGGCGTCCATGACCGGGCCAGCGTATGTATAGTCTTTAGTACCTCGACTCCAGCTGACGTACGCACAAGTCCTCACTGGCTCACCACCCGTCGTACAACCGATGCCCGCACACTCGATGCCTGTCCCGCTGGCTTCGTTGACTCCGAGTGCGCCTACTCAGCCCTTTCTACAACCGTGGCGGCCGCATCGTCCGATCTATTATTACTGCGGCTATTGGGGCCACATTGCACGCATCGGTCGAAAGCGTCAGCAGGACGAGCGTCGTGGATTCGACACCTACGGACGGGATGATGGGACAAGCTGGTACGCTTTCCAACGTCGTCCTTATGATCCGCCGCTACGTCGCTCACTGTCTCCAACTGCGACATCTGAGCCAACCGGTTCTTACCGCTCTACTAGACGCCGCTCACCCTCACCCCTCCGCCGTTCCAAGTCTCCATTGCGACCTGTCTCGCAATTCACCAACCAACGCCCGGAAAACTAACCTCTGCAGCTTTTGGAGGAAAAGCTGCATCGAACGAAAAGACAGAAATTCCTCCAGTGCGTCCATATAATACAATATCTGTTTTAATAGAAGGTGTGTACGTGGAAGCTTTATTAGACACTGGTGCTTGTTTGTCTGTGATTGATCGTTCTTTGTGCTCACGTCTGCGAAACGTCACCACCCCTTATGATGGACCCACACTGCACGCTGCTCAAGGGGACGCCATCAGACCTGCGGCTATGTGCACCGCCCGTGTTTTTATAGCTGGTCTTTTTTATTTTGTGCAATTTGCTGTGCTGAGTTTGTGTGCCCACAAGCTTATATTAGGCTGGGATTTTCTGTCTATGGCGAACGCTTCCATCTGCTGTCGAGAAAATGTTGTTCATATGGTGGAAATTGACTATGCCCTGTATGCGGATGACAAGCCCGCTCGCTTGCTCGCTGCTGAAGATACCGAGCCACCACCTGGTCATCAGCGGATAGTTGCCATCACTTCTAATGTGATCGACTCTGGTGACGTGTTTGTCCAACCATGTGCACGCTCTCTCGCAAGAGGTATAGCCCTTGCTTCAGGTCTAGCGCGGTTCCACAATGGCTCCGGACTTCTTTTTCTACGCTGCAAACCAGACTTCTGAGAAAATTCTCATTCCTAAAGGCACCACAATGGCTTGCGTTTCTGAATCTCAACCTGTCTCTGTTGTCCCGCTTATGCCAGCGTGTTCTGACCTTCCTTCTATTGGACGTTCATCAAGCGTTTCTGTTCTTCCTGCGACTATTAGTCCAGAACTGACCTCTTCACAGACAGATGAGTTGCTTGCCTTGCTACAAAAGCATAGGAGATTGTTTGATGCCCATTCCTCATCTCTGGGGCAGACGTCCATTATTAGGCATCGTATCCCGACCGATGGCACTTCCATCGTACGCCGTCGACCATATCGCGTCTCTTCGTCCGAGCGTGAGATCATTGAACAAAATGTAGCCGATATGCTGCAACGGAACATTATACGTCCATCTGCGAGTCCTTGGTCATCCCCTGTTGTTTTAGTAAGGAAAAATGATGGCTCCGTGCGATTTTACGTTGACTACAGTGCACGTAATAAGATTACCCACAAGAATGTTTACCCCATGCCGTGCATAGACGATGTTTTGGATTCACTGCAAGATGCTGAGTGTTTCTCAAGCCTAGACCTGCGTTGAGGTTACTGCAAATACCAATGCACGAGGATGACAAAGAAAAGACAGCGTTTTCAACACCAGATGGGCTACGAATTCAACGTCATGCCATTCGGCCTTTGCAATGCTCCAGCAACATTCGAGCGGATGATCGACACAGTTTTACGAGTCTTGAAGTGAAAGACTTGCTTGTGCTATTTAGACGATATCGTTATTTTCTTGTCAACCTTCCCTCAGCACTTGCAACGAATGGACGAAGATCTTACGTGCCTTGCAAACGCAGGCCTTCAGCTGAACACCAAGAAGCGCCGTTTTGCGAGCAAGACGATTAAAGTGCTATGCCACATCGTAAGCAAGGACGGTATTCGTCCTGATCCTGACAAGATTTCCGCTGTCGAACACTTTCCGCGTCCTGAAAAAGCCAAAGATTTGAGCAGTTTTCTTGGCCTCGCTTCTTATTTTCGCCGATTCATTCGAGACTTCACCTCAATAGCTTCACCATTGCACAAGTTGCTCGGATCAGGTGTCGCCTTTGTGTGGTCTCCTGAATGTGAAGCGGCGTTTGCCCAACTGAAGTGTGCACTCACATCCGAACCAGTCCTCTGCCATTTTGACAAAACCGCGCCTACACTCCTGCATACAGACGCTAGTGGTCGAGGCATTGGTTGAATTCTCCTACAGCAAGACAAATCTTCACGTGAGAAAGTCGTCACATACGCGAGCCGTGCACTGACCCCTGCCGAAAAGAATTATACCATCACCGAACACGAGTGCTTAGCGGTCGTATGGTCGATACAAAAGTTTCGACCTTATCTCCACGGCCGCCACTTTATTGTGGTTACGGACCATCACGCCTCGTGCTGGCTCTCGACAATCAAGAACTTCTCCGGCCGCCTTGGTCGCTGGATTATTCGCTTACAAGAATACGACTTCACGATCACATACAAGTCGGGAAACAAGCATCCAGACGCCGACGCACTTTCGCGTTGCCCGCTCTCTTTGGAGCCGCTTAACAAACCCGCCACTGCCGCACTCGAGAAGCTTTCGGATGTCTCTTTCCTACATGTTTCGTCAATAGCTAATGTGAACCCAACTTATCCAAGCGAGTGTGGTTTGTTCTTATCTCACCAACGTGCTGACCCTTACTGTCGCCGCACCTTGGACCGTCTTGACGGGACTTGCCGGCCCCCTAACGCCCGTCTTCGCAGACAGCTGACGCAATTCAAGCTCAACAACCACGTCCTGTAGCGTCATATCTACCACCCTGATGGTCAACGCTGGGTGCCCGTTCTACCTCGCTCTCTTCGGGCTCAAGTCCTCAAGACATATCACGACGACATGTCTGCTGGACACATGGGCTTCCAGAAAACGTATGACCACATAAGATGTCATTACTACTGGCCGGGCTTGCCCACCTGTGTCGCAAAGTACCTTGCCTCATGCACCCTTTGTCAGCGTCGCAAGCTACCTACATCAACTCGAAGTGGACAATTACAACCGCTCCCGTGTACCCTGCATTCATTCGAGGAAGTTGGCATTGACCTCTATGGTCCGCTTCCTATGACTGTCACGGGCAATCGATGGATAGTTACAGCTGTCGACCACCTGACCCGCTATGCCGAAACAGCTCCCGTGTCTTCTGCCTCAGCTTCGGAAGTGGCCAACTTCATCCTTCGAGCAATAATCCTTCGACACGGAGCTCCTCGTGTAATACTGAGCGACCATAGAAGAGTATTTCTTTCAGAACTCGTCGAAGAAGTGCTCAAGGTATCCGGCACTACACACAAAACAAGCTTCAGTTACCATCCTCAGATGAACGGCCTGACTAGGCGCTTTATCGTACACTGTCAGATATGATAGCGATGTATATTGAACCCGACCACAGAAACTGGGACACCATTTTGCCATTTGTCACTTTTGCGTTTAATACCTCTGTACAGCGCACAACCGGTTACTCGCCGTTCTACCTCGTCCACAGTCGCTTCCCCTCTTCTTTCCTCGATGTTTCGTTCTTCTCTGTGCCTGTCAAACCATGTTCATCTTCAAGTGAAGAATACGTGTCTCGTCCACTTCATTGCCGCCAGCTGGCTCGCGTCAACAACTGAAGCCAAGCAACAAGATCGCAAGCTTGAATATGATGCCTCTCATCGTTCCGTGTCGTTCAGCCCTGGCGACGAAGTCCTCTTTCTTACACCCATTCGCACTCCTGGACTGTGCGAGAAGTTTCAATTACGTTTTATTGGCCCCTATACTATCTCGAAGCAAACATCTCCTGTGAATTATCGCGTGGCACCCGTTCTTCTTCCGACGAACTGCCGCTACAGGGCAGCAGAAATAGTCCACGTATCCCGCATAACGCCTTTCATATGGCGTTCATCTTCGCTTTAAACGGCGGCCAAGAACTGCGGTCAGGATGACCGCTTTCACGGGGGGGGGGGGCGGGGGAGTTAGTGTAGACATTCATTAAGCACATCTACTTTCTTTACACATTTTCATCATCATGAGTGGCCGTCATCTTCATCTGCTGTGGGGACTTGGCTTGTCTGAGTTCAGTGCCTTGGGCGTGGTCGCTTCATCGTGTCTTCTGGGCCTAATAAAGGTTGCCTTCACCGTTACATCACAGTATATATATATATATATATATATATATATATATATATATATATATATATATATATATATATATGTGTGTGTGTGTGTGTGTGTGTGTGTGTGTGTGTGTTCGTTTTTTTTGAAATTCTGTACCCAGGCATATTGTTTTTTATTAAAAAATGGCAGCATATTCATGGGGTGAATGATGGAAAGTGGGGCGAAGCATCCATCCGTTCATGCGTCCGTCTGTGTGACCGTCCACGCGTGCGTCTGTTCATGCGTCCGCACGTCCGCACCTGCGTTCATCCATGCATCCGCCTCTGCGTCCGTCCATGGGTCCATCCGTCCATGCATCTGTCTGTGTGTCCGTTCTTCTATGTAGTCAACACTCCAGGTACCAGCATGTGGCATCTTTTCATCATATATTCCGCATTAGGGAGCCTTCATGTGCACGCGTCTCCATGTTTTAGGGTGGTGTCAGCCTTTGACCCACCACTTGCCGCCACCCGCTAAAACATAATGTTGCCAGTACCGGTTTCCGTGGCAACAGGCGCCTTGTTGGTTCTTGCGGCCAGGCGTTCCTGCCGCGTCGCACTGCACCAGCTGCATGTTGGCGCGGGTGTGCAAGCTGCGGTATGAGCTGCGTTTGATTACTCCATAGACGTAGCTTCCGCTACGACACCATCCTTGTGCTAACCACACATAAAAGAAATTTGAAGTCTATATGCCAGGGTGCTGCATGCCACAATGCAAAACCATCTGGAGACCTTCCCGCTTCCCGACTTGCTCTAGCCAACAGAAACGCTGGGCTACACAAGTGAAGTGAGACTGCTTGGAGGCGACTACTTCTCGCCGTGTTTGTGAGGTGAGTACCCGTTTTATTGCGAGTTGGCTGAGTATATCACCGCACATTTCGTGAAATGGCTGACTTAGCCATGAAACAAAAAACAGTTTGAGCAAAGTAAGTACAGTATAATAATGAATTAGGTCCGCTGCGATAGATGACGCGATTGTCGTACTCCTGGATTTGGAGTGCCCACAGAGCTAGGCAGCCAGTGGTGCGTTACCAGGTCGAATGGGCAACCGTACAAATAAGGGCGGAACTTGCGAAGCGCCCACACTAGCGCCAAGCACTCTTTTTCAGTGACGCTGTAATTGGCCTCAGCTTTAGTGAGTGTGCGACTCGCATAAGCGACGACGTATTCGGAGTAGCCCGGCTTGTGTTGGGCGAGGACGGCGCCTAGACCAACCCCACTAGCGTCTGTGAGAACATCCGTTGCAGCTGTTAGGTCGAAATGCCGAAGAATTGGAGGAGATGTTAGCAGACTACGGAGCGTGGCAAACGCGACGTCGCAGTCAGGAGACCAGGATGAAAGGTCTGCGTCACCGCGTAGGAGGGTGGTCAGTGGTGACATGATCGACGCAAAATTTCGCACGAAGCGGCGAAAGTACGAGCATAGTTCGACAAAACTGCGTTTTCTTTCAGTGTAGTAGGTTTCGGGAACTCAGCGACTGCTCGCAGTTTTGCAGGGTCGGGTCGAACACCATGCTTGGACACGATGTGCCCTGAGATGGACAGCTCTCGCGTGGCAAAGCGGAACTTTTTAAGGTTCAGTTGGAGCCCAGCGTTGGTTAAACAGGTCAGAACCAGTTGGAACCGAAGCAGATGAGTAGAAAAATCGGGAGAGAAAACGACACCGTCGTCGAGGTAGCATAGACACACATACCACTTCAGTCCACGCAGTGTGTTGTCCATGAGTCGTTCAAACGTGGCAGGAGCATTACGAAGCTCAAATGGCATTACGGTAAATTCGTACAGGCCATCTGGTGTAACGAACGCAGTTTTCTGGCGATCAGCTTCTGCCATAGGAACCTGTCAGTATCCAGATCGTAAGTCTAAGGAGAAGAAGAATTCGGCTCCTTGGAGGCTGTCAAGGGTGCCGTCGATGCGCGGTAATGGATAGACGTCTTTCCGCGTCACCTTGTTTAATCGCCGGTAGTCGACGCAAAATCTAATCGATCCATCCTTTCGAACCAGAATGACAGGAGATGCCCCAGGACTGTGCGATGGTTGAATAACGCGACGGCGTAGCATCTCTTCGACCTCGTCGTTGATGACGTGACGTTCTGCAGCAGAGACACGGTACGGTCTTTGACGTAATGGCTGGTGCGAACCGGTGTCAATGTAGTGGTGCACTGCGGATGTCCGACCCAATTGCGGCTGAGAAACGTCGAATGAATTCGCGAAGTGCTGGAGGAGATTAAGAAGCTTGGCGCGTTCATGGGCACTTAAGGTGTCGGCGATGGAACTCAAGAAGGTGTCACTCGATGAGCATTCCAGTGGGGAAAGGGCATAAAGTTCGGTCAAGGCGCTACTGCACGATTCGTCTGGCATGTTAAGGAATAAAGAGGAATCGAGGTACTCCACTCGACCGAGACATTCGCCGGCAAGTAGCGTAAGCGGTGCAGAAAGGGGGTTGTGGACGAAAATATTGTTTAGGCCAGCAGTGACGTCAAGTGTAGCGAAAGGCAAGGAAACGGCTCTGCGGCTCATGAAAATGTCGGAAGGTGTAAATATTACCTTAGCATCGTTATGGTCATCGCAGCAAACAGGGATAACTGCAAGAGAGGCTGGCGGAATTTCAGTGTCTTCACGTATGACGAGTTTTGGGGACCGCTCAAGAGTTTTGTGCAAAGGTTCGTCAGACAGGTGCGAAAATTGAACTTCAGCGCGTGCGCAGTCGGTGATGGCATGATGATGTGGCAGGAAGTCCCACCCGAGGATAACGTCATGCGAACACACCGAAAGGACGATGAACTTGACAACTTACATACAGCCTTGGATGAAAATGCGGGCTGTACAGGTGCCGAGAGGTCGAACTGGTTGTGCGCTAGCCGTACGAAGCGATAGTCCAGAGAGCGGCATGGTCACTTTGCGTAGGGAGCGGCGGAGCTGGGCGGCTATAACAGAAATGGCAGCACCTGTGTCGATGAGGGCAAAGGTAGAAACACCATCGACAGATATGGTGACGACGTTAGGAGGTGAAGTGCGAGGACTTGGGCATTTCGACGACGGCGCAGTTCTTGCCTGTGGAACTGCTGCGTTCAGTTTTCCCGGTTGGAGTAAGCGGGTCGGGGACGCATTGGGGACAGAGATCGCCTGCGAGGAGACGGCGAGCGGGGAGAGTGAGTCGGAGCTGGGGGCTGGGGTGACTGAGACTCGGGAAGGTTAGTGTAGCCATACTGCGGTGAAGGATAGAGAGCAGGTAGGTGCGTGGGCTGCGGGGCATACGGTAACGGCCAAGTAGCGTAGTGTTGTGATTGGAAGTGACGACGACAATATCGTGCCACGTGTCCTGGAGTACCGCAGGCGTAGCTGATCGGTCGATTGTCAGCAGTGCGCCAGGAATTGCTGACTCGCGGTGCGGCCCAAGGTGTTGAAAGAGGGGTAGAGTGGGGAGAAACTGCACGCATGGGTGGCAAAAACTGCTGGCGGGGTCTGCTGCGTACCACCTGGGCATAAGTAAGAGGCGCGGCCACGGGCTGCATAGCCGCTGCATGAGGAACAGGCATGGCCACAGGCTGTTGGTGGGCAGCGACGGGAACAGCCTGAGCTACCTCTTCGGCAATAACGTCGCGGAGTGGTGAGGGCAGACGAGAGGACGGCGGCTGCTGCGTGAAGCGAATGAACGACAGCTGCCGAGCTACTTCTTCACGCACAAAGTCTTTAATTTCTTGCAGAGTTGGTGAGTAATCAGTAACAGAAGTAAGACTGGATAGTGAGTCGGCGTGTGAGGAAAATGGCCGAGTCAGGGCGCGCTGCTTCTTCAACTCGTCGAAACTTTGACATAAAGTCACAAGTTTCGCAACAGTGGCAGGATTGCGCGCCAGGAGCATCTGAAATGCACCGTCATTTATTTCTTTGAGAATATGCTGAATCTTCTCGTACTGAAGCATGGCGGTGTTCACATGGTTGCAAAGACCAATAATGTCTTCGATGTAACTGGTGAACGATTCAGATGGCTTCTGTGCGCGAGTCCGCAAGCGTTGTTCGGCTCTGGACTTGCGGACAGCGGGTCGGCTGAAAATGTCAGCAAACGACGTTTTGAAGATGGACCACATCGTAATTTCGTTTTTGTGGTTGTTATACCACATTTCAGCCACGTCAGTGAGGTAAAAGATGACGTTAGTCAACTTGTCCGCATCATCCCACTTGTAGTTTGTGCTCACCAGTTCGTAGTTAGCGAACCAGTTTTCCACGTCGGTCTCATCAGCTCCGCTAAAGACCTTGGGCTCTCGGAAACGAGAACGCCGGGGTTGCTGGGGGATGCAGTGGAAGAGCCAGGTTGCGCGTTTTTGGTGGCTATGATGGGAGGTAGCGTTCAGTTGCGCAGCTCCAGGTTTAGGCGACGGCGAATGGCAGCACCCAGGTTCAGGCGACGGGGATTGTCAGCACCCTCCACCAGTTGAAAAGGGGTTTGTTGGCGACTGTTGCGACGGTGGCCCTATGATGAAACCACGATGGGTACAGAGCAACGGTCAAGCAGATGCCGGCGATGATCAGCACGAGCTGAGTGAGAGAAGCCCAGCACCCAGTACCCAAGCGGTGGCGATGTTGCTTGCCAACGATGCGTTTTCTTCTTCACATACGCTTCGTTCGGCTACGCTGTGCGAGCGGAAGATGGTTGAGTATGCTTGTTTATCTTTGTAGTCGAAGCGCAGTTCCTCAATCGAATGATATGACTAGTTGAGTGTGTGGTCCTGCATGCATTCACTATCTGCACTTTGTCGGTTTCCGAAGCCCTCACTGCATTCGTCGTGGAAAACGCCAGGCCCGTAAACCACCCACAGACGCTCCCGTTCGCTTCTTCCTTTTCTGGCAGATGTTCACATTCCTGCAATTTTAGCTCGGTTGCTGGGTAAGGGCATTTGGAGAGGTAGACAGATGAGCCGATGAACGCGTTCCCTGTAGGCGCTTGTCTTGCACAGCTGCAACGCAACTAACTTTTTGTGTGGCTTGCCATGGGGTATTCGTTCTTCGCTTCAATGACACGCGCAACCACACCGAAACTCGCTCAATAATTGCAAACAGGACTTCTCTTTAAAAACATAGGATGCGACAGATTTGCTGTTCGTGTCCGTCCATCCTTCTGTCTATCTGTCGGTCCTAAACGGAGCAGTATATGTGCACTAAGCAAGTCAGTTGTCAGCCTATAAGTCATATATGCCCTATGTGGTGCATCATCATTTGTGTCGTCCTTTTGTTTCATAACCAGACACACAGATGATTTGATATCCTAAACTCCACTTTTATTTAGTGCTTGTCGAGAAAATGTGTAAGGACTCCGTATATGTAGTCGGAGCCGTGTATGATTTTTTCTCTTATTGCTTTACTCTAGGCCCACTGCGAGGACACAAGCTTCCAGCAAAGGAGGCAGGATGGTTTGAAGACACAAGGCCAGATGCCGTTTGGATGGTGTTTGCAATAAAATCTGACCTGGAAAAACTTGATTTCTCCCTCGTTGTTCCCCTTTGCTTATCTTCTAGCCTAATATACAGGCTTGTGGGCATAGGGGGAGGGCGGTGTAATGTGATTGAATGCCCTACTTTTTCGGGCAATGCTTACAGCTTGTAAGGTTTTCAAGCAGTCATTGCACAGATTCGTTCGCAGGAACTAAACTTGCTGTAGGAAATTATATTACGGAGAAACGCAATGTTTAGGGTGTGAGAAATAGGCTAGCTGAGCTATTCGGTTTACAGAAAACATCGCGAGCTACCCGTTTGTTTATTCTGCCTTCCCTGTCGTTACGAGTTCCATCATATAAACAGCACAGTTTCGAGCATTGCACTAAGAGGTCTTTGAGGTATTTGCATTGCTAAGGTGAATAGTCTTCATGAATGGCGCACAGACATTGAAGCACATTCATAGTGACATCGAGGTTCTCCCTCTCGCAAATATGGGCTCTCTAAATACCCTCACTCCGCCAATGCAGTGGGTCTACCAAGTGGGAGAAAAGAACTGTTTTAACAATATTTTATACAAACTCGAGTCACGAACATCTCTTTCTTGTTTTACCCAACCACGGCTAAGTGCAGAAAACAACCCTTCAGCCTTTAGCACTTGCTATACAAAAAAAAACCCTCTTCTCGTTGAAACCCACGCTGCCGTCAATGTAAATGAGCGACCACTCGGAACCAACATGGCGGCTCGTCAAGTATGAAGGCCGTTTTAGCCAGTTGTAAGCAACCATGATCGGATTTGTCACCACCCTAAAACACGGAGACGCGCGCACATAAAAGCTCCCTATTCCGCATATAGAAGCACCGCATTCCAGCGGACATTCCACCGACTAAACGAGACTTAACACGCACACTTTATTACGGCTTGCGCTTCATGTCTACTTCCCGCCTTTAACCACATCAAGTTCATGGTGTATACTAGGTCACTGTATTCATGGCACTGGTGCCCAACGCTCACCAAACCTTTCTAAAACCAAGAAGGTTACGCCCAGCGAGCATAACGTAGCAACCCTTACTTTTCAGATTGTGCTCAATGTACATGCCAATGGCTGCTGATGGGGATTGAAAGGCAGGAGAATTCGGATTTGGCACACGCACACTTTCTTACGGCTTGCGCTTCGTGTCTACTTCCCACCTTTAACCACCTCATGTTCATGGTATATATTAGTTCACTGTATACATGGGACTGCAGCCTAACGCTCGCTAAACCTTTCTAAAACCAAGGAGGTTACGCCCAGCGAGTATAACGTAGCAACCCTTTCTTGTCAGATAGTGCTCAATGTACATGCCAATGGCTGCTAATGGGGAATGAGAGACAATAGAATTCGGCTTTTAGGTGACGCGCACGCTGCGAATTTTTTATTGTTTAACAACGCACAGGAGAAATCTCCCACTGGCACCACCTTGCAGGTCAAAGCTTAAGACATGTTACTACGATCATGAACGAACGGAAAACACATCAATGTATGCTTTACATCAGAAATATATGATGAAAAATTCCTCCTACTACATGACATTCATACGAAACAGTTTCATCAGATCTCGTGGCTTTGTGGTAGAACATCTGCTTGTCATGAATATGGCCTGGATGCCATATCAACTCGGGCCTGGAGGTTTTTATTTTTCATGTGCATCGTTCTCAATTTTTTTTCGATGTCAAACTAGAAACCGATTTTCCGACACCAACCGAAAACGCCGACACCGATATTTCTGCGAAACAGCGCATTAGCGCTATAGAGTTAAAAGATTAAAGAAAGACAAGACAACTACAAACTTGGGCGACGCTTCAGCTCCGCGTTCGTGATTTGAACGCGACTGGGCCTCGTGTGCATAAGCACAATTGCCGGTCTCGCAACAGTTCTCGGAGGACGGCTAAACCGTAACGAAAGTAAACAAACATGTGCGCACGAAACATTGGCCGCTTCAAGCCGTGCTCGATTTGCTACTGCAAGTACAGTTGCGAAACGCCCCCTATATTACAATTCTTTTTTTTCGCAAATCAGCGAATTGATCAGTACGCTTCCCTATACAGGGCGACACGCGATTGTACGCAGCTGATCTTTTTTGACGCCCCTGGTGCTGCTGCGGAATAAATATGTCTTAGTGCTTTCTAATTGGTGAGCCTTCAAAACACCCACTCCTTTGTAATTTGATGTTTTGACGCCTGCTGCGATTATGTGCTTCTTCCGCTCAATATGGCAGACGTTAATGAGACTACTCTCACCACAGGGCATTCATACGCTGCATTTTTTTCTTTTCACGTAATTTCAAGCATTGGCGTGACTGTGGTAGGAACACCAGTTTGCCATGCAGGAGTCATGCTCTTCGATTGCTAGTCGCACCAAACGCATTTTCGTTATTGATTCTATTTGCATATTGCTCGATTGTTCGCCCACAAGCAACAACGCCGACACCATTGCCCACTCGGAAATTTCAGTGGAATGACCTCCTTAATGCAATCACGTAGACGTATGTTCGCAGGCATAGTAGCGCTCACCGCGGTAGCCCAGAAGGCCTGAAACTGAAAACTGTGACAGACTTTGGTTCGAATGCGAATGCCTTAGATTCGTGAAATTCAATCCGTGATGTCAATGAAAGCTCGTTACGACTGGTTTCAAGGCATTCAGTATCAGCAGTTCACTTGGACCTGTTGCTGTTGTCAATCCCTTGAAGAGCGTGCGCATTGTGCTTAACAGGGATGTCAACACAGCCATGATATACGTACAGGTTTTCCTTGCGAAGATTGTCATTGAAATCTTGCACCAAGCTCTCTCTCAAGGCGCAATAGTAGTAATTAGTTAGATTTCTAATTTATTGTTCTTGGCTCAAAGTCACCAAGTCAGGAAGGCAATGTGCAGTGGTGCTGTCGGTAATTAACAGATGTTATGAAGCGTGCATAAAATGTTTGTTTTTGCCCAGGTTGGCCATTCAACACGGGACCGCTAATGATCTCCACTTATATTGTGAGAGGAATGCATCTTTACTTTTACTCGATGTTTTATTCTAACCTTTCGTAACGCTGCGAAAAAAAATAGGCGTTTTCAGATCAGCATTCACAAACGCCTGTAAAGAGGCAGTGCGTTGAATTCAGGGGAGCTCAATTGGTTTCTCGAGGATACTTTGACAGGCGCATATGAATAATGGTTGGTCGTGACTCGTACATTGGAATGCAATAACCGACGATTGTGTTGGCACCTAATCTATAATAACCAATTCTTTCTTCTTTTCTCGAAAATATTTATATTAGTTCGTTCATCAATACCTTTACCATCTTGTGCTGTTCGTTCGTATAGCAGAATTTTCCAGCTTCGCCTAAACACGTGAGCTCACAGTACCAGCTTAAAGAGCTTTAAGGAAAAAAAATTATTAGATATATGAATTACCTGCCTCAAATGCATTTTTTGTTTTCTTCTTGCTCAATGACTAAGCATTGTTGGTCCATCTGGATCAACCTTCTGTTTGAAACTTGGGCACAAAAGCGTGTGTCGGAATGCCACAGCCGCAAGCGGCCGTGGCATGGTTTTCAGCAAATCTGTAGGCGAACATTTGTAGTGAAAAAGGCTATTTACTCCAGTGCTACAAACTACGAACTTTTGGGCAATCACTCATTTGTAATCTGTTTCCACGGGGCTTCCTTGAAATCATGACGTGTCGCGATCTGGATCACTGTATATTCGTTCCAGACCTAAAACGTTTGCCGATAGCACACGTAGACAAAAAGGCAGGCAGGGAAAGAACTTTATAATAGAGAGGCTATCATTCGCTAGTATTCTTCTCGCTAGCTAATAAAACAATAGGAGCAGCAATAGGTCAACGAATCGATCTTTTCTCTCTGTTATTGAAGACTCGCGATCGCCTGCCCTTTATTGAACCGTTCTTTCGCCGGCTGCATTTAGCTTTGTTCGAACGTCAGCGACGTGGCATTTAAGGATTCTTCTAACAATGCACTTGTCGACGTTTGTACGAAAATAATCCTCAGGCGTTGTGGGGCACCCTGAGCTTCCCGGTCGACGCCGCTGGAATCGTCAATTGCCAAGCGGCAAAGAATGAGCTCCCATGTACTTGACATATGAGGGGCCTGGGAGTTCACGGGCGTCGCCTTGTACCTCCAAGTGACACGTTCGCCGTTGTACAAGCACCCAAGAGCTTTGGGGGTGATCGAGATAATGTGTGGCGAATACCGGGATATGTGGTTGCGACTGATTGCACTCGTTGCAACTAATAGGAAATGATAATAATATCTGGTGTTTTATGTCCCAAAACAAAATATAATAATATCTGGTGTTTTACGTCCCAAAACATCTTGATTATGAAAGATGCCGTACCTAAGGGCTCCGGACATTTCTACATCCGGTGTTCTTTGACGTGAACTGACGTCTAACAGTACATAAACCTCTATCATTTTGCTTACATTGAAATTCGACCTACATTGTCGGAATCGAACCCACGGCCTTAGGGTCAGTATAGCCGAGTTCCACATTCACTGCAGCGAACTAATAGAAAATTCAAGAGTGTCAAGAGACAATATAATTGGTAATTTGACACAAAAATATGAAATAACTCGAAGTATATGTTTGTATACGTATGAAATGAAGGTTTCGCAATCTTCTAGGCAATTGTTTAAATGTTATTGGAAGCATTTAGAGCCTGCCACGTGTGTCGCAGTACATAATTGTCCTACATGTTGAAACGCGAACAAAAACGTAAGCTGCCATTTCCCTCTGTGAAGTTGGATGGTGAAATGTGCTCTACATGGAATTTTTTATTCTTTTTTCGATTGGCGCTAGTAGGCCCTATAGCTTAAGTTAAACAGAGAGCAAGTGTCTTTAAAGGCGCAAGTGAAGGGCTTTATCGTCAGTCAATAATGTGGCAGAAAAAACGCTGCCCGCTGTTCGTGCATGTCGCTCAGCACTAATAGAGGTTATAGACAACACTAGACAGTTCTTAGCCAACACTAGGCACCATTACACTACACTGCTCAGCACTTGGTGGGACATTTGACAGTTGACATGACAACAGTCGGCATGACGTATATAATGTGCATGCGATGGCTGTCATGAGCATCGCGCTACTAATGACACGTCATGCATACGTGGCATCTTGCCAGTTCATGGGATGTCATTTAATGGTCGATTAGGGGTATAGGATACTGCCCAAAGTATCTTGGCTCCAGCGAGAGTTTGGAGGACGTACTTCGGGGTGTTGGTCATGCGTCTCTATACAATGTGTCTAGCCACCTGACTCATTCGTCTGCCTCGGCGGTACACTGCTTACGGCGCTCTGATTGCAGTGGTTGCGCTTCTGGTTGTAGAGGCAGAACCGAAAGTTATATCCCGGCTATGGCGGTCACTTTTCGATGGCGGTGAAAGACTACTGAGCCCCGCGTACAGTGCAACGTCAGTGCACATGTAGAAACACCAGATAGTTCAAATTCTCAGAGCCCTCATATACGGCAGGCCTCACATTTACATCATTGTTTTGCAGCTCGGAACACCATATATTTTAAACAAAGCACACAAGTGCTCGATATCTGCGTTGGCTCTTGAGATGTCGAGGGATCGCTTAAGGTGTGCAATCTCGCTTTCTTTTCGCATTATGAGCGATATATAAGACGGATGACGACACAACGAAAAACAGCTGTTGCCACACGTGGCAATGCTGCACGCGGACGCTTTAAAATGTACAATGTGGCTTATGGTCGCCTAAATGTCGGTTAGCGTTTTGTGGCCACACTGTTTTGGGTAGTAACAAATTCAAGACGTCTCTCTTAATATTCGAAAATGCAGTGGCCAAAACATTTTTAGTTTAAAGCAACAAGTATTGGTGAAATATTTGCCGCATGCAATAATGCGGGTAATATCACGTATGCATTATACACTTGCATTGGGTCAATTCAGGTAGGCTTGTTTTTAAAACTGATTCTACTGAAATTGGACTTTTAGTAAATTTGCATGCATTTTCGACCACAAAGCGTTCTCCAACTTAGCATCAAGCTCATTCCTCTTGTGGAGAAATTGCATGACTTCATGCTTTCAGTAGTGTCAGAGTTGGGCCCAAGACTGCTAGCCAAGTAACAGTGAAGCCATGAGTGTACATACATGAGATTATACTTAGAGGAAAAAAAAACTGAATTATTAATGAATGTCACCTAGGATGTTCTGAAACATCCAGTCCTAGCTGTTCTGGATATCTCTCTGAATGAGAAGCCTCTCACCGTGTTTTCGTGTGGTTTTGGATGCCGACGCCGATCACACAGGAACTGCACGCTGTCTGGATAGTTGACGTCATCAACGTAAGTCAACGCTCACCATGACACAGCCTTCGGCCACATTAGCAGCAGTAGGGTTACATCAGACGCTTTCAGTGAACAGTACGCAACAATCCTACGTACGCAGCATGATATATTGAGCCCGCTACAATCGAAGCTTCAAACAACACTTATAGTTTACCGTATTGACCATACCCGGATGCGTTTCGTTCAATCAGACATATCACATGGGAAATGAAACAGCTTTCGACTGCTTCTTAGCGTCATCGTTTGGTAGCAGTCGTTATAATCATTACTGGCATCATGCAAGTGAAACCGATCGTTGGATCTACGGTTTCATGTTCTGTGTCATAGTGAAATCTGGCTGCTGTTTCATTCGAGATCTCGCGGGACTTTTGCATAGTTAGCGCTACATATTGTTACGTTTGCGTCCGTAGGACTTTTTTTTTCGGGCGTACGCACGCATGTGTGGCATACATACGTAATGTAGTGCGCATGCGCACTTCTCTCTCGTAGCTATGTTGCGTACGTACGCCTGTTATGTACGCCCGACTAAAGGTCTCTATTGAAGCAAAGCACGAAAGCAACCGC
Organism: Rhipicephalus microplus; assembly: GCF_043290135.1. Taxonomy (NCBI): domain Eukaryota; kingdom Metazoa; phylum Arthropoda; class Arachnida; order Ixodida; family Ixodidae; genus Rhipicephalus; species Rhipicephalus microplus. The sequence goes on along the minus strand of NC_134704.1, from coordinate 100,313,130 downwards.
TCGCAGCCACTAGGTTTGTCCATGTGGCACGCCAGTGGAGTCATATGTCAGCCACCTAGAATGGCCGCCGTAACAATGCCCCGCAGCACTCCGGAACTCGACAAGCCACTCTAGGTGGTAGCCATAACAGTGGCTCCTCGCCTGATTTTTTGGGCCAGTTACTCTGCCGAGGTACTGGCCTCGTTCATCTACTGCAAAAAACGGCAAGCGGATAGGCAGCGCATCAATGAGTCCCTGGACCCCTCCCCCCGCTAGAATCCAAAAACAGTATGAATAGATGAATGGATGTATCTGGCTGTACCCTGTAGATAAGGCGGTAGCTCACGCCACCTAGCCATAAAGTTAAGTAGTATCACTACGTGTTTAAGGATTGAATTTCACTCGCGCCTTGATTGTAGCCACCAGCTTCCTCCTGGTTATTTCTGCCCATTTGAAGTTTATTTTGCTTCAGTGTCCCTAAACCCCCAAAATATTGAGCCATTCTTTTGCACTATAGAGTGGAGCCCTTTACAGGTCATTATCAAATGTTCAGAAATTTTCTCCTCCTCTCCACACGCACTACATACCGTGTCTGTGCCTTCGTGCTTTTCTCGGTACGTCTTAGTCCGCAATAATCCTGTTCTAGCCTCGAAGAGCAGAGAACTACCCCTAGAATTATCGTAGATTTTTTTCCTTGCAATTTCCCGCCTAAACGTTCGGCAGGACTCCAGTCATCATTTCAGAAGCATTCCCTTTTTCCACGTGTCCCTCTCTGTTTCCTTCACCTTCTTATCAACCGAGGTTTCCTTTTGGCTTGGTATTCTGCGGCTGCCTAAATACGTTCTTGACAATTTTCGAGTACAATTCTTCCATCTAGTATCAACATTCTTCATGTACAAGTAGCTGAAAACTTTTCTAGCCTAATGCTCGTCTCCCATTTTTCTCAATCGCTTTTCAGATTCGACCTTGCGGCTGGCTTCCCTGCACTCGAACGATGCCTATCACATGTCTACCTGTACCCCTTGATTTGGGGTATTCCCGTGTGCTCCCAAAGTGAGTCTGCCTATGCCACGTTGTTTCATTTCCAATCTTGCTTTCTGGCTAACCTCCCTGTCCTTTCTCTTTCAATCCTTATCCTCCTACTCCTCCTCCTCTTCCTCCAATCTAGCTTGAACCTTTCATTTCATGCACAACACCACATTGCTGAACGCCAAATCCGGGACCATGACACCTTTACAAATTCCACTCACACTATCATACCTACTGTAGTTCTATAGTGCCCTGTTTTTCATTACAGCTGCATTCCTGTTACCCTTGGTCATCAGGTATCTTTCGTTCTCCTCCATGTACTCAGCCCCGTTATTTGATCATACGCCCAATAATCTGTATTTATCCACTATTTCTAGCGTGACTACCTGTATCTTATGCTCACTGCCTTGGTTATCACTTAAAATCTTGATTGTCAATTTTCCCTGCTCAAATGCTCTGCAGGATGACCCGAGCTTCTCGGGAAGACAAGTTAGCTCCAAAGTCGCTCTGCATCGGCGATTATATGAAGACAGCATAAAGAAACATACCTAAAGAGCAGACACTCCCGTAGGACCCTGTGGCCCAGCTACTGCGCTGCTTTCAGCGCTCCAAGTGGTTGGTCAGAACCGGTATTGTCTTTAGCCTGATTAAAATAACAAAATTGTTTTCGTCCAGACGCAGGGATTTGAATGCGTGCCCTCATGCTCCGTAAGCGAGTGCCTTTACCACTAGGCTACACACCCAAGAGTCCGCAAAGAAAATAGATGTACAGTACATCTAAACCACATGAATGTGCCTCTTTGTACAAAAAATGCAGAAAGACAACACTTTCTAGTCATACTTCACTGTTCACTGTTGTGAAGCATTAAATGTCTTAAGTGGAACATTATGTAGAGCGGATATAATAAAATTGCAAAAGGTAATAAAGTTTCTTCTTTGTAAAAGATTGATGTCAAACTTGCGTATTCATTGTCCATCTGTGGAGGCTATTACATATCCTAACAAAGGAGTATTAATGGATGGTCGGATGGATGGATATGGCTGTACCCTTCGAATCGGGCGCTGGCTAGCGTCACCAAGCCGTAATACTTAATGAACCGAAAACTATATTTATTTTTTTCTCTTGAAATAGTGAGGTTAGGGATTCGTACTTTGCAGTGAAGGGTTTAAATTTTACTCGTGCCTTGACTTTAGAAACCAATCAGATAACCTCCTTCTAGTTAATTTTACCCGCTTAACGTCTTTTTGCCCTCCCTGTCCCTAAACCCAAGTGCTTTGAAAAACTCTGCGCCATCATCCTGAACAATAGGGTGAAGCCTTTTACAGAACATTATCAAGTGTTCGGCAGTTTTTTCTTGCTCTCCACACGCACTGCATACCGTGTCTACCCCTTCGTATTTGGGCCGATATGGCTTGGTTCGCAATACTCCGGTCCTGGCCTCAAACAGTAGAGAACTACCCCGAGTATAATCATAGATCCTTTCCTTGGCAATTTCCTGCTTAAAAGTTTGATAGATCTCTAGTGCGGACTTGTTAGTCATGCCAATTCTCCACATATCGTTCCCAGCTTCCTTCACCTTCTTCTTAACAGATCATTCTTTTTGGTTTGGCCCCCTGCTCTTTTCCAAGTATTTACCAGTCAATTTTCTGGTTCGCTTCCTCCATTTTGTGTCGACATTCTTCGTGTACAAGTAGCTGAATACCTTCCTAGCCCAACGCTCCTCCCCCATTTCTCTCAATCACTTCTCAAATTTTATCTTGCTGCTAGCTTCCCTGCCCTCAAATGATGTCCATCCCACATCACCTTGTACTCCCCGATTTGGTGTATTCCCGTGAGCTCCTAAGGCAAGCCTACCTATTCCACGATGCTTAATTTGTAATCTTGCTTGAACTTTTCATCTCATGCACAAGACCGCATTGCCGAACGTCAGACCAGTAACCATGTCCTCTTTCCATATTCCTCTCACATCATACCTATTGCAATTCCACAGTGCCCTGTTTTTCATTACCGCTGCGTTCCTGCTACATTTAGTCGTCACGTATGTTTAGTGTTCCCTTAGGTACTCGGCCCTATTGCTTATCCATATGCCCAGATATTTGTATTTATCTGTTATCTTTAGCGTGACCTCCTGTATTGTAAGCTCACTACCTTCATTGTCATTAAAAATCATGACTGCTGATTTTTCTTTACTGAATATGAAATCTAACCTATCTCCCTCATTACCGCATATGTCCACAAATCTCTGCAAATCTTCCTTGTTGTCGGCCATTAGCACTATATCATCTGCGTACATCACTGCTGGTAGTGCATGCTCAATGAGTTTTCCTTGTTTGACAAAAGAGAGGTTGAAACCCAGTCCACTTTTCTCTAATTTGGCTTCTAATCCTTGTAGGTACATCATGAAGAATAAGGGTGACAGGAGACACACCTGCCTAAGTCCCTGTTTTACATCTGCAGGCTTGGATACCTGTTTTTTCACTTTGTAATTACCTTGTGACCTTTATTGATATCTTTTAAAAGATTGGCGACCACATCTTCCACGCCTAGTGTGTCCAGTATTCTCCACAATTCCTCTTGAACCACGCCATTGTACGCTTCCTTGATATCCAAAAATGCTAGGCACAGGGGCCTGTGTTCCTTTTCTGCTATTTCGATGCACTGCGTCAGTGAGAACAGATTGTCTTCCAACCTCCTGTGTTTCCAAAACCCATTCTGCAGTTCCCTCAGCACCCCCTCATCCTCTATCCATGCCTGCAGTCTTTCATTTATAATCTGCATCGCCAGCCTGTAGACCACTGATGTCACTGTTATAGGACGGTAGTTGTTTATGCGAGCTTTGTCCTCCTTTTCTTTATAGATCATGCTCATCCTGCTAAGTTTCCATCCATTGGGAACTTCTCCAACGATTATTATTTTGTTCACTGCCTCTCTCAAAGCCTTTTAGTCTTCAGACCTAATGTCTTTATCAGCACAATTGGAATACCATCTGGGCCTGTTGATGTACTACTAGGAACCCTTTTCTCAGCCCTTTCGCACTCTCGTTGTGAAAATGGAGCCATTGCGCCCCACGTGATTCATTCATGTCTATTTTGGTGCATAAAGCACTTCTTAGTTGAAATTTTTCTGTCACCCTTGTTCTTATATATTCAATGGCTTCGTCCCCTTCTAGCCTAGACCTAGAGCTGTAGTTATAAACCTCTGCTCTAGGCTCGTCTCATTTCTTAGAGAGTTTAGATGGTTCTAAAATTTCGCAGCTGCCTTTCTATCTTTTTTATGTACTTCTGCCAGCCACTGAGCTCTCTTTTAATCTTTTCATTGATCAGAAGGGATGCATTTCTTCTACAGCGTAGAAAGATTTCCGATTTTCTTTCAAAATCATCTGTCAGTTCACCCCGCTGCTTAGCATGTCTGAGTTTCCTAGAGGCTTCCTGACATTTTGCTATGGCTCTCTTAACTTCCTCATCCCACCAACTTTTTGGTTTTTGTCCTCTTTTTCGGGGTGACTTGCCACGTGCCTGAGCAAGCTCTAGCTCAAACAGTCTAATTAGATTCGTGTATGTCCACACTGTTTCATTATCCTCAGTGATTACTTTCTCAATTTGTTTAAAGGCTATTTCAAATTGCCTTTCTGAATAAAAATTTTCCTGTAGTTGCTCATCTTGTCTCCTTCCCACTTTGACTGCTCTTCCAAAACTTAGCTTGATACGTTTGTGATCACTACCCAGACTTTTGGAGCAACCTTCACCTATGTGCATTCCCCTGAGCTTATCATACATCCTAATTGACATCAGGGCGTAATCTATAGTCGACTGTAGCCTTCCTACCTCCCATGTTATTTGCCCTTCACACTTCTCGGTACTGCGCTGTATCTCTATAGGTTCAAATACCTTTTCTTCCCATTTTGTAACTACCTTGTTACTTTTATAGGTATCCTTCGGAAGATTAGTTATTCCATTTTACACATATAGTGTGTCAAGTATTCCCCACAAGTCTTCTTGAATCACCCTATCGTAAGCTCCCTCGATATCTAGAAACGCCAACCACAGGGTCCTGTGTTCGTTTTCCGCTATTTCAATACACTGCATCAATCAAAACAGATTGTCCTCCAAGCTCCTTTGTTTACGGAACCCATTTTGTTGTTCGCCCAGTACCTCCTCATTTTCCACCCCTGTCTATTTCCTTTACAATCTGCATCATCAGCCTGCAACTTACTGATGTCACTGTTAGAGTGCGGTAGTTGTTTATATCAACTTTGTCCCCCCTTTTTTTATAGATCATGCTCATCCTGCTTAGTTTCCATCCATTGGGAACTTCTCCATCGATTATTATTTTGTTCACTGCCTCTCTTATTGTTTGCCTAGGGTTTTCTTCTAGTTTCTTTATTACCATAACTGGGATGCCGTCAGGGCCTGTTCATGTGCTATTAGGAACCCCCTTTTCTCTTCTTTCCCACTCTCCATGCCTCAGTAGAGCCACTGCGCTAATTGATTCATCCTCATCTTATACGGTGCATGCAGCGCTTTCTTGTTTTTCAAAATTTTCTGTCAATATTGTTTTTAAATATACTCCATTGCCTCGTCCCCTTCTTGTCTAACCCCTTGAACTGTAGTTATAAACATCTGTTCCATGCTTGTCTTAATACTCAAAAATTTGAGATGGTTCCAAAACTTAGCAGCTGCCTTTTTATCCTTTTTACTTACTGCCGCCATCCATAGGGCCACCTTGCTCTTAATATTTTCACTGATCAGATTGCACAATTACATTTTGCTGCTGAAAAAGTTATCCCATCTTTTTTTTTTGACATCATCTTCCGGTTCACCCCTCTGTTTAGCATACCTGTGTTGCCTAGAGGCTTCCTGACGTCTTGCTATGGCTCTTTTGACTTCCTCATCTAACCAGTTTTCTTATTTGTGTCTGCTTCTCCTGGTTCTGCTTTTCCCGGTTGACACGTTAAAAAACCCTAGGTGGTCTAAATTTTCGGAGCCCTCCACTACGGCGTCTTTCACAATCATATGGTGGTTTTGGAACGTTAAACCCCCCATATAAAATCAAGATTGACTCGTACATTAGCAAGCTCTAACTCAAACCTTCGATTTAGATTTGCGTGCGTCCCCTCTGTTTTAGCAACCTCGGTGATTATTTTCTCAATGTTTTAGTTGGTATTGCTATTTGCCTTTCTGAATAAATATTACTGTGCCGTTGCTCATAACGCCTTCTATATATTTTCATTTCTCTTTAGAAACTCAGTTTTATACGTTTGTGATCACTACCTCATCATCATCATCATAATCGTCATCATCATCATCATCATCAGCCTGACTACGTCCACTGCAGGACAAAGGCCTCTCCCATGTTCCGCCAGTTAACCCGGTCCTGTGCTTGCTGCTGCCAATTTATACCCGCAAACTTCTTAATCTCATCTGCCCACCTAACCTTCTGTCCCCCCCTAACCCGCCTCCCTTCTCTGAGAATCCAGTTAGTTACCCTTAATGACCAGCGGTTATCCTGTCTACGCGCTACATGCCCGGCCCATGTCGATTTTCTCTTCTTTATTTCAACTATGATATCCTTAACCCCTGTTTGTCCCCTAGTCCACTCTGCTCTCTTCTTGTCTCTTAAGGTTACACCTACCATTTTTCTTTCCATTGCTCGCTGCGTCGTCCTCCCCCATTCTTATTCTTCTAGTTACTTCAATCTCGTGGTTAGGCTCTGCGGTTATTACCTGCCCTAAGTAGACATAGTCTTTTACAACTTCAAGTGCACTATTACCTATCTCGAAGCGCTGCTCTTTTCCGAGGTTGTTGTACATTACTTTTGTTTTCTGCAGATTAATTTTAAGACCCACCTTTCTGCTCTCCTTGTCTAACTCCATAATCATGAGTTGCAATTCGTCCCATGAGTTACTCGCAATGCAATGTCATCGGCGAAGCGCAGGTTGCTAAGGTATTCTCCATTAACTCTTATCCCTAACTGTTCCCATTCTAGGCTTCTGAAAACCTCCTGTAAGCACGCGGTAAATAGCATTGGGGAGATTGTGTCCCCCTGCCTTACACCCTTCTTGATTGGTATTCTGTCGCTTTCTTTATGAAGCACTATGGTAGCAGTTGATCCCCTGTAGATTTCTTCCAGAATGTTTATATATATTTCATCTACGCCCTGATTCTGCAGTGTCTGCATGACGGCTGATATTTCTACTGAATAAAACGCCTTCTCGTAATTTATGAAGGCTATGTATAGTGGTTGGTTATACTCTGAGCATTTCTCTATTACCTGATTGATATTATGAATGTGGTCAATTGTTGAGTAGCCTGTTCGAAATCCTGCTTGTTCCTTTGGTTGATTGAATTCTAATGTTTTCTTTACTCTGTTAGCAATTACCTTTGTAAATAGCTTGTATACTACACAGAGCAAGCTGATCGGCCTGTAATTCTTCAAGTCCTTGTCATCTCCTTTCTTATGTATTAGGATGATGTTAGCGTTCTTCCAAGACTCTGGTACCCTTCCCGTCAGGAGACACCTCGTAAACAGGGTGAATAGTTTTTCTAACACAATCTGTCCTCCATCTTTCAGCAGATCTGATGTTACATGATCCTCACCAGCAGCTTTGCCTCTTTGCATGCTCTCCAAAGCTTTTCTGACTTCTTCTATCAATACTGGTGAGGTGTCATCTGGGTTACTGCTAGTTCTTATAGTATTAAGGTCGTGGTTGTCTCGGCTACTGTACATATCTCTGTAAAACTCTTCCGCTATTTTAACTATCCTATCCATATTGGTAGTTCTTTTGCCTTCTTTGTCCCTTAGTGCATACATCCGACTTTTGCCTATCCCAAGTTTCCTCTTCACTGCTTTGACGCTTCCTCCGTTTTTCAGAGCATGTTCAATTCTCTCCATGTCATACCTTCTTACATCGCATACTTTACGTCTATTAATCAACTTCGAAAGCTCTGATAGTTCTATTTTGTCTGTTGTACTTGACACTTTCATGCTTTGACGCTTCCTAATTAGGTTCTTCGTTTCCTGGGAAAGCTGGCCAGTGTCCTGTCTAACTACCCTGCTTCCAACTTCCACTGCACACTCCGTAATGATACTCGTCAGATTATCATTCATTGTATCTACGCTAAGGTTGGTTTCCTCACCAAGAGCCGAGTACCTGTTCTGCAGCGACACTCTGAATTCCTGTACTTTCCCTCTCAGTGCTAGCTCATTGATTGGCTTCTTGCGTATCAGTTTCTGTCGTTCCTTCTTCAAGTCTAGGCGAGTTCGAGACCGTACCATTCTATGGTCACTGCATCGTACCTTGCCAACCACTTCCACATCCTGCACAATTCCTGGGTGTGCAGTCATTATAAAGTCTATTTCGTTCTTATTTTCGCCATTAGGGCTCCTCCATGTGCACTTGCAGTTTTCTCGTTTTCGGTAGAAGGTATTCAAAATGCGCAAATTATTGCGATCTGCGAATTCTACTAGTAGCTCTCCTCTGGCGTTTCTAGTGCCGATGCCATAATCTCCTACTGCCTGGTCCCCAGCCTGCTTCTTCCCTACCTTTGCATTAAAGTCGCCCATCACTATAGTATACTGTGTTTTTACCTTACTCATTGCCGATTTCACGTTTTCATAGAAGCTTTCAACTGAAGCATCATCATGGCTGGATGTAGGCGCGTAAGCCTGTACTACTTTCATCTTGTATCTTTTATTCAGTTTAATCACTACCTAAGCTCCTTTATTCATATTCATCTATGTTCGTCACTCTTAGTCGATGTCACATCCTGTGTGACATCATGTTCGTCACTCTTAGTCGATCTCACATCCTGTGTGACATCATTGCGTAATCTATCGTCGACTGCAGCCTTCCCACCTCCGATGTTATCTGCTTTTCACATTTCTCAGTACTGTTGCAAATGATTGAATCATGACTTTCACACATATATTTTAGCTTTCTGTCTGTTGGGTCACTATATCTATTCATTCAGGCACAATCGTAGTTGCATATGTGCGCCGAAAGCTCAATGCGAGAACAAGAATCTCCCCTCGCACCGATTCTTACATGGATGTTGTGAGATTTTGTAGAATCACTTTGCAGTATGTTGAATCTTGCAACACAAGACATAGGCAAGAAGTCTTTTTGGCTTCCTTTACTGGCTTTTTTTCAATTGTTTTCAATCATACGCGGCCGCAATGGTGCTAAAATTAAAACAAAATCAGCATACTGAAGGTGTGACACGTTGGTTGATAACAGTACCAAATTATCTGTGCTAATGTAGGTTTGTTTGCTCACTGCTGTCCACCGCTGTGATGTAGTGGTCACAGTGCTCGGCCTATGACCCTAATGTCGCGGGTTCGATATCAGCCGCGTCGATCAATTGTCGATGGAGGCAAAATGGTAGAAGCCCGTGTACCATGCGATGTCAATGCGCGCTAAAAGACACTAAAGGATCAAAATATCCAGAGCCCTCCACTAGGGCGTCTCTCATAATGATAGCTGAGATTTGGGACGTTAAATAACGGATATAAATGAATTCTTACATCAATTTAAATGCAAATAAGTGTTTTGTACTAGAAGTATAAGAATGGGGTGGAGCACATTTGGCAAGCACACTCAAATAATGACAGGTATATTGCCACTATCCCTCAAGAGGAAGGTATATAACAGCTGTATCTTGCCGGTACTTAGCTACGGAGCAGAAACCTGGAGACTTACAAAGAAGGTTCAGCTTAAATTGAGGACGACGCAGCGAGCAATGGAAAGAAAAATGGTAGGTGTAACCTTAAGAGACAAGAAGAGAGCAGAGTGGATTAGGGAACAAACGGGGGTTAAGGATATCATAGCTGAAATCAAGAAGAAGAAATGGACATGGGCCGGGCATGTAGCGCGTAGACAGGATAACCGCTGGTCGTTAAGGGTAACTGACTGGATTCCCAGAGAAGGCAAGCGGGTTAGGGGGAGACAGAAGGTTAGGTGGGCAGATGAGATTAAGAAGTTTGCGGGTATAAATTGGCAGCAGCCGGCACAGGACCGGTTTAACTGGCGGAACATGGGAGAGGCCTTTGTCCTGCAGTGGACGTAGTCAGGGTGATGATGATGATGATGAAGTGTTTTGTAACGTATTCACTGATGCAAATGTTCTTGTTTGAATAGGAACAGCAATGTTCAAAGCCACTATACGGACGCTCAATGCGAGATCTGGCTGATACCTTACAATGCCGCAAAATTCCTTTCTATCCCACTGTGTTTGCATCCCACGTTTCTTTCACCGTAGATCATAATAATCATTTTAGCTGACGTTGGTAGATGCACTTTTTACGCCCACACAGGCGGAAACATGAAATGACGGCAGAATTGAAGCTTCAACATTTTTCAACAACGACCTTGCAAGCTATTCCTCAAATGGCAAAGGCAATCGTGAAGTCGTTCTGTTTGCCGGCATCTGATGCTGGCGACAAACATTAATGCCAGTGGCACTTGTGCTCCACAAAAACCTAACGGTGAGCGTGGCAAGTGCTGTGGAAAACTCGCACTCGAGTCATGAATGCGGTAAATTAGATTTGTTGAATGATGGGGAGCTTGGCTCCGTTGATTGAGGCAGCCTTCCCAGACAACCAGCGTGGCATCAATGTGCCCGCTGACGAAGCAACAAAGGCGCTTCACTGATTCCTCAGTCTGCGTTTCTGCCATCTTATTAGTCGCGAAATGAAGTGTCGTCCACCAGTCAAAGCTCATTAACTTCCATTGTGTCTTGATGGAAATATAATGCAACGAAGACAAACATCGGCAGGAATACGTAGTTACCGACCACCCTTTCTTCGTAAAGGTCACTCTGCAGCAAAATAAAGCAGCAGAGAGGTAAAAAATACGCAGAAGAGTGTTTATACCGGCGCTGTCTGGTATAACTGCGGGTGGTGGATGGAATATGCCATGTTGATGGAATAAGCCACGGTCCTGAGTACGTAGGAAACTTCCTCAGCCGAAAGAAAAATAGATTCGGATATCTGATTGCTGGTGAATGAAATATCTAGCCTAATTATCGAACATTCTGGGTATCAGATAAATGCGTACGCAAGTTCATGCACGGAGAACTCGCGTACGCACAAGGAAATAAAACATTCTCAGCACGAATTCATGAAGGAATAAAGTTTAGCCTCATTTGTACCTGCAGTGTTCCTTATTAGACTCTGCGAAATTACAGAAAAGATATTACAGCTAGCGCTATGGGGACAAAGCGCTGCCAACGTCTTCTGTTCCAAATCATTGGTTCCGACTGAGTTTCATACACTCCGTGCTCCTTTAGGACAAGTAGAGAACAAAATAATGTTTTTAATTCAGTGTGTGTTCTCATTAGGGAAGTTCAACTTTATTGTGCTGGTTGAAGCGGTGTGAGCCTTGGGACAGGAAAAGAAGAAGCACGAGAGCCGGGGCAGGAAAGAAGAGAAGGATGAAGTTAAAAATAAATCTCATTAAGATGGGCGCCAGTTCCATACTCAGGCTATAATGCTGTTCCGTTCTTTTAAGTAGGAACACTGCATTAGTTTGGCGCAGCCAGCCATTGAAGCCAACATGTGGGTGACGTTCTTCGTTGACGAGACCTCCGCGGACAAGATTATGTTTTCGAAGTACCAAGTTTAGTATGGAGCAGCGGTGGACGTACCTCGGGAGCTCTGCTCGGAAAAACTCGTGAACCTGGTTGTGGGAAAGGCAGCCATGGACACTACTGTATTACGACGAAAAGGTGCTGTACAAGCGAACTTGCGTGCTTCGACCTTTTACAACCTAGGTCTTCAACCAGCTTGCCGAAGAGACTCACGATCACGGTCTTCGACGAAAGAGGTGAGCCTCGTTTTGAAAGCTCTTCAGCTGCAACATGAACAGATTGTGCAACAGAACCAAATAATGACATCCCTTATAAGCTCTCTCGTTGCTCAGAAACCATTGCCTAAATTCGTAGAGCCTGATGCCCTCGACGGTATTTCTTCAAGTCCAGAGAGTTGGCTTGAGCTCTACGAATATGCCGCTGAAAAAAACCGGTGGCTATCTGATGAGGATAAAATCACTAACATGCGTGTTTATTTGAGACGTGTTGCACTCAAGTGGTATGAAATATGTATTCAGGAAGATAGTGGCGATTCTTGGAGCCAGTGGAAGAAGAAACTTTTGACCGCATTCGGAAGCAATTCAGAATATATGTGAAATACAGCACTTGATTTCAAGTCCAATAAAAGCTTCCTTGTCGAGTACTTCTTCGAAAATCGCCGTTTTTTAAGGCTAGCTGAGCCTTTGCTTCCATCTACGGCCTTAGTAGCCTGAACAATGCATGGATTACACACTAAAGTGTGGAATCAGGTGCAATTACGGTCACAAAAAACTTTATATGACCTTCTGGAGTGTCTTCAGAGCATACCATCGACTTCGAAAACAAGCATACCCGCTAATTAAAGCAGCTGTTTCAGTCGGAGTAAAGCTGACCGGTCAAGCCGCGATCAGCGAGAACCAAGCCACCTCGCAAGTAGCACAGATAACTTGACCTGGCGCGCTCCAAGAGATCGAGTGAATAATATCGACTCAGAAGCTCAGGAGGATTCAACAGAAAAAAACTAATAAGTGAGGGTGATCAGTCCCACCCGATGACTCCAAATGAGACTGTTTATTTTGGTTTCCCTAGCATACTTCACATTCCCGTCAAAGTAAGAAACAAGCCGATGATTGCTCTCGTAGACAGCAGTGCATCTGTGTCTATTATAAGTGCCAAGATGGTGGATTCACGTCGCGTGCATAGTGGAAGAGTTCTACGGGTGCAAGGCTATGATGTAAAAGTAGCTTTGCATGATAAGTGGACCTTTGTAAACATCGAGCTCAGGGTCAGAAAATTGAGAGCGAAGTGTTGGTGGTAGTAGTGGTGACGTACGACTTTTTGCTACCAGGACCAGATATAAAGAAATTAAAAATCAACATGTACTGGGGCGATGTGGATCTAGCCGACGCCGTAGCAAGGAAGGAGACATATCAAGGTAGACAAGGTAACTTACGAGTTGTAAAGTGCGCGGAGGATATCGCAACGACCTACCCTGAACTTGTATGCAGAGAAAGCTATCCTCAATCAATAAAGTCATACAAGGTTCCTTTTGAGCTCGCTGAAAAGACCGTTATCCGAAAATCACCTTACAATATGTTAAGAGAGCGAAAGATTCGGCTCAAAAAAAAGTTACAGCAGATGCTAGATGCTGACATCATAAGACCATCGGTATCGCCCTTCACTTCACCCATAAATATCGCACCAAAAGAAGACGGAACCTTCAGATTATGCACCGACTACAGGGTTCTCAATCGTCAGACAGAACTCATACCATTTCCCATGCCGAATATCGACACAATTATGGATGAGACTGATGGTCGCAGACATTTTCCCGCATTGATTTGTGCAAAGGCTTCTGACAGATTCCACTTACCAAAGAAACAAAAATGTACACAGCTTTTATCACGCCATTCGACCTCTACGAGTATAACCGGCTTGCTTTCGGTTAGAAAAACTCGCCAGTGTGGTTCCAGAAGATAATGAACGATGTGCTAAAGGCATTCTTTGGTGTTTTATGTAATGTGTACATAGACGACATAATAGTCTTCTCCAAAACAAAGGCTGAGCATGAGGACTATCTGTCTCAGGTGGTAAACACCTTAAGCTTGGTACATCTCAAGGTTAATTTCAAAAAGAGTGTATTCTTTCAACAAAAGATTGTGCTTCTTGGGCGAGTTTTCCATGAGAACACCAAAATCACGAAACAAGAGTCTGTCGAAAAGATCTCCCAGTTGAAGAAACCATAAGACGTTTTTCATTGCATGTGTTTTTGGGATTAGCAGGACATTTCCGATCTTTCATAAAGGATTTTGTTGTCAAAACTAGATGTCTCACACGTTTAACACAGAAAGACGTTCCCTGTGACTGGAAAGACGAATGTGAGAGAGTGTACCGTGACTTGGTGCACAGAATTTTTTCTGACCCTGTCCTACGCTTGCCAGATTTCACTTTACCCTTTGAATTGAACACTGACGGCTCACATTATGAGACTGGTGCAGTGTTCTATCAAAATTGTATTGAAGCATCCAACCGAGAAAAGCGACACGTAGTAGGTTACTACAGTTACACGTTCGAGACATCTGAAATTAACTACACTACTGCGGAAAAGGAAGCTCTGATGGTTCTGAAGGCCATTTAAAACTTCCGTACGTACCTGGAAGGTACGGAGTTCACTTTGTTCACCAATCACCAGGCCCTCACTCATCTCCTGAATATGACGCAAACTAAAAGACGTATTGTTAAATGGAAGAATTACTTGCAGCGATTCAACTGTACCATCTTGCACCGACCAGGACCAGTTTTAACCAATGCAGATGCTCTATCGAGGTTGATGGTACGAAGCAACACCGAACAATCAGAAGAAATCAATGAAGTGAAGCTGTAAGAACGCTCCGAACAACTGGTTTTTACTGAAGGTCGGTATAAAGTCCCGCCAACACTTGTTTCCAGAGTCCTTTATTTGTACCTCGATAGCCCACAATCTAGAGGACACGACGAATTTTGGCGCACCTACAACAAATTGGTGAAGAGATTTACATAGTCTCACATAAAGAACGACGTCAGTCAGTACGTTCGTTCCTGCCATGTGCGTCAAGTACACAAAGTCAAGTATAAACAGCCCACAGATGCTATGATACTACCTTGCCACTCGGACGTGCCTTTCGAAGTAGTTCACCTAGATTTCGCCGAACTAAATAAGAAACGGGAAGGAGTCAAGAAAACTCAACCTTTTCTTCTGTTCATATATGAATGCACGAGGATGGTCACGGCATGAGCAAGAAAAGAAGATGCAAATAGTGTCATTAACCCTCCTCGAAAGAGACATGTTTAAGACTACGTGGTCAATCGTATGCGATAACGGTCCTGCGTTCAAGAGCGAAAAGCTAGCAAGATGGGCTCGGGATCACAATATATTGATCACGTTCTGTGCTGCATACCATCCCGCAGCGAACGGGCTGGCAGAACGTGCCATACGGGACGTGAAACAGTACAATAAAATGTACGATAGTGATTCTGGTGGATGGAAATGTTCTTTAAAAGCCACCGTGAAACAACATAATCGATGCTATACAAGTGGCTTGGCGTGCAGTACACAGTACGCTTTTTCATGAGAAACTGCTATTCTGCAGGTAGACCGTGAGTTGGGATTCTTGGAAAACATCAAGACCGTCGAGGAGAGGCAAGAAAAATCACAGGAGGATAGATACCAAAAACGAATAAAAAAGAATTTTGACAAGAGGCATCGAGCAGACATGCCAGACATTCAAGTCACCGACCTCATACTAGTGAAGAAAGAACAAGAGATGACAGTGCCATATTTTACAGTCCTTACTCTGTGACCAAGACAGCCACCCAGAACGGGATTTTGAACACTGTCTCGTGCACTGGTGAACGTGGATCAGTTGAATGTGCTTCGATTGGAAATGTCTTCAAATATTACTCCAGGAGGAGTAATTAAAAGAAACTGGGAAGGGTGAAGCGGTATGAGCATTGGTAGAGGAGAAGAAGAAGCACGAGAGTTGGGGCAGGAAAGAAGAGAAGGATGAAGGCAAAAATAAAGGATTAAGATGGACACCAGTTCCATACTCAGGCTATAATGGTGTTCCGTTCTTTCAAGTAAGAACACTACACTGGAAAAAACGAATAATGACAGAAAACTCCCAACAGGCATTTGTGAGATTAGATCAAGTGCAATGCACCCAGAAGCACAAGGTTTCCAAGTAAAATATATCTTTTTCTGTTTTCAACAGCAGTTTGATTCACCGATAATTTTGAATATTTCCCTTTGCCCATGTATAAATGACGTCATAGTGAAGGTCAAGGCCATTATCTGTCGATAAGGGAAAAATTGAAGCTTTTGTTTTTCCCTAGATATGTGCTTTTTTAGTTGCTAAATAAAATAAAGACGTCAAGTCTTGCCAGCGCAATTACTGAACGTGTGTAAGGGCTCACTAAACATGAAGTAGTATAATACAGTGCACTGCAACTCACTTGACTTCACGGAGAAGAGAGAGTGGCGAATCATGACGTGTTGCACAAAAATCAGTCAACAACACCAATAACACTATCAGAATCATCATCATGACGAACCACAGCAAACATTACCAACCACAATATTTCAAGAGCAAGCAGCAATTACGCAGGCTTGAAAGGCAAAACAAAAATACAAAGAATTGGAAAATTAAAGACTGGTTTTTGTTGTTCTTGTTAAACGCAATAACGGTGAAAACTAATAGATAATGGGGCCAAGGAAAGCATTATCATCCTCATCAATAGCCCGACTGTGCCCACTGCAAAGTATACGCCTCTCCAATGTATTGGCAATCAACACGTCGTTCTATGCTGTGTCTGGTCCTGTGCTTGTGTCGCAGGTTCAGTTCCTGTAAGCGTCCTGTTATCTTTTAGGAGATGGCTCAATAGGTTCTTAAGCTGGGGTGAAATCCCCCACCATAACCAGTTACAGAGGTGACAACTAGAGATGCAGTTGTTACACTGATTTCAATATTGCTTACTAGATGGCACGCCTATTGTTGCTTAAAAAGTCGTACCAGACGGTTCGTATAGTACAAGGCGCCCTTTCTCTCTCTCTCTCTTTCTCTATGCTATATATAAATATTAATCAGATCTAACAGACAGTAATGCCAAGGAATGTACAGGGGAAGTTATTAGAACCAATGGAATGTAAATAAGGAGAAAGAAAAGTGGATGAAAAAATAACCAGCCGTGAGCAGGAATCAAACCTACGACCTTCGAATAACGCGTTCGATGCTCCAACCACTGAGCTACCACAGCGGCCTTCCCTCCATCTACTTTTTCGGGTTTATATGTGAATTTAGAAGTAGGAGTGACAGTCAGCGCCATCTATAAGCCAAGCGACGAGTGTGAAAACACTCTTTTATGCGCATGTTTTGCATCCCGTAGCACGTGAACTTATTATGAGCGGGCAGCTGATTAAAAGTCTCTCGTATACAACCTGCTGAACCAAGTCAGCCAGTACGAGACTCTCGTTTAGTGTAATAAGGGAAAGAAGTGTATACCTAAGGGCTTGTTTTTCCCTGTTTTAACACAATAATAATGAGATCTAACAGACAGTAATGCCAAGGAATGAACAGGGGAAGGTATTAAACCAATGGAATGTAAATAGGAAGAAAGAAAAGTGGATGAAAAATAACCGGCCGTGAGCAGGAATCGAACCTACGACCTTCTAATAACGCGTTAAACGCTCTAACCACAGAGCTACCACAGCGGCCTTCCTTCCATCCACTTTTTTGGGTTTATATGTGAATTTAGAAGTAGGAGTGACAGTCAGCGCCATCTATAAGCCAAGCGACGAGTGTGAGAACACTCTTTTATGCGCATGTTTTGCGTCACGTAGCACGTGAACTTATTATGAGCGGGCAGCTGATTATTAGTCCCTCGTATACAACCTAATGACACCAAGTGTGCCAGTACGAGACGCTCGTTTAATGAAATAAAGGAAAGAAGTGCATACCTAAGGGCTCGTTTTTCCGTGTTTTAACACAATAATAATGAGATCTAACAGACAGAGAGAGAGATAGAGAAATAACGTTTACTGCATTCGTCTAGAATGACGGGGGAGGAGGCTTCGGCCTCTGCCCCCAATCATCCCCCTAGCCATCGGCCGGAATCCCTTGGGACTCGGCGGCGGTCAGGGCGAAACCGATGACTTGACGCTGTTCTTCGGCGTCACGGCTGTGTAATAAGGCCTCCCAGGATTCTACGTTTCTACTTGGATCTTTGTTGGATGGGCAGGTCCATACCATGTGCACTAAACCCGCAGTGCTGTTGCAGTGCGCACATCTGGAGTTGAACACTTCCGAGTGCCATTTACTGTACAGGTGAGGGTTTGGAAACACCCTGGTTTGCAATTTTCGCCACATAATTTCCTCCCTTTTGCTCGGCTGTTTAGCTGCCTCTGGATGAATCTTACGGTGGAGTTTATAGTGTGCGGTGATTTCCTGAAACGTTCGTAGTTCGTCTCTTGTGCAGAGGGGCTGCTCGTGCGAAGGTGGCGGGTCAGCGTCGATCGACCGGAAAGTGAGCCCTCGGGCGATCGCGTACGCCTTCTCATTCCCTTCAGACCTTGATGGGCCGGGGACCATACCAGTGAGATTAGCTCTGCGGGTACTGGTCCTTGTCTTAGAATTTTGGCGGCTGTAGCAGAGATCCTGCCCATATCGTAGTTTTTAATGGCTGACTTAGAGTCGCTAACAATCACTCCGCTGTGGCAGCTCAGTGGTTAGAGCATCGAACGCGTTGTTCGAAGGTCGTAAGTTCGATTCCTGCTCACGGCTGGTTATTCTTTCATCCACTTTTCTTTCTTTTTCTTCCTATTTACATTCCATTGGTGCTAATAACTTCCTCTGTACAATCCTTGGCATTACTGTCTGTTATATCTCATTAATATTGTGTTAAAACACGGAAAAACGAGCCCTTAGGTATACACTAATATCATCCTCTACAGTGTTCCTAAGTACAAGCACAAGATAAGTGCAAGTGATGTTATTAAAAGCAATTCTAATGGAAGTGTGCAGAAAGACAAGTGCGCGAAAACATAACTTGTCGCTGGCTATGACTGAACCTGCGACCGTCTATTGACGCGCCCTATGTTCTACCAACTGAGCTACAGCGGCGGTCATCCATCCATCAACTTCTCAAGGTATACAAGTGTGCACCTTAGTCGTGGCAGTGTTAGTGAGCACCGCTAGTAGTCATGACAGCGAGTGTGGAACACCTTTTTTTTTCTAACAGTCGGCGTCACGTGGCATGTGATCTTACCACGAGCTGGCAGCTGACCAATAATCCTTCGCACACTGCCTGAAGGCGACAAAGGTGCCAGAACGAGACTATCAATGAAGGGCACCAGTACCAGCAGTAGCAGCAGCAATAACAGCACCAACAACGAGTTATACTGAATTTTGAATTGACGCCTGCATTCGAACACAGTGAATTTCATAACTAGAAACAATTGTGGCCCGCTTCTTGCGCATTCGCTATCTTGTATGTGAAACAATTGTAACGGGGTTTATTTGCAGCGCAGAACGCAGAAAGCGAAGCAGTCAGCAGCGTCCGGCCAAGCGCAGCAAGCACGAGCTTATGCTGATGGCGATGCCCCTGATGCTCCGAGAAATGCCGCTGAAGCTCCTCTTCTTCACTACAATCGCCCTCCGCACAAAAAGACGCCATCCTGGCGGATTAGGGAGAACAAACGACTAATGGGTTGTAATATGGCTTGAGACGAGAGACGTAGACAGTGTCGCGGCCGCGGTAGCGTAGGTCTGTGGATGGGATGATGGGCTCCACGATATAATTGACGAGTGACGTTTGCTCTACTACGCGGTATGGCCCGATGCATTTGGGTAGAAGTTTTGCGGAGCGGCCAGGCGCGGTAGCAGGTGCCTGAAGCCATACCAATGAACCAGGTGGAAAGTTTGGAGCCGAACGGTCTCCAGTCTGACGGGATTGCTGCTGCCACTGGTCCTCGGTAGAAAAAGAGCGGGCAAGCTGGCGGCATTCTTCAGCATGTCAGGCAGCTTCGGACAGAGTTGTACTTTCGGACTCATAAGGTTTATATGGAAGAATAGTGTCTACTGTATTTGAAGGTTCTCGTCCGTACAAAAGAAAGTATGGCGAAAACCCAGTAGTATCTTGTACAGCAGTATTATACGCATAGGTGACGAACGAGAAAACTTGGTCCCAATTTCAATGATCAGAGGTGACGTACATCGACAGCATACTGCCAAGAGTACGGTTGAAGTGCTCCGTCATGCCATTCGTCTGAGGGTGGTACGCTGTACTTGTGCGGTGCATGATTCGGCATTCGTTGAGTATTGCCTTCAAGGCGTCAGAAAGGAAGGCACGGCCTCTGTCACTTAAGAGCTCGCGAGGGGCACCATGACGCAGAACGAAACGTTGCAACAGAAACGTTCCAACGTCAAGGGCTGTGGCAGTCGGCAGCGCAGCTGTTTCGGCATAGCCTGTCACATGGTCTATCGCAACAATAATCCAGCGATTACCAGCTAGAGTTGATGGTAGTGGTCCGTAAATGTCAATGCTGACGGGATCAAAAGGTCGACTAGGACAAGGAAGAGGTTGTGACGGGTAGACTTGCCCGGGAGGTAACTTTTGTCGTTGGCACTGAGCACACGAGCGAATGAATTTCCGCACGTAGTTATACATGCCACGCCAATAAAATCTGATTAGAAGCCTAGCGTATGTCTTGAAGGCCTGCGTGGGCGCACTGTGGGTCCGCGTGAAAAGCTTCGCAGATAGCAGCTCGAAGATGGCGGGGTATCACAAGGAGACACTTGCGACCGTCAGAAAGGTAGTTGCGTCGATAAAGAAGATCATCCCTTAGGCAAAAGTTGCTAGCCTGGCGGCGGAGAGCGCGAGACGGCGACGGAGTGAGAGGATCAGAAAGAATGCTTATGAGGCCACTGATCCAGGGATCTTTTCGTTGTTCCACGGTCATGTTGAGCAAGGCGGATGACGCAAGTGCAGGCTCGAGGGAAGAGAGGCAAACACCTTCATCCGATATGGGTGAGCGAGAAAGGGTGTCGGCGTCCGTGTACTTACGACCAGATCTGTAAATAACGCAGATGTCGTATTCCTGAAGTTTAAGCGCCCAGCAAGCAAGTCGTCCGGAAGTGTCTTTAAGTGTGGATAGCCAACAAAGGGCGTGGTGGTCAGTAACGACGTCGAATGCGTGACCATACAGGTAGGGACGAAATTTTCCAAGGGCCCAAATAATAGCTAAACACTCTTTCTCGGTCACGGAGTAGTTAGCCTCGGCTTTCGTTGGCGATGCCCCTGATGCGCCGAGAAATGCCGCTGAAGCTCCTCGTCTTCACTACACAATGTTGATTGATTGATTGATTGATATGTGGGGTTTAACGTCGCAAAACCATCATATGGTTTTAAGAGACGGCGTAGTCGAGGGCTCCGGAAATTTCGAACACCTAGGGTTCGTTAACATGCACCCAAATCTGAGTGAAACAATGTTGTAGTGATATTGGTAGAAAGAGTGAAAGTGGCATTTTTGGCTGGAAGGTGAAGCGTTGATAGCGCAAGTGATGCCTACGAGAATTGTAGGAGTAGGGCGAGAAGTTCCATATGCAATGTCAACTTCATTTAGCAGGTGCTTACTGTTCAAACGAATAAGCACGATGACTATCTGAGGTAGGCGAACAAGAATTTTCTTGTAACGGCAATTGTGCTTGTCTCTTTTTGTTTCAGACATGAAAGAGGAAAGGATAGAAAGAAGAGCTGCGCTTACTTTCAGACGAACACAAAAGATGACGGACGACGACAAGCGCTGTCGTCAAGAGTGCCTCTCTCTCATCGTCTGTCCTCCTTTGCAGTCGCCTGTAATTCAGCTCTTTCTTCCCCTTATTTGCACAATGAAGCAGCCTGACATAGCTTTAACCTCAAACAGGCCATGGTAAAGCACCCTTGCTTTGTGTAAAAACACATACTGCGGAAAGCGCATGCTGCCATGAACAGTGCGGCGAAGTATTACTGTCATGCGCAGCAAAGCGACGTTAAAAAAACGCATCTTCCGAGACGCCCTCTTTGTCACAGAGAAACCTGTGTTCACTCTCTTCAGAGCTAGCAGTTCCTGTATCAAATAAATGGCTAGCAAACTGGCATAAATAAAACGCGGCGTTTTATCAGATGTACTTCTCTGCTGTGGCGGGCAGCCAAGGTCTCGGGCCGCGCTCCATAGTTTACACAAAAAGCCAAACTCACGCGCAGAAATACCAATACGACAGACAGCGATGACACTCCGTCATGCGCACTCGAGTTGAGAACACGTGTTGACGCAACTTCTTTTTCTCGTCGCATCCCTCCCCTGTGTCACATCCAGCATGGAGTTTCCTCAAACTAACTAGATGGGACTCAGGCGCGCCAATTGGTCAGCGCCCTTGGGAATTATGGGTATGACGTGGCTTTGCCTACTCTTCTTGCGTGCGGCCGGGGAACGCACTAGTGACTTCGTTTATTGCTGTGTTCTGATTTTGTTTCGACTGAAAAAAATGGATGGTTATAAATTTCGATAGCCGATATGAAGTGGTAAGCGTAAAACCTTTCGGTGGCGAAGCGTAACTGCCGGACATTTGCCGATTGATTATTTTATAATAAAGCAGCTTGAAACCACGCAAATCGATTCGATTGATGATTGATATGCAAGCTTTAACGACCCAAAAGCACCATATGAGTATGATAGACGCCGTAGTTGAGGGCTGTGGAAATTTAGAACTCCTGGGGTTCCTTACCGCGCACTTATATCTGAGCACACAGGACTACAGAATTCCCGCCTTCACCGAAAATGCAGCCGTCGTAGCATGGATTCAATCCCGTGTCCCGTGGGTCAGCTTACTATTGCTTTTTTTATTAGGTTGACACTTCATCGCAGCTTGACATTACGTCTCCGGCGCTCGCGACCGCAACTGCGCGACATTCAGAGTGACGGCCACGTTTCATGATGAATAGCACTGAACAAAAGCACTTCGACACAACAGAATAAAGTTGAGATAAACTGAAATTCCCTCGGCACCTTAACTAATGACGTATACCACTGTCGTGAACGTCAACGGAAGCTAAGAATTTGCCTTTATTTATGCTTTCCATGACTCCAGCCGACAGCTGAAGTTGTGACCACGAAAGCGTCAGAGAAATTAAATTTTGTGCGGCTGCACTTTGTGGTTGAAAAATACTGCTCAGCACTCAAATTACGGTTCATATCTCACGGATATATTTGAAAGAGCAATCACGATTGGCATAATGAATAGAAAAACGCAGCTATGAAAAGAAGCAAGAGTAACGAATGGAAATCTTTTTGTGTAACATTGTACAAACATGCCTTGCGTCAATAATATTTTGGTTGTTTTGAAAAGGCGAAGCATTTCTTTTCGTATTGCAAGCAGTTTCGGCATCTATCTATCTATCTATCTATCTATCTATCTATCTATCTATCTATCTATCTATCTATCTATCTATCTATCTATCTATCTATCTATCTATCTATCTATCTATCTATCTATCTATCTATCTATCTATCTATCTATCTATCTATCTATCTATCTATCTAGCAAGCAGCCTACGATTTTTAGCTCTCCTGGCCGTGTCAATAATGCTATCGGTACCAAACTTGATATGGTATGACATGATGGTATGTCGCGCATAAATGATTAGTCGTAACATGAAAATTTATTTTATTTGATTTATTTATTCATACTGCAATTCCTACTACAGAGATTTTGGCAGGGTAATTACAGATATAATTTTCACAATGTTGGCACTCAAGAATGCATAAACCAAACAAACAAACAAAAAATAGAACAGCATGATGTGAACAATCAGGTTGAATTTGCTGCAAACAACTTTAAGGAAGGCTCCATCACTTGGTTATTAGTTAGTCCATTCCACTGAGTTACTGTATGAGGGAAAAAGGAATATTTGAAGCAGTTATTTCGGGACCGGAAAGGGGTTATTTTAAGTTGAGCCTTTGGCGGGTGGCGTACCCAGAAGAAAAGGAAATGATATTGGAAACATCAAGCTTATAATGCCCTTTAATTATTTGGTAAAGAAATTGTAGTCGTATTAAACGATTTCTTTCGGTAACTGAAGGCTCATTGGCACGATGTGGGAGTTCAGTTATAGAGGTGCGTCCAAAGCTATTAAAGATAAAGCGGACTGCCTTCTTCTTCACGTTTTCCAATTTAGTTATGTTAGCTTTAGTGAAGGGGTCCCAAACAATCACTCCATATTCTAACACTGGGCGAATGATAGTCCTGTACGCTAGAGTACGCACCATGGAATTAGAATGTTTTAGAGCTCTTCGAAGGAAGAATAGTTTTCGGTTATCGTTTGTAATTACGGAGTCAATATGTTTAGTCCAGCTAAGGTCATTAGTAATCCAAAGGCCAAGATACTTAATGTTAGTTACCTAAGAAAGGGTGAAACTTGCGGTGGCATAAATAAATAGTAAGGGTTTTTTCTTGTGAGTTATTCGCATTAATACTGTTTTATCGAAGTTAATTGACATCTGCCATAAATCACACCACTTCACAATGTTTTAAAAGGCAATATTCAAAATGATTTGATCGGTTACATTGGATATTTCAGAATATATGACACAGTCATCTGCATACAACTTGATTTTTACAGGAATTTCATTCACAATATCATTGATAAAAATTAAAAACAAAAGGGGTCCAAGAACCGTACCCTGTGGGACGCCAGAGTCAACGGTTGCCTCTTCTGAACAGAATTCGTTAAAAACAACAAATTGTTTACGGTTTATAAGGTAGTCTGCTATCTATTTTATTAGGCGCGGATTTTTAAGTGTTTTCTCTAATTTAAAAAGTAATTCCTTGTGTGAGACTTTGTCAAACGCTTTTGAAAAGTCCATAAAAATGGCGTCAGTTTGTGTCCCATTGAAGGCAAGTATGTCAAGAATGTCATGTCATCAGAATGTCAAAATGAAGGCATGTATGCCAAGAATGTCATGATTTCCATTTCATAGTCTGACTCCTCTAGCGGTATTTCGTTCACATGACATATTGCGCAGATGGTATGGTATGACACGACTGCATGGCAAACATAAATGACAGACCCTACGTGGAAATAATTACATGCATGTCATTTAGAAATATGTATACATGCCACGCTCTAGATGCGTTCGTGATTGTTTTGCTAGCTCAATATATACAAAGTTTACTAGTACGTGACGTGATTGGACAAGGTTCAAAGATGATAATCATGCTATATGCGTGCCATGGAAAACTTTGCTACTTGCTATACTCATAGCGCGCTCTCAACTGCTTCGCTAGCTCAGCATGTTCAAAATTTGGTATCATGTGATATGAATAGACGAAAAAAGTAACTGACACACCCAAACATAATAATCTTGGCATTGATTGATATATGAGATTTAACATCCCAAAACCACCATATGAGTACGAGAGATGCCGTAGTGGAGGGCTACGGGAATTTCGAACACCTGGGGTTATTTAACGTGCACCCAATTCTAGGCATCCGGGCCTACAGCATTTTCGCCTCCATCGAAAATCCAGCTGGCACAGCCGGGATTTGATCCCACGACCTGCGGCTCATGATAATCATGACATGCGCACCGTGTAAAACTTGACAACATGTTACGCTCATAGTGAACTTGCGGCCTTTTCACTAGCTGCACATAAGTCAAATTTCGGATCACGTGATGTGAATAGGCGACGAAGGTAAATCACATGTCCAAACATAGTATTTATGACACAGAAGTTATGCACGGCATTATTCATGTCCACCTGGTAACGTTGCGTTGATTTAAACGTGACATAGCGATTACCTTCCTAATTCGTGCTTCTTCTATCATAAATTCCAATGGTACGTAGAATCTGCCTTTTTTTTTGATAGGCGAAAATATTTGAGGCCCATGTGCTTAGATTTACGTGCATGGTAAATAAAATAATACGTTCGTGGTGACACGAATGCGTGTTGTGCTTATAAGAGTGATCGTATTGCAACAAAAATTGAGATGCTAGCAAGCGGTCGTCCTGCGTCCTTTCTCAGTCTTCGTACTGATTGGCGCTTGTTTCTTTATGAACTTATAGCAACATCGCCAACCGGCGGTCCTCCTGCAAACAACCCCATTTGATCAGAACTTCCGGAGCCCTTCACTATGGCATTGGACATAATCACAATGCCTCGCGCGTTTCTTGTTTTCACTGTTATTTGACTCGGTTTTCGCGCACACAGCCAACGTCAGGAATGCTCATCGTGAACTGCGCATTATCGTTTGAGAACGTTCGCGATCATTGTCATTGTCCTGTTAGGATTGCCTGCAAGACGCGAACACTCCATATTATTCCAGAGCTTGCGCGAAGATCAGAGATAACGCTGGAATATTCGGTGACACATGTATAAATGCAGCCGCGCTTTGCCGCTTCTCACTTGACCACAGGCTGACGCTCTGGTCGGGGCTCTCAGTGCCCGTGCGTTGCTGTAATCCAACCTACAGTTGCCTAGCCGCACGTTCAGCTGAATGAATAGTGTCACCTGAACATCAAATCTGCTCCCTTCGTCCACATAACGACCGCATTACAATGTGCTGATTTTGGGACGTTAAACCACAACAATCATTATACTATTATTTTCATTGGTTCGTTGTTTTGCTGCACCGCTTCCTTGTGGTGACTCTCATCTCATCACAGTGGACATCAATGCAGCCAATTCCGCATCAAGGGGCACGGATATAAAAAAATTGGCAGATCCCGCGTACAGGGGGAATCGACGTTATGTCAAGCACGAATGAGGATGGTTTATAGGTCACTTCAAAATCAGCAGAAAGTTACGCGGCGGACGTAACTTTTCACGTACAATATTTGCATGTCGAGATTAGCATGTTTGAACGTGTCATTTACTTTCGTCGTTTATTGACATCACGTGATACCAAACTTAGTACATTTGGAGCTAGCGAAACAGCCGCGAGCGCGCTGTGAGCGTATCATGTAGCCATGTGTTACATGACAATCATATCATGATTATCATATTTCAACAAGGCAATTACCTTCGTCATCCATTCATTTACCGTAATACCAAATTTGGTGTATGTGACGCTAGTGAAACGGCCGCGAGAGCATCATGAGTGTGGAACGTAGTCAAGTTGGTACATGACACGCATGTTATGATTTTCATGTTAGGGTCTGTCGCTTGTGTTGGCCATACAATCATGTCATACCATATCAGTGTGTCAACATGCCATGTCAACGAAAGCACCACAGGAGCAGCACGACTATGAAATGTGAATCGTGATATTCATGACATACATTTTATGATTTTGATGTTATGACTAGTCAATTAGGCTCGTCATACAGTAATGTTATGCCATACTAATTTAGGTATCGATATCATTCCCGAATAACCAGGCGAGCTAAAAGTCATAGATAGATAGATAGATAGATAGATAGATAGATAGATAGATAGATAGATAGATAGATAGATAGATAGATAGATAGATAGATAGATAGATAGATAGATAGATAGATAGATAGATAGATAGATAGATAGATAGATAGATACGCTCAAGGTCACCGACGTTTATGAAGAAATGCATCGCATTTAACACTACGTCAACATCCCGTTGCGACGTATTTTTTTGGCCCTGAATACAGCTGCTCTTGATGGATGTATGATATGTGGAGTTTAACGTTCCAAAACCACCATATGATTATGAGAGACGCCGTAGTGGAAGGCTTTCAGAATTTCTACCACCTGGAGCTCTTCAACGACCATCAAAATTCGAGCAGACGGACCTCGAACAATTCCGCTTTTATGAAAAATCCAGACATTGCCACCAGTATTCGATCCCGCGACCTGCTGGTCAGCAGCCTAGTACTTTGTCCACTAGACCAACACAGGTAATGCAGCCACACTGTCAGTCAGTAGTTTTAGTATGCACCCGCAAAATCAAGAAATAATTCATTCCTATTGGTTTCTAAGGGGCGAAGCTCCTTAAGGCGTGGGTCTGTCCATACCTTGTATGTATGTAGTATTACGTTGCCACCGGTGGCACATACCAGCTCTACAGCGGGTATGTGTCACGGAGGATGCGAGATGGGAGATGGCGGTACTTGGAGTGTTTCCTGGGAGGACGCACAGATGAACAGACAGGCAGATGAATGGACGGACGCAAGGATGGACGCAAGGATGGACGCACGGATGCTCGCGTGTATGGACGGAAGCGCAGACGGGTTGATGGATGAATCGTAGTTGATAAGATAAATTAAAACTAGATGGTTGTACTTGTAGTTGATGATGAAAGATGCGAGATGTTGTAAAATGAATGATGTCAAACGTGGCGCGTGTCATTGGTTGAAGGCAATAGTTCGGTGATGTACGCTAGGGGGAGCGTTGCAACAGAATTTGCTCGCTGTTAGCGCGCGCTCGGAGTCACCCGATGGTGGTGGTGGTAGGGGTTAGAAGAGAAAGAAGGCACCTAATTTCTGCAGCATGGTACGGAGCACGAACTAAATACGCTAGATTCACGATTTAGCGATGATTCCCTCCGGGGCTTCGCCCACTTGTCCTTATTCGCCACGTGGATATGCTGTGATTTTTTTTTTATCAGGTTGACACTTTTTCGTGGCTTGATATTATGTCGCCGGCTCTGGCGACCATGACTGCGTAACATTCAGAGTGACAGCCATATTTTATGATGAATAGCCCTGAACAAAACCACTCCAGCACAACAGAATAAAGTTGACGTAAAATACACTTCCCCCGACATTTTAAATAATGACGTACACCGCAGCCGTGATCATCTAAGAAAGCTAAGAATTTGTCTTAATTTATGCTTTCCATGACTTTAGTCCATCGCCCCTATTGTGTGCGTGAAAGCGCCAGTGAAATTAACTTTTATGCGTCTACACTTCGGGGTCCAAATCACTTCTCAGCACTGAAGATACGGCATGTGTTTCGCCATTATATTTTCAGGAGCGCTCACTATCGGCCCGATGAATAGAAATGACAGCTTAGACAACGAGCAAGAGTAACGAATGAAAAGCTAACTGTGCAATATTGTACAAACATGCCTTGTGTCGATGATATTTTCTTTCGTTTAAAAATGCGAAGCATTTCTTTTCGTATTGCAAGCATTTTTAGCATCTATCTATCTATCTATCTATCTATCTATCTATCTATCTATCTATCTATCTATCTATCTATCTATCTATCTATCTATCTATCTATCTATCTATCTATCTATCTATCTATCTATCTATTTGGCCGCCTACGTTTAGGTGTTTTCGTCTGGAACTTCTTCCGAAAAACCAATATTTGCTTGAGAGGGCAAGATGGTCTCATGCGTATTGTCGCACTGGTCTTGTTATACATAAAATTCGGCAGATCCCACACACCCAGGGAATCAACATGATGCGAAGCATGCGGAAGAACAGGGACCGTGTGGTAAAAAAAGCACGGCGTAGTAGTAATTACTAACACGCGTCTTAATTATGTCAGTAGCGAAGAAGTTACGGTAACCAGGGCAATCACCCGGCCAGACTCTCTTGCATGAATGAATCGCACACGCACTGCAGTTTTTGGGGTGAAACTTGTTACAAGAGTGTAAACGACTATACAAACAATAGCCTTTCTAAATGTTACCGGACTTCTGAGCTGTGATCGTTCAGGTTTTACGGTAATCACGAACTACACACAAGTTCACCTAGCCTTTATGCTTCCGGGCTTCGAACGATTTTATGGCTTTGTTTATTGCTGTGTTGTTTTGTTTTCGTTTCGAATAAAACAACAGACTGTTTGAAACTTCCCGACCTGATTTGTATTGGCGAGCCTAAAAGTGGTGACGTGCAACTTCTGAACAATTTCCGATGGTTGTCTCGTGAGAAAGCAGCTTTAAGCTGGGAGAAGCCAAAAGAATTGATTGATTGATTGATTGATTGATTTGTGGGGTTTAACGGCCCAAAACCACCATTTGATTATGAGAGACGCCGTAGTGGAGGGCTCCGGAAATTTTGACCTCCTGGGGTTCTTTAACGTGCACCAAATTCTGAGTACACGGGCCTACAACATTTCCGCCTCCATCGGAAATGCAGCCGCCGCAGCCGGGAATCGAACCCGCGACCTGCGGGTCAGCAGCCGAGTACCTTAGCCACTAGACCACTGCGGCGGGTCAAGCCAAAAGAAGCCTAAAGAATAACTATTGGACAAATTTGTGTACTACCTATCATTCCCATGCTTGCCAAAGCGCCGTGCGTTGCAGCTCCCACAGACACTGCCACCAGTGTTATGTTTAGTGTATCTGTAGGAAACTATGTACACAGGTACTTCAAGCTTGTATGCTTCATTCCACTGATTGCTCCAGTAAAAATGTTTGCACTGTATTCGGTATCCCACCCGTTACTTAACGTTCCTAAACGAGTGCACATGTATGAAATAGAAATAACACTCGGACGTAACGCGGGTAATGAGGAGGCTGGGCCTGTGAACGAATAACACAAAATAAAATTCACCGTCCCGCCGTAGTTGTGAGCCATTCAACAAGGTTCCACGTAAGTGCTGTTTCATGTTCCGCAGGGGAGCCCACGGAGACCTAATTACGCAAGCCGTTCTATAAGGTGCAGGGGGAAATGAATTGTTTTGAAGTGTTCACCAGAGTTTAGCGCAGGCAATTTTTGCGTTCTATAGACTGTACGAGATGAGATAACCCTGTTTCGAGTACACAATTCGGTCGTATCGCTAACAAGCCAAAGTTCTTGGTTCTGCGACGTCATTTTCTTTTTCTGCAGAATGCTGCGTATATGGGAACAAACGTGTATAACATTGTTTTGATTGGACGCAAGTGTTTAGCGTGCGTGGGTGCCAGCTGCGGGCTCACATAGGCATTTCCCCACCTGCGTGTGCGTCTTCATGTGCATTAAACAATAAGACATTGTGTGTACGAAAAAAAAGATGAACATATCAGCTATTAAGGAAATATTAAGAAAGAAAGCTTCCTAAGTGGATCATAATATGTTTACACCGAACACCATAACAACTCTAATCGTTATGCTTGCGGCCAAGATACCGTTAAGGAGACGCAAACCCACAAGAGTAAAATACGCATATAAACGTCGATAGCGACTGGTGTTCAATATGCTTCAGATATACGAAGAAATGAAGAGAAAAGATACATAAATGCATGATCTTGATCTATTGTTCTTTAATTCTTGTCTTGTTTTCATGCTTTTGTTCTCTGGAGGCCAAACCTATACATATGGTGTTCCTTTACATTGAAATTTTAGTTGAAAGTATTGCACTTGTCCTATGTCTTTCGCACGTCTTACGCGCACACGCGCTTTTAGCGCTTACAAACGTTATGCAGACGTCCAGCGTTGTAGCAATAATAAGGCTAGAGTGCAGTTGTGTTTACAATATAACAATACAAGCAGTCAAGCTCCAGGTGCAGGAGTCGACAGCAAAATGCCTCTTTGTTCGCTGAATTGAATACATGGTCTTACTTAAAAAAAACAGGGCTAGAAAACCACTTGACGACACTGGTGTATTGAATTTACTGGAAAAGAGAAATGGCAGCTCAGCTGCGAGCTTTGGTCCGTCGCGATGGTGTATAGCGGGGGCCGTACTGCGCTGCTGACCAGAAGGCACCTCCTGGCCACGGCGGTCGCATTTTGATGAACGCGAAACGCTGGATTTCCGTGTATTGTTGTATTGTGTGATGCCAATGCACGTCAGTGAAGACAAGGTGGTCACAAACTAAGATGTTATTATTATTATTATTATTATTACTATTATATTATTATATTATTATTATTATTATTATTATTATTATTATTATTATTATTATTATTATTATTATTATTATTATTATTATTATTATTGTTGTTGTTGTTGTTGTTGTTGTTGTTGTTGTTGTTGTTGATGAAACTCGTTAACTTGAACTTGAAGGGGACTACAAAATTTGCGAGTTAGAGGCCACACACTAGAACAAATAGACCAAATATACAACCCGCCACACTTCGTGGACAGAACCCATCAAAGGCACCTCTGGACTCGTTATCGCGAATTATGATCCTTTGGACACTTGTGGTATGTTATTAAGCCGATTCTTTTCACTGATCTCTAACGGTCAACGGAAGTTAATTAATCAGTCAGTTATGTGCAGTTAAAGAATCACCGACACGCATTCATGTGAGCGGTGAGCATTATTATGGAATATGTGGCACTATTTATGCCCATTACAATGTCGATTTTCATGTAAGAGGCAGCGCACTTATAACTAAAATTTTTCAGTAATTTGCATCTGCTTGCAATTTTTCTGTAGCCGGGTGAACATCGTTTGGAGCTTGCCCAAGAGCTCCATCCAGCTGCCGGAATTCTCATACGATGAAGAGCGCCACTGTTTCGTTGTTACAAGGGACTCAATATCACATTAAAAAACCCAAATCGAGCAATTTGTTCTGCGGTGTTTGTTTCAATTGGACATTGTTATTAACATTTAGTCAAATATTTGCGTAATGGGTGGGCGCTGAGCAAGCGGAAAAACTTTTGCTGGGTGGCCTTATTGTTGATGATCAGACAGACCAAACTTTCTGCTTTGAAATGCCGCAAAAAAGACTTGTTTTTTTTTAAAGAACAGGAGGGGGTGACTAATATGCAGCACCTGGTAGCCGTAAATAGCCGCTTACTGATGCATTGGGGGGTTCGACAATGAGCTTATAGCAGCAGCGGATAAGCGCTATTCGCGGTGAGATTGGGCTATAGGCGGCAGCACTGACAGAAAGACATACTGTCAGCAAGTGATGTTGGTTATCTACACTTGCGTGCTCGCCGTGTTCTCATCCAGTGGTACAATCAAATATGTCATAGCAAGGAACCCATGTACAAGCACGCTCTGTCTTTTCTGGTGGTTTTGCGTGACGCTTGAATGGTAGTGTAGCGAGCGAGATAGAGAAGTGAGACGACGTCATGTAGGCGGCCGACGCCGACACAACGTCGTGCCGATCTCACCACTTTATTCCAGGCCTGGAGCGGAGCCGCAGCGGCTGCCAGCGTCCGACATGCCAGGCGTGTGCACTCGTTTCGTTCTCGCGCAGCTCGAGCTAGCCTCAGCGGCGCGGGAGGCACGGCGCGGTGGTCAGGAAATTATGATGATGATGATTATTATTATGGTGGTGGTGGTGGTGGTGGTGATGGCACTACAGGGCTCCCCCTCTAGCGTTTTGCGTGATTTGAAGGTATATCGGAAAAGAACGAGATCGACAAATATTTTATACATGAATAACAATTCGTAAGGTGTCCGTTGGGAAGTCCAGGTTGTCAACGCGTATTGACCATCGCGAACCAGTGGGTCTCTGGTGGGTGACACTCGGAGTTGTGCAGTGGACGAAGAAGTATGCGCCATGTCGCTGTGGTCGTGCACATGTGGGTGACATGAATACGAGCGGGGGCTAGCCGGGAGAGCACAGGTTGTCACGAGTTAGCATTGCAGGTAGAGGTGCCTTCAGGGTGAGGTGCCTTCAGGTTGAGGTGAGGGCGGGTGTACAAAAGCCGATTTGGCCCCTGTGCACGAAGCAATTAGAAGTGGCGTAGTGAGGTCTCGCAGACCACCCATCGACAAGCAACGGCTTTGATGGTGCTTTCCCAGGCGTGGGCAGTGCTGAGGCCGATGTCAGTACGCAGGTGTCGTGACTTGAGCGGTATCCGAATAAGAGTGGACTTGACCGCTTACGTTGGTAGTGGATAAGTAGCATTGTACACATCGGGTAGAGGTGAATGATGTCTGCGGCTTGTGGAAGGGCGTGTCTACATTACAGTTACACGCCGACTAGCGCACGGTATCCGTCAAGAGCTCTGTAGGAGGCGTGTCATGGGATCCAGCAGGTGTGTATTCTGGAGGAGGGTCAGTGGGCGTACCCTTGACTTGGGGAAGCACCTTCAGTAGTCGGCGCACGTGGGTTCGTGAGGTTGGTGTGGTAGATGGTCGCCTGTACGGCAGGCGTGAGATGCGTTGTCTGTTGTGACATAAGCGGACCAGGCACGTCGTCCTCAAGATCATCAGTCATAGTCGCAATGTCTCGGATGTTTGGCTGTGGTTGCCGGTTTGTGACTTTACCTTTAGCTGCAGGAGACTGCGAGGGCGAGGAGGGTCGTAGCTGGCAGAATGCATAGAGCATTGAGGTGTGTGGGGAGGCGCTTTCGGACATCGTCGACGCTGAAGCCTCAGCAACCAGAGTGCGAATAGCGGGCGTGACTACGTCCGTAGTCGTGGTAGACACCTGACGCGTCACAGGTGTTGTGAGCTGTGGAGGTCGGCCAAGACGAGTGGGGTGGCGAATTTGCCTACAGTATCGTCGGCCGAGGTCGATGAAAAAACGCTGCTCGTGGCTGACTGGTCACATGCTATACGAATGTCGTGAGCATCATCGGATGGGCAGTCGGACGCCGGACTCACGTCGCTAGTGGCTGGACGAGAGGCTGTAAAAGCTGTAGCCAGGGAAGCGAAGTCATGGTTGATTTGATTGATATGTGAGGTTTAACGTCCGAAAACCACCATATGATTATGAGAGACGCCGTAGTGGAGAGCTCCGGAAATTTCGATCACCTGGGGATCTTTTACGTGCACTCAAATCTGAGCACATGGGCCTACAGCATTTTCGCCTCCCTTCCCATTCTCGCCTGGCAGCGAGATGACGCAGCTCTACTGGAAGAGCGTCGAGAAAAATGGCGTGCATCGGCGGCTCGTCCTTGACGCCATTCATCGCATGAACGGCGTCGAGCTGCATAAACCAGACCTTTGGGTAGGTCGATTGGAACAGCGGCAATAGCGGGCAGAGTCACGGTAACATGACAGCCAATGGCTCGACGAAAGGTGCGTTCTCTGGGTCACCACTGTAGCGGTGAGTGAGGAGATGTGAGACGACAACTCACGTGTGTTTTGCTGTTAATACGTGTGAAATTCGTCCATGGAGGGTGACGCTCTGTTCCGGGACCAACCTGTGCGCAGCATCGGATATCACCTGGCTGCCGCCGGTAGTCGGTGATGTCGATGGACCACCACTGTCCACGCGCGACAGACGAAAGGACATCGTGAGCATCGTACCGCCATGCTTTGCTGGCTGGGAACCACGTGATGACCAAGAAGGCTACTCAAGCGAGCAGCAGTTTGCCAGCGTGGGATTTGGAGCCGGCACCTTCGCCGACAGGTGACTCACGCATTCGTTGCTTTTGCAGGTTAGTGATAAATTGTCCGTTTATGACTCGTAAATTTCTACTAGTTGTGCCGGCTCCACCCACTCTGGTAAGTGTGTTGTTGACTTGTTACAAGCGGGTCTATGGGAGGGGTGGAAAAAGTTGTTCTTTTTTCTTAAACAGAATGATGTGTCTTGTGTTAATGTTGTTGCTATCAGGTGATGTTGAGCTAAATCCTGGCCCTCGTGACACAGGTAACTTGCTGAAAAACATTCAGGATGGCCAAACTGCCATTTTGAGTAAACTAGACTCCATCGAAGCAGTACTTATAAAACATGAAACTTTAATGACAGAAATGAGCAAAAACTCAAATGGCACTCAACGACAATTGACAGAGGTTAATAAATTGGTCTACGAACAAGTCGATGTAATTAAATATCTCTTAGATAAAGTCGAGAAATTAGAACTAAAGTTTGTAAATTTAAAAAATGAAAGCAGTTGAAGATACATTCTGTTTTACGGGGTACAGGATAATGATTAGTTTCAAACGTGGGGAACGGGGTTTATTGGCGCAAGTAGTACTTGCACAGCAGGTCTATTGATGCGGAAACCGGGCGGCAGGAACCGACGCAGGAAAACACTACGCTCGGGGCAACAGCTCGTGCTCCTCTTGCTAAAGGCGTGACCCACTGCGGCACATATTCTTCTTCCTCTCTACAATACCCCGGCGACGAAGACGAGCCATCCTGGCAAGTCAAGGTGATGAGATTAGGAGTGGGTCGTGATATGGCTTGAGACGACTCACATGAACAGTCTCACGACCAAGGCATCGCCTGTCTGTAGATGGCGTGACCGGCTCGATCATGTATGTGACAGGAGATCGACGTTCGACGACGCGATAAGGACCGTGAAACTTGGGGGCAAACTTAGCGGACAGACCTGGGGAGTGGAAGGGCAGTCGAAGCCAGACAAGCGAGCCCACGGCAAAAGTCTCGACTTGCTGGTCGCGGTCGTGGCGGTCTTTTTCAAATGCTTGCTTGTCCGAGGTGAATGATCGGGCCAACTGACGACACCCTTCAGCGTGGTGCAAAATTTCAGAAAGAGGGCTGAACTCTGAGACGTCGGTACGGTACGGCAAAATGGTGTCAAGGGTGGAGCATGGCTCACGCCCACATAGAAGAAAGACAGGCGAGAAGCCTGTGGTTGACTGCGTCGCGGTGTTGTACGCATAGGTCACAAATGGGAGAACGACATCCCAGTTTGATTGGTCGGAATTGAAATACATGGCGAGCATGTCTCCTAGCGTTCGGTTGAAGCGCTCAGTTAAACCGTTGGTCTGCGGGTGGTAGGCTTTAGAGGTGCGGTGCACCGTGCGGCATGCCTGAAGGAGTTGTACAACTTCGGATAAAAAGACACGCCCTTAGTAGTTCACGTGGTGCCCCGTGACGCAGTACGAAGCGTCGCAAAATGAAATTGGCTACGTCACATGCACCAGCCGTAGGTAGTGGAGCTGTTTCAGCATACCTCGTCAGATGGTCGACGGCGACAATGATCCATCGATTTCCAGTGGCAGTGTAAGAAAGGGGACCATATAGATTGATACCAATGCGGTTGAAAGGGCGCGCCGGACACGGTAGAGGCTGTAATAATCCGGGTGAATGGGCAGCTGTCTTTCCTCGTTGGCATAATATACAAGACCGAATCTATTTTCGTACAAAAGTGTACATACCACGCCAGTAGTAACGCTGGCAGATCCGCTGATATGTTTTTAACACACCAGCGTGAGCGTGTTGTGGGTCGGCATGAAAATACGCACAGACATCAGATCGCATGTGGCGTGGTATAACCAAGAGCCATTTACGACCATCCGCGTGGTAGTTTCTGCGGTATAGTTGCGCGTCCCGTATCGCGAAATGTGTGGCTTGGCGGCGAAGAGTGCGTGGGTACGCAGACGTTGAAGAGTCGGAAAGAATGTTAAGGAGAGATGTTATCCATGGGTCTTTCCGCTGTTCAGACGACATGCTTGTGACGGAAATGGGAGCGATGGAGAAGTTGGTGTCCGAATGCAGGTCTGCGGTGGATCTCACTGGTGATCGTGAGAGGGCGTCCGCATCAGAGTGTTTTCGTCCTGAGCGGTAGACGACACGAATGTCGAATTCTTGTAGTCGAAGAGCCCAACTTCCGAGGCGACCTGAAGGATCTTTTAGCGACGCCAACCAACAAAGTGCGTGGTGATCGGTCGAAACGTTGAAACTCTGTGCGTACAAGTAAGGACGAAACTTGCTTAACGCCCAAACGATTGCGAGGCATTCTTTTTCAGTTACGGAGTAGTTCATCTCCGCTTTCGTGAGTGCGCGGCTTGCGTATGCGACGACGTACTCTGGAATACCTGGCTTTCGTTGCGCGAGTACTGCTCCCAGACCAACGCCACTGGCATCTGTGTGCACTTCAGTGGGGGCACATGGGTCGTAATGGCGTAGAATCGGTGGGGACGTAAGTAAGCGGCGCAGTGTAAGGAAAGCTTCGTCACATGCCTGGGTCCAGTTAGAAAGATTAGCTGGACCGTTCAGTAGTTGTGTAAGTGGGGCTATTATTGTTGCAAAGTTGTGGACGAAACGACGAAAATACGAGCACAAGCCGATGAAGCTCCTAAGTTCTTTGAGTGAAGTCGGCTTCGGAAAGTCTGCTACGGCTCGAAGTTTGTCTGGGTCGGGGCAAATTCCATCCTTTGTCACAACGTGACCAAGTATCGTAAGTTGGCGAGCCCCAAAGCGGCACTTCTTTAGGTTAAGCTGGAGGTTTGCCTTGGTAAGACACTGAAGAATGGTGCGCAGACGGTCGACGTGGGTAGGGAAATCAGGAGAAAATAGGATAACATCATCGAGGTAACATAAGCATATCTGCAATTTAAGGCCGCTTAAAATGCTGTCCATCATTCGCTCAAACGTTGCAGGTGCATTGCACAGACCGAATGGCATAACCATGAATTCGTATAGGCCATCCGGCGTAACGAATGCTGTTTTGGGACGGTCACACTCTGCCATCGGAACCTGCCAGTAACCTGAACGTAAGTCCAGCGAAGGAAAGAATTCGGCACCTTGTAGGCAATCGATAGCGTCGTCGATGCGGGGAAGAGGGTATACATCTTTCCGGGTAATTTTGTTCAGTCGTCGGTATTCGACACAAAATCTAATCGAACCGTCTTTTTTCTTCACTAGTACCACAGGTGAAGACCAGGGGCTAGAAGATGGTTTGATGACACCGCGCTGAAGCATATCATCCACCTGTTCTGCAATTACACTTCGTTCCTTGGGTGATACGCGGTAGGGGCGTTGCCGCAAAGGAGGGTGCGTTCCAGTGTAGATTGTGTGAGCGACGGTGTTAGTTTGACTCAGTGCCTTTTGAGGAAGGTCAAATGAATCTCGGAATTCATGGAGAAAGGTCATTAGCTGGTCCCGTTGATCCGGAGGAAGCTTGCTGTCGATGGAACGATTGAAGATATCCGAGGAGTAGTCATCCCGCGTGAAAAGAGGAGTAACGGCGTTCAGTTGAAGTTGCTGGCCAGGGTCGTGGGACTCAATAGGCACAATAACGTTGTCATCAACAGGATAAACATAGCCCAGTGTTTGGTGAGCTCTTAAGGTGAGAGGGCATGAGCTAGGATTGCAAACGACAATTCCGGAAGTATCCTGGTGAGGTGGCAGAACGGCGTATGGCAGAGACGTACCGTGGCGGCGACTGAAAACGTCAGATGGCCAGAACACAACGGTAGAGCCGGATAATTCAGTGCGATTGACGGGGACAACGATGGCACTAAGAGGAGGAACATTAACGTCGGAAGCAACAAGAAGCTTGCCCAGGTGAGTGCGCTCATTGTCGGTTGATGGTGCATCTGAAAACACAGATAATTCCACCTGCGCGCGAGCGCAGTCAATTACGGCGTGGTGGCGTGACAAAAATCCCATCCAAGTATCACGTCGTGGGCACAAGTGGTCAACACGAGAAACTCGGTGTGGTACAGGACGTCCTGAACGTTTACTCTCGCCGTACATGCTCCGACTGGTTGAAGTGGTTGCGCACTCGCGGTATTCAGCAAAACGTCGGAAGGTGGCGTCGTTACTTTTTGTATCGAATGGCAGAGTTTCTGACTCATCACAGATACGGCGGCACCCGTATCAACAAGCGCAAGAGTTCGTAGACCTTCAACAAACACTTCCAGAACGTTTGTGGGGGACGGGCGAGGACTTGTACAATGTGACGATTTCGCAGCTCGTGCCTCCGGAGCTGCGGCAGTCAGTTTTCCGTCTCTACAGGGTTCGGTCGGCAACGCAGAGGGGACGGAGAACGGTAGCGACGTGGTGAGGATGAGCGACGGGGACCGAATGATCGGTAGTTGGCAGCAGGGCGGTGGTCTAGTTCGGTTGGTGACGGGTCGCGTTCCACTGATTGTCGGTCGCATTGACGTGGCAGTTCTCGTTGCGCGTTGTACGGGGCCGGTAAAGAGTAGTCAGGGTACCTCGGAGGTGCAGCCGGACCCGTTGCGAAGCGCCGGCGACAGAAGCGCGCCACGTGACCTGGATATCCGCATGCGTAACAGATCGGGCGATTGTCAACTGTGCGCCAAGGGTTTCCGTTACAGCGCTGTTGTGTTGCTGGAAATGGCGTCGTTGATACTCTTACAGGCTGGGGAGTCGGCCCAAGCGGAGGTCGTGGTGGAGTAGCAGCAACAGCAGCATTAGTCAATGGCGCGGGGACGGGTGCTGTCTGAGAGACGGACGGCAATGCCTCAGAGACCTGCGCCTGTATTACCTGCCTCATGGCGGGCGCGAGACGCTCAGAAGAGGGTTCCGTTGCCGGTAGATACGACAGGCACGAAAGTTGTCGGGCCACCTCCTCGCGCACATATCGTTTGATTTCGGACATTATTGCGCTGTGGTCTCCACCCAGGCTCAATGCCGCGAGAGTTTCATCGGTAGCCGCTGGACGCCGTGTCATGACTCGTTGTTTGCGCAACTCCTCGAAGCTCTGGCAAAGAGTGGCGAGTTCGGACACGGTACGTGGGCCCTTGGCCAGCAGCATCTGGAAGGCGTCGTCGTCTATCCCCTTCAAAATATGTTTGATCTTGTCTGCCTCGATCATTGAAGGGTCAAGGCGCTTGCACAAGTCGAGCACATCCTCGATGTAGCTTGTGAAGCCTTCTCCTTGAAGCTGTGCACGTCCCCGTAGGCGCTGCTCGACACGGAGCTTGCGTACCTCGGGGCAACCGAACACATCAGTAATGCGTAGCTTAAAGGCACCCCAAGTGGCAAATTCCGACTGGTGGTTGTTAAACCAGAGACTCGCCACCTCTTTCAGGTAGAAGGGTACATATTGCAGCTTCGAAGGGTCGTCCCACTTGTTGCTTGCGCCTACCTTTTCAAATGTCGGCAGCCAATCTTCTACGTGTTGCTCATCAGTACCGTCGAAAAAAGGTGGATCGCGCACGCGTAGCGCTGTGGGAACGATGACCATCGGAGGCTGGGTCGTACCTTGCTGGATGGTTTCTTCAGCCATGTCTGGGATGGCAGGTAGTTTCCTGTTGCGGAGTTCCAGGTTGAGTTACCCAGCACCTCCACCACTCTGGAACGGGGTTTTGTGGCGCAAGTAGTACTTGCACAGCAGGTCTATTGATGCGGAAACCGGGCGGCAGGAACCGACGCAGGAAAACACTACGCTCGGGGCAACAGCTCGTGCTCCTCTTGCTAAAGGCGTGACCCACTGCGGCACATATTCTTCTTCCTCTCTACACGTGGAACAAATCGGAGCAGTTGAATAATAATATTTGTTAGTCTTATATCGCCATTGAGCTTAAATGCGTTGAAAGGGCACATCGCGTGGGACGTTTTGACAGCAAAAAAAAAACGGCCAATCATTGTAAGTCTTTCATCTTTAAGGAAAATGATTAATTCTGTCAAACACTAGGAAACTTAAAGGGACGGCGTACCGCTTTGACGAAAATTACTCACCTGAAACGCATGCTATCAGAAAAAAGCTATGGCAATATGCTAATGTTAAGAAGGCCGACAAAAAATAAAGTTAACTGAGCTGAGTTTTGATTAGCTCATCGTGAATGGTAGAACGTTTCATTAGGACATTGACAAGGAAGTGGTTGTCCCGTTTTCGCAAACATGACGAATAATTAAAAGTAAAGTTCAAAAACACAAAGATCATGTTGTCTTATTAGTTAAATGCAGAAATGTAACAAATGAAGTAGAACAGCTTGCTGGATTGATAGAATTAGTGGAATCTGATATTGTAATGGGCACTGAATCTTGGCTCAAATCAACTGTTGGAGATAGCGAAGTGTTTCCACAAGACCACGCAGTTGTCGTAAAGGTCGGCCGAGCCTCAGAGGGGGCGTTTTTCTGCTTGTTCATATGACACTGCAGTCCAGCACTCTAGGTATCGACTATGAAGCTATCGAAACAATCCGGTGTAAAATTGTGTTGCCTAACAACACTAGTTTGATTGTTGGCTCGGTTTACTCTCTGCCAAACTCTGATCTGAGCGCAGTTTGTGCACTCTCTGAGATTATCTCAGAAGTGTCTGGTGAAGCGATATTGTTCGATGGTGATTTTAATCTGCCTGACTTGTCTTGGCAGGATGATTATTGTAACATTGTTGCTCGTTGTGCTGCGAACTGTGAAATGAAAAAGGTGGTAGACACATATGGTCTAGTAGAATACGTAAGAGAACACACACTTGAAGGTAATATCCTAGATTTGTTGTTTTCAAGCTCACCTAATGTTGTAAGCTCTATAACAGTCACGCCAGGAACTAGCGACCATTCGGCTGTTTTTTAAACCAGCAAAATCGAAATTCGACGATTCTGTTCTTGTGAAAATAGGAAGATAATTTTTTATGATAAAGGAAGTTATGAAGGTATCAACCAAAAACTTCTTGAATACCTGCCAACTTTTGAATACTTAGTGAACGATTGTAATATTCATGAACTGTGGAATACGTAAAGTGAGTGAGCTTGTGAACGAACATGTACCAAACGTACATTCTTCAAAA
The DNA here is from genome assembly GCF_043290135.1 of Rhipicephalus microplus. Taxonomy (NCBI): domain Eukaryota; kingdom Metazoa; phylum Arthropoda; class Arachnida; order Ixodida; family Ixodidae; genus Rhipicephalus; species Rhipicephalus microplus. Next base: position 100,271,274 of record NC_134704.1, on the reverse strand, counting down.
CTTAAAAACAGAAAAAAACCTTGGGTTACATCATTCATTATACGATTTATACAAAAAAAAAGAAACGAATTTTTGTGCAGTACAAGAAAACAAAGAGCAAGGCTCATTATGAGAAATTGGCACAAATACCGCTTTATTACAAGCTAACTTCTAAGATCGCAAATGAAAATTAATTCAAGGAACTAAATGAAAGGTTGAAAACCAATCCTAAGCTTTTTTGGACGTATCTAAAGGGGTGCGGATCAAGTGATCTGGGCATTCCAGAAATAGTTTGCAATAACCAAGTTGTCGTGGATGATGAAGCAAAGGCAACGTATATAATAATAATAATAATAATAATAATAATAATAATAATAATAATAATAATAATAATAATAATAATAATAATAATAATAATAATAATAATAATAATAATAATAATAATAATAATAATAATAATAATAATAATAATAATTATGATAATGATAATAACAATTATAGTAATATAGTAATAATATTATAAAATAATAATAATAATAATAATAATAATAATAATAATAATACTTTATTCTACCATGTGTACACAACAGTTACATGCCACCGAGATGAGGCAAAAGGAAACAGGCGAAACTGTTTCCTGACTAGGCCTACATCCCGGCTCGTGAACAAAAACAAAAAACAAAAAAACAAAAAGAAGGAGTGAAACATATACTCGTGTAAACAGTTTTGTGAACAAAAAAAACAAAAAACAAAAACAAGGACAGCGGTGAGGAAAGCGAGAAACATCCAGTACAGCACAATTCATTAGCATCACTGTAGGGAAGTCATGGAATTTTAAGCAATTTTGCTATTGACGTACGAAACCTATAAAAACCATTTCATGTTGATATGTCCATCAGAGTAAAGTTGTGAATAGATTTAATGAATGAAGAGGTGCAGTAGTATCCATCATAATTCAGAATTCAAGTGGAGCTAACAATGTGCGAAGCTTAACAATTGAAAAGCAGTGAAGTAAAACCTAGTGAACAAAAGTATACATCGCAAGTGGCAAAATACATTGCATGTAAAAAAAAAGCACTTCATCCTGGATCGAAGAGTAATCTTACTTTCTTTTTAAAATAATGTACAGATCTGCTTATCTGTGATAAATCTACTACAGATGGAAAACGGTTACATATATTTAATATTTGATGGTCAAGTGTTTGGGTACCATAATTTGTTCTAGATCGTGCTGAAACAAGTGACGTCCTTCGTAAGTTATATTTAATGTGACGAGTGAAGTACATATTGCTGAATGAAGCAAAATCTTGTTTTATACGATTATAAAAAAGAACCATAACTTTAAGTTTGTAGCATTCAGTGAAACACAATACACGGACAAGAGAAAATAAATTGCTATGTCTATGTCTATCTGGCCTTTTAGTTATTAGCTATAATGCTTTTTGTTGCATGGTAAACAATTTTCGTGCATTGGTCCTATTACATGTGCGCCAAACTAAGTAGCAGTATGTGAGGTGCGACTGAACGAGAGAAAAGTATAGCTGCTTTGCCACCGAATGTGGAAGAAAATGATTAATACGGCTTATAACACCAATGGATCGAGCCATTTTCAGTTTACATGACTCACGTGATCAGACCAGCTCAAGTCATTGCGGAAGTGTACGCCCAGAAACTTGCAGCTACTGTTACATGTTATTTCTGAATTACCAAAATAGAGTTTTGGGTTGTGGTGTATTGCTTTGTTTTTAGCACGGAATAAAATGAAATTAGTTTTTTTCACGTTTAATCTCAATTGATTTACCCTCAACCATCCCTCTATTTTTTCAAGCCAACTATTCGCTCTCTGCTCAAGTTCTTTTAGGTTGGGATCAGAAAATAAGATGACTAAATGACTTCTTCCATTCAGTATTTCTTCCAGCGAAACCCCACACTATCACGACAGCTGCTAGCAATGTGCCGCCTATGACGCAGGTGGAACTCAGTTTGTCCGGTATCAAAAAGTTGTTGGAGCAATTGGACGAAACCAAGGCAGTTAGTCCTGATGGTATTTTTCCTCGCGTATTAAAGCACTGTGCTGCGACCATGTCCCTTTATGTTTTCGTTATCTTCACGCAGTCGCTTCGTGTCAGTAAATCGCCTTACGACTGGAAGATAGCACACGTTGTGCCAATTCGTAAAAGGGGTTCGAAAAAAGATGTACAGAATTATAGGCCCGTCTCCCTGACATATATTGTATGCAAACTAATGAAACAAATAATTTACTCAGCTATAATGAGTCCCCTCACGGAGAACAATACCCTAATTGGAGAACAGCCTGGTTTTCGCAAGGGCCTGCACTACACAACTTGTAAAATTATATCGTGATTTAGGAAGTGAAAGTAATGCGGAGGGCCAGATAGATTGTTTGTTTTTAGATTTTCGAAAAGCTTTCGACACGGTTACGCATTCACTTCTTATTCACAAATACGGCAAATCGGTATAAATAGAAATGTCATCAAATGAATTGAAAATTTTTTATCGCAGCCAGTGTGTTAATGTTAATGACAAGAGATCCAGTTACGTAAATGTCACCTCAGGAGTCCCACGGGGCGTTGTATTGGGACCTATATTATTTTTGATATACATAAATGATATAAATTTGGGTATTGCGTACTCCTTGCAACTCTTCGCAGAAGACTGCGTGGCGTACCAAAGTATATCTTGCGATGAAGCTGTGACAGCACAACAGGGAGGCTTGAACAGAATATATGATTGGCGCAAAGAGCAGAACATGTGTTTAAGTGCAAAAAAGTGCAATTGTATGTGTTTTTCTAGAAAAAAAAACGGCTGATAAATAACTATTCTATAAATAAAAAGTTCCTTACCACAGTTATTGTCTCTAAGTGCCTAGGCAGAATGTTTTCTGCTCATTGTTCATGGAATGCGCACATCAGTGAGATAGTTGGTAAGGCTAGATGGGAGCTGAACTTTGTTCAACAAAACCTAAGATGTCGTGAACTTGAATGTGTAAGACGAATATTAGAGCACGCCTGCCAAATATGAGATCTATCGGAAGCCAGCGTCACTTCTCAGATAGGAGGTATTTAAAACAGAGCAGCCAGGTACATCCTGGGCAGGTATCATAAAACGGACGGTGTCACAATGATGAAGCAAAAATTCAATTGGGAATTGTTGTCTTCGCGACGACGGAAGTTTAGGCTGAAACAGTTTTTTTTTTCAAATGTAGAACAACAAGGTAGACATAAACAAGGATAATTATATAAATCCTCCATTTTATGTTTCTATGCGTTATGATCACAAACACAAAAGCCGTGAATACCGGCTAGGACGTACATGTTCGCGAATTCCTTTTTTTCTGAAGCGTGTAGCCGAATGGAACAAGCTTGCTGAAAAAACTGCTTGTTGTGCAAACGAAGACCTATTTGTATCTCTGTTCCAACCCCCCTCCCTGCTGTTACGCCCAATGGCAATGTGGGGTAATTCTTGAATAATAAAATATACGAGCACCTGGGGTAGTTTGGTTTATATATAGAAGCATAAAAGTGGGATTTGAGTGATGCTAGAGAAAGCAGGAGGCAAATACGATTTGGAAAACTTGTAATAGTTCTTAGAAAAACAAAAGAAAAGAGTCGTCAATTGAATTTGCACAGAAGCAATGGGACACGCGTAAGATACCGCACAAAGTGTTCGTTACATACACTGTAGGAGCGTATGAATCTCAATGAGCTCAAAACGATTGTGTGTGAGGCCGCCTTTGTGACTTAGTCATTTGAGAATTCAGGGTAAATTTTCATAGTAGGAAATAGGCGAATGACATAGGAAGGGAACTTATACCTACCTGGTGATGGTCAGCGACATCTGGCAGTCAGTCATGAAGCTTCGCTTCCAGAAGGAGTCGGTAGACCCTCTCAAAAACAGCGAAGCGCCTCCACGTCTCACGCTTTGCAAGTGCAAGGTTTCATGTTTGCCTTTCCGCTTAGCATCCGGATGTTGCGTTGTAAAAACAGAACCTCTGCGTAACGATGATGATGTAATCTGTGCCACGCGCAACCCTGATTGGAATAGAAAAGCTTTTGCTAGAATGTCACAAATTTGGCATCATGTCAGCGAATTGTGTTTCCGAACAAGAGTGTAGCTAAACACGACATGTACTTGCCAAATGGATGGGAGCAACAGAAGCAATTTAAAGCACTTCTCTTAATGTCGGCAATGTGCAAAATTCTTAGGAGTAGATTTGCATAAACTAATTTGAGCTTGTTCAGATTTCTCGGGAGGAAGATTGAATAATATAAGCCGCTCCTGCTCTTCGAAGGAGCCAGACAGTTAATTAAATACTTTTCCGCAAGAAACACATGTTAGCTAATCGAAGCACTATAATCACATTTACCAGCCTTATAGAATAATGCAGTTCCAGCCTCTCACCCTCCTCTTTGTTCTGTTGCACCGTCAATCTCCTTCCGAAGCACAGAAACACACAGGTAATCTTCCTGTCTCTCCTCTACCTTTGCCTATCTCAATTCTTCTTTCTATAGTAATGTACTGCTGAGCACTTTAAGTCCAGTCTATAGTGTCTTACATCAAATCGTTTCAAAGCTTTTTGCAGTGTATTTTTTATTTTTGTGTGCACCAAATTTTTTTTGGCTCATGTTATCATTTTGTTCTGTCATTCGGGTGTTAGTTTGCAGAGACTTGAGAAAACACACATCCGCAATGCAGTTTCTATAAGTCTTGGAGTATAGGAAATAAGCAAATAAGCAAACGTTTATCTCAAAGAACGGTGACAAAATAACGTGATTGGGCAAATAGAAATAGCAATTTAGCGACGCAGACCGGAGTTGACCGTTTATTGCAGCACTAATAAATCCCGCGTCTTGTCTGCATTACCGGTAAAATGCACAAAGCATATTTTTGACGAAAACTGCATGTGACTTCTTATGCATTTTTCAATGCTTCAAAAGCTCACAAAGTTGCAAACGACGAAAGGGGCTGGGCTCGTACGAAGTTGTACTAAAACAGCTACTTGTCTTGCGCCTTTCCTTTTCGACCATTTTTTTCACATAAATATTCTTGAAAAAAGGTTTTACAATTCGCCCAGCTTCCTGCTTTAGGCATTTGACTGATTGTCGAAAGTGTTTGTCTCGTTTCTTATTGAAATACGGAATAGTAAATGTTTGTGCCTTTATGAAGGCACCAGCCGTTCTTTCTCGCTAAGGTAATGAAAGGCAGAACACTAAATAGAATAATTAGACAGGCACAGTATTTATGTAATACGCTCGAACATCAGATGTTAAGAGACAGTATAATCCGAGAAAATACTGGAGTCACATTGCTCGGGCTCAAGTTTTGGCAAGCAAAATGTCTTTACATGTACACATGGAAAGTCTGATGTCCTGTACGGCTGAACATACACAGCAAAAACTCAAAATGCACATAATTTCACACAATAACCACGGTGTGAATATTATAAAGTTTTAAAGATTTAAAGATATATTCAGAACAATGTTAAGCATCTCGCCTTCAAGATATAATGTACCTCAATTATCTCACGAAGTATTTGTTTCTTCCAGTAGCGTATTATGTGAAAGGGTGTTTTTTGCAATCATCTTCGCCTTGTGCTGGAGGCCATTTGTGCACCGAAGTAATTTTTGCGTCGTACGAAAAAATACAACGTGAACCGAAGCGTGCTGCTGAATTGCTTATTTCCTTTTCATTTATTAATATCTTTGGCAGGAAATATCAAGGCGGTGAACTCAAATTTCACTCCCCAAACAGCACTTAGCTTTTCCGAAGGGGCATATATTGTACAAAAACGTTTTTTTTTGTATGTGTTCAACACTCTTTTGGCGCTTCCAAAAGGACGCATTCAGTGTCGTAGGAAAATCGATTCTTTTCTTTTATAACCTTCCTGGTGAGCTGGCTTCTGAAAGCCGTAAAACAAAAAAATAAACACTGGATTCCACACCATTTCGCCTTAGATGTTTCTCCGATGCGAAAACGATCTTTGTAAATTTCTCGTCTTCATTCGATTTAGTGGTTCTCCGCCGCCTACCTTTGAAAACTATCTGCACCTTACATGCCCTATCACTGCTTCCGTGATTAGCCCTTGACTAAGCGACTATGTCATGTGACGTCAAAGAGAGGTCACACATTTTGGCTATCTGTGAATCCTGAAGACGTCACATGAGGACGTAATCACGTGACAATGATTTTCATATCACTCGTGTTAACGAAGCTGACGATCAACTTTTGCTTTTGAGCTAAGACTTTTGTCTGTCTTGGCATAATTGTTTTTTTTTTCAGCTCCGTTGAATCCGCGTATCTGCGCGGAGCAGCGCAGATAATGATGACTTGTTTTGGCGAGAATCAATTAAGAAATCCTGTTGCCCTTTCCGTTGCCCTGCATTGTAATGTCACCTGATGCTAGCTAAAATACGATTGTATGGCCCGGTGCTGCTGTAAAGTTCACATCTTCGCCAATGCCAGTGAACTATTCGTTTTTCCCCCTAAGACATTCGTGCATTTTTCCCACTTGAAATAATAATTTGCTGACAATCCAAATGTCGGCATTCGTGTCAGTTTTTCAGAAAAATAATTAGGTAGGACCTGGAGTTTTCATGTTGGTGGGCCACGATATAAAAGTTTATGCGGTATCTTCTGACCAAGTTGTGCGCTATATTCCATGGGTTTGTGTTCGAATGTTTGTGTTCGAGTGCAATGGCTCAACTTGCGTGGCCAGTAATGTAAAATTCATAAAGATAAATTTAGCTCATGGGTATTGGTGAAGAAAGCAGGAGAAGTTGCAAGTCCTGACATTTAATTTCATCTATGTCCGACATCGATACGAGTAATACCAAAAGAATATCATATATTGCATAAAAACGATTCACATAATTCCCAGCGTCTTACTCAAGCTGTAGGCGAAAAAAAATTGTGCTTTAACGTAGACATTTCGCATGCAAGATGCAAAGTACAGGACACTAAGAGAGCAATCATAATATTGTGTAGAATTGCCCAACTTCGCTGTTTCGAAACTTACGATGCTTAGTGTAAACTTCACTTTTAAATGCGAAGCATTTCTTAGCGAACTTCAGTGAATTTGAGCATATCTATCTATCTATCTATCTATCTATCTATCTATCTATCTATCTATCTATCTATCTATCTATCTATCTATCTATCTATCTATCTATCTATCTATCTATCTATCTATCTATCTATCTATCTATCTATGTAGTCGCCTATGAATTTTAGCTCGCCTGACGTTTCGATAATGATATCGATACCAAATTTTGTAGGGCTTAACAGGACTGTGTGGAGAACATATTTACTAGTTCTGACATTAACATCATGACATGTATATTATGAATGTCGTGATTTACATTTCATGATCCTGCAGCTCTTGCGGTGGTTTCGTTCACATGTCATGTTGCAAAACTGGCATGGTATGACATGATTGCATAGCGAACTCAAGCGACAGACCCTAACATGAAAATCATGAAATGTGTGTCACGTAATAACATGACTACATGCCACACTCATGATGTGATGGCGGCCGTTTCGCCAGCTTCTCTTATACCAAATTCGGTATTACGGGAAGTGAATGGATGACTAAGGTATTATACTGGTGCAAGCATGATAATCATGAGATGCGTGTCACGTAACAACATCACGACATGCTAGGCTCATATTGGGCTCGCAGCCGTTTCGCTAGCCTCACATGTACAAAACTCGCTATTACGCAACGCGAACGGACCATATAGGTAAATGACACATCCAAACATGATAATCACGGCATGCGTGTCATGTAACAACTTGACTACATGCCACTCTCTTGATGCGTTCACGGCAGTTTTGCTAGCTTCACATATGCCAAGTTTGGTATTACGTGACGCCAATGGATGACAAAGTTATGTGACTGGTGCAAACATGACAATCGTGAGATGCGTGTCATGTGAGAATATGACTACATGCCACAGTCAAAGCGCCAATACATTTCGACGTGACGTGGTGCGCGTGCTCGCCGGCGTTCATTTCGTCGTGTCACGCCAGGCACCGGTCCTGGAATTTCTCGCAGACGTGTGCTGCGCTGCGTTGCTCTGACGCATGCGCGTTGGAGCGCGTCCAGCATCCCTACATCACGAAAACATGAAGATGCAGTGTTGTATGGGTAACGCATCGGCGCGAATTTTGCGCGCGTTGCCATCGGGCCACGCCGACGGACGCTGGCTTGATGAAATGCTACGATGAAGTGTTCGAAATGAAGCACGACCTGCTAATTGTGTCACGGTAATTATGGTCATTTGGCATGCGGTCTGTATGACAGATAAAGATTAAAAAGAAAATTGGCAGATCCCACGAACAGTGGGAATCCATGATATGCTAAGTAGGAATGAGAAATGTTGATATCTCGCTTTAAAATCAGCCCAATGTTACAATGTGGAGGTAAGTGACGCCTTACAGAACTTCCGTGTCATGATTATCATGTTTGGATGTGTCGTTTACCTTCGTCACCTATGCACGTCACGTGATCCTAAAGTCATTATATTTGGAGCCAGCGAAACGACTGCTAGAACGTTATGAGCAGGGTATGTTGTCACGTTCCTACATTACACTCGTGTCAGGATTATCATGTTTGCACGAGTCATAGAATTCGTCATCCATTGAGATCACGTAACACCAAATTTGGTACTCGTGGAGCTAGCAAAACGGCGGCGAGCGCATCATGAAAAGCCCAAAATACTCCAATGTAGCGTTGACGTGCGCGCACGCTAGGCACAGTGACGCTACGTTATCAAATTTCAAGCACAGTCTGACGACAGGCGCGACCAGCGTCCGTCGGCGCGGCTCGACGGCAACCGACGCAAAATGCGACATGCTGCATTTCGCGCCGATGTCTTAGAGTAAAATTACTTTATGCCGATGCATTACCCAGACAACACTGCGTTTCCCTCTTTTCATGACGGAGGAATGCCGGAAGCGCTGAAATGCGCATGCGTCAAAGCAAAGCAGCGCGGCGCACCTGTGAATATATGGCAGGAGCGGCGCCTGGCGTGGCAACTCCGGTGTGGCGCGACGAAATGAATGCCAGCGAGCACGCACAGCACGTTATACCGAAATGTATTGGCACCTTGACTTTGGCATGTAGTCACGTTGTCACATGACACGCATCTCATGATTATTATGTTTGCACCAGTCACATATCTTCGTCATCCCTTGACGTCCCGTAATGCCAAAGTTGGCATATGTGAAGCTAGCGAAACGGCCTCGAGCGCATCATGTGTGGCACGTAGTGATGTTGTTACATGACACGTATGTCATGATTATCATGTTAAGATGTGTCATTCACCTATGTGGTCCATTCGCGTCGCGTAATAGCGAGTTTTGTACATGTGAGGCTAGCGAAACGGCTGCGAGCCAAATATGAGCCTAGCATGTCGTGATGTTGTTACGTGACACACATCTCAAGATCATCATGTTTATAATAGTCACATACCTTCGTCATTCCTTCACGTTGTGTAATACCAAATTTGGTATATGTGACGCTAGCGAAAAGGCCGTGAGCGCATCATGAGCGTCACATGTAGTCATGTTGTTACATGAGACGCAGGTCATAATTTTTATTTTAGGGTCTGTCGCTTGCCTTCGCCTCGCAATCATGCCATACCATACCAGTTTTGCACGATGCCATGTGAAAGAAACCACCGCAAGAGCTGCAGGTCGATGAAACGTAAATCATGGCATTCATGACATACGTGTCATGAATTTCATGTTATGACTGGACAATTATGTTCTTCAGACAGTCATCATTTGCCATACCAAGTTTGGTATCGATATCATTATCGAAACGGCCAGTAGAGCTAAAAGTCATAGGCGCCTAGATAGATAGATAGATAGATACGATCTGATTCACCAAAGTTTCCTAAGAAATGCTTCGCATTTAAAAATAAATCACTCGCACACGTGCACCCAGGCTTCCACATCGAGGGTTAAAGTGTAGGCAAGGGCCTTTTCAACCATGGCCAGCATGTGGCAACTTACGTCAAGCACAACTGTACATCTTGTCCAAGCCCTAGCAACGCCAAAGCGTAAACTGAGCAGACGGTAGCGCGATTGATTGATTGATTGATTGAAAACTTTATTGGAGTATTTACATTGTGCTCTCGCTTGTTGGCTTCAGCACCATGGAAGAAAAAAAAACTCGGGTGGCCTCAAACTGGTCGGCTTGTTACTGCTGGGCAGGGAATGGCGATCGTGCCCAAGGCAGCACACCACAGGTTCAGCCTGACTGTGATATGTTGGTCTTCAAGTATCCAGTTGGTAGTATTTTCAATGTCTTGCTGTAGCTGAGGCGGGGTACATAGGGCTTTCTTCGTAAATGCAGCTCGACTTGATATGCTCCGTCGTTGCTGGCTCGTGGCAGTAGTCACAGTGGGGGTCGGAGTACTTTGTCGAGTGTATCTTTTGAAGGACCGGGATTGTCGAGAAGCTTCGTGTTTGCAATCTTCTGAGTGTGACTTCATAGAAGCGGGTGGATCTTAGGGGTGGGGCATCGTGTTTTGTAGCTTCTTCTATTTTGGCTCTTAATTGCCGCCGGCGTTGAACTTTTGCTCGGTAGTTGCCTTCATGGGTCTCATCTTGGGTCATCGTTGCGGCATGCTTCGAGCCCATATCCCCGAGTCGTTCCTTGCTGTGATGCTGCAAGGATCGTTGATGAACTAGGTCGTGTGCCGGTATAACTGTGTGTCCAGCAATCCAAAGAACTCGTACCCGGACTGATCGTTCATGAAGTTGGGTGGCATTGTGTAGGATGTGCCTGGCGTACGCCGGTAGCTTTCTTCTAGTTCGGAATGTTTCAAGCACTTGCTGCGAATCCGTGAAGATGCGAGTAGCTTTTGGCGATGATCCTGTTTGATTGTAATGGGCTAGAGCTTCCGAAATAGCATACCCTTCAGCTGTTTTGGGTAGTAAGCAGGATTGCGTAATAAAGAATGAGGATGCTTCCCCTGTTCTCAGGTTGAAAAATGCCCCTGTGTTCGAAACTTCTAGAGTGCATGAAGCATCCGTGTAGATTATATCTTCTTCGTTAGGTATACTTTCAAGGTGCTCAATATGCCGCAGAGCGTAGTATACCCATCGCTGATTGTCCGAGGCTTGGTCCATGTTTTGGAAGCGGCCGATTGTCTGTCACGGTAATATCTTTCCATGGCGGAATGGTGGGTAGAATTCGAGGCAGGTCTTGGTTGCTTAGACCTAGCTCGTTCCTGATGGCTCTTCCAGGGCGGGTTCGCTTGAGGTGCTCATTTCGAGCTTGCAGTGCAGGCTCTGAATAGTCACGTAATGGAAGAAGTAGACCTGTTCCGTACAGGTCTTCGACTTTGGTGTATTTCGGTAGCCCTGTGGCGATGCGAATGCATGTTTTGTTGATGCATTCACGTTTTTCAAACCGAGTCACCGTCATTGGCAGGAAGGGTAGTCCATATAGGAGCCTTGAGTGGACGAGCGTTTGCGCGAGCCTTTTAATTTGACCATCGGATAGGCCCCAGGAGCAATTTGTCAACTTTTGCAGCACTTTTGTTGTCTGTTTCGTAGTGCGCAGCACTGATGGTTGCGTGTGCTTGCATCGGGAACGCCTCCCGCATTTCTCACCTGATGGCAGTGATGCATGGATTAATGAAACGGCCGAGATAAGAGACTACAGGAAAATCTTTACGCCTCTTTATACACAGTGTCACTCTGTCAGCAGGTATGCACCCAATGCCGGATGATTTTGATCGACCAACAAGCCTTTCACTATCGAACGACCGATATATCCATCTTTATTTCTCAGGGTAGCCGTGCGCACGAAGGGGAAAGGTTCCCTTGCCCAGTCATTTTTGAGGGGAGGGGGCGCACTGTCTACACCATGCATTGACGTAATAGAGAGAGGGGCTGCAGTGAGAAACCACGCCCCTCCACGAAGGGGAACTCTGCTGACGTTTGTTTCTTACTCTCCTACCATGAAACGTTAGTGTTTGTTCGCGTGTGCCCGTGAATGTGCATGAAAACATCATAGCTTCGGAGACTTAAAGGGACACTCACCAGGCCCCATACCAAATTTTAGTTATATAGTGGAAGTTGTTGGGTGTTCGACGCAGAACATTTTGTCACAAAGATTTTTTAAATCAGTTCATTACGAGCAGATAAAATGGTTTTTTTTGAAGCGGCGCGATACGAGGATGAGAGGAGGTGAGCTCGAAACCCTTGCCGCTCCTACGCGTAGCCTTCGCAAGCGAAATCTCTCCCCAGCCCTCTTCCTTTCTGAGGCATCCCACGAAGAGTTCACGTGCGCATAACGTGCTCAAACAAGTCCAACCTTCAAGCACGAGAGCGCATTGCTTTCTTGACCAGCGTTATCTGCTGGTCTTCTGTCTGTTTCTGCGGGGTGGTTTGGAAACTCTGGCTTATACGTGGTAGGATAGATGAGCACAATGAGTGTGCGAACGCGTAGAAGCGTTCCACGGTGATCGTCTGCTCGATGCGTTGACCGCGGGGTCATGAACGCATGCGAAACGCTGACACAATAGCCCCGCATATCGTTGCAATTCACGGGAGAAAATGCAAAAAAAACGCCCACATTCTCTTATTCTATCTAATTATTCATCTAGAGCTTTATTAATCTCTTCAAGCAACAAATTACATAATATACGCATGCCGTGTTAAATAATTTTCTCCACGTCACGTGACAATATTTGCAACGTCAGAGCAGCGTCGTCTACGTAGAGGACCAACCTGACTGCATTGCCTTGTACCTAGGGCCATTCATACGCGCACGTCATGCCCTCATTCTCTGGGCGCGCGCCGGCAGAAGGGAGGGGGAGCAGCATAGAGTTTCATATTAGGAAACTCTTTGGGGAGCAGCGTTCATCTTGAAATTTGACCCGTTTCCGCTGCGTGTAGCGTTGCAAATTTCAGCAGACGTGATCATGAACTCTTTGTCTACGCATTGCGCTTGTCAGCTCTAATCTGTCAAACATGGTGAGTGGCTCTTTGAAGTGCCAAAAGCATGATAGGTTTATGAGGAACGCCGCAGTGGATAGCTCCGCAGATTTTGACCACCTATTGTACTTTGACATGCAGTAGCATCGCGCAGCTTAAGCAGCTATAAAAAACAATAACAGCATTTTCGCGAAGCGAATTATGATGAGAGGGGTGAAGCGCCGTCCGTCCATCAATCTGTCCGTGCTTCTGTCCATGTGTCTGTTCGTCTACGCTTCCGTTCGTCCGTTCATTCTTGGTTTCGTCCATTCATGCAACCATCCATCCATGCGTTTATCCGTCCATTCGTGCGTCCGTCTGTCCATTCGTCAGTGCTTCTGTCTTTGTGTCTGTCGAAGCGTTTTTCCGTCAGTCTGTGCTTCTGCCCATCCGTCCATGCGTCCATGTGTCTGTCAGCCCATAGTTTCATATCTGCATTCGTCCATCCATTCGTCCGTTTGTCTGTATATCTGTGCGTCCCTCCATCCTTGCGTTCATGCTTCAGTCTGACCATCCGTCCGTCCGCCTGTCTGCCCAACCCTGCTATGGCCCATGCGTCCGTCTATCCATGCTTTCATCCTTCAGCCCTTTCATCTGTGCGTCCATTCATTCATCCATCCATCCATCCATCCATCCATCCATCCATCCATCCATCCATCCATCCATCCATCCATCCATCCATCCATCCATCCATCCATGCATCTGTCTGTCTGTCGGATAGACAGATGGATGGATGGATGGATTTTGTCTATCTGTCTAGATGGATGGATGGATGGATGGATGGATGGATGGATGGATGTCTGTTTTTCTTTCCGTCCATCTGTCTGTCTGTCAGTCTATCTCACCGTCCGTCCGTTGATCTATCGTCTGTCTATTTGTGACTCTCCATCCGTCCGTCCATCTAGTGAACACTACAAGTACCGCCATCTCACATCTTTTCATCGTATATTCATCATACAGAAGTACTGTCAGCCAGCGAACATTCCAAAGACTAAACGAGAAGTGGCTACGTAATACTACCACCACAACTACAACTACCAGGGTTGCCACTGACTTTTCAGTGAAATTCGCCAAATGTCTAGCAAAAAGTCACCGAAAGTCGCCATTGTTCTGCAACTTTTGCCAAAAATGTCGACACTCACATACGTGTGACAAGCCACGTGAAGATTGCTAAATATGTATTGCTCTCTGGAATACAGTACCATTCAGAACGCCTAAATTATGTCGATGTTTTTCAATGCCAGTCAAATCACCCACTTCACCATGGAAGGGCTCACTGGGCTTGCAGTCTCATCACCCGCTTCACCAAGGGAGCACTGAGAAAGGCATGCATGCACCAGCAGACCCTGAAGTCTATAGCGCCTCATAACAAAAGATTGTGATGGTTTCAGCTGTATCAAATACAGAGCAAAAGAGTCGCTACAACAAGGTAGAGACGGCGTGCGTAGTCTGGTTGCTGATTTCAGAAAATCTCATTGCAGTGGAATAACGTGTCCAAGTTTTGAACAAACTAATTACAAAATAACAGAAATAAATTTGAAAGGACTGCGTAACCGTGGCAATGCCCGCACTCACTTTTTGTGCAGTCAGGCTTACGTTACTTATTCGCCTCAATGCAGTTTCTGAAGGCTGCGCAAAGAAATCGACCTTATAGCCGGCCCGAAAAGTGTGTTAACAAGTTTAAACTCTACATTCCAAATCACGGAGTACTTCCGTATGTAGTGAAGAAGTCCGCAAGCTATTGAGGACAGTTGGAGCTGTGGTCGGATCACGCGTGGCCTAACCGTCACTTAGTGACTTGATAAGCGAAACATTAAAGAAGCTTAAAACTTTCAAAGCACCTAATGAACTTATAACACCGCTTCGCGCAACGCGAAGCACTCCGTTCACGTAAATTTTTCTGCGAGGTTTCTGGCGGACGTACCAGTACGTTAGTGCTTCAATGGTATAGTGGAACTGAGAAACGGGACAGACTTAGTGAATGTCGCGGAAAGTGCACCATTTACTGGACAGTATAAAGCTATAAAATAGTTGAAAAGGTGTTGCTGCCCATTCGTTTCGAAAATACTGAGTTTAGAATGCATAACACAATCGAAAGCTAAGCCGTAAATTCACCATGTCGCCATTCATAATTTTAGGTCACCACGGGTCCCTAAAACTCGCGAATTTGGAAAAAGGTAGCCACCAGTGGCAACCCTGACTACTTCAACTACTACATACATCGTGGACACACGACCCGCGGATTAAGAAGATTTGTCCCTAAACCTGCAACTTCATTTCTTGCCAATGCGGCAGTAGGTAGGCTCCAATATAGGCGCCGTCAAAACTGTGACATCAAGGTAAGTTATGTGGGAACTTCTCGGGTGGCTTAGCCAGCTATTTTCGGGTTCCACGCGTTTAGGTTGCCCTTGGCAAGTGTCTTCCAGCATGAAATGTGAAGTAGTGCTAAGCAAACAATACATTTACCTTATTTTTTAAAGTTGCTATAAGGTCTTTTTGCTTGTTCACTTTTTTCCAGGGATTAACATTTAATTTTTTTTCGCAGCCGCAGAACACCGAGAAGTGGGGTAGCCGACATGACATGAAGCTCAACCTTTCCACAGTGAGCCAGTTAGATCATCATAGAACAGAGATTTTGTCAGGCCTGTGAAGATGGACCGTCAATAATATTGATAGCATTTGATGCATGGTCGCTGGTAGTCACTGAAAGCACTTGCAGTACTGTGCCTTTTTTCTGTACACCTTAAGCAGCTGCTCAATTATAGACCTAGAAAAGGTAAATTCACCGCAAATATGAGCAGCTAAGCAGTATTTATTGAAATCAATTTGCACATCGGCGCGCCTCTGCCGTGGAGCCATTTCAATAAATATCAGGCTCTTCTTCTCAACCCGTACTGGACCGCGATTATAACACATCGACAATCAGAAACTGACGCCGCGCTGCCTCTATCACTTATCAGTAATAAACACATTGACGTACATTATGTAAATTTTAAAGTGTGCTCGGCGAATGCCTATGGACATTCTCACCATTATTATGATCATCACCATATTCAGCCTCACTACTCCAACTGCAGGGCAAAGGTCTCTCCCATGATCCACCAATCAACCCGGTCTAGTGTTTTCCATCGCCACGTTAAAACCGCGAACTTTTTAATAACATCGGCCCACCTAACTTTCTCTCTCCCCTTCGTGCGTTTGCTTCGTCTGGGAATGAAGTCAGTTACCCTTAATCGCCAGTGGTTATTCTGCCTATGTGCTACGTGCCCAGCCCATGTCGATTTCTTCTTGATATCAACTATGATATCTTTAACCACAGTTTGTTTCTTGACCCACTCTGCTCTCTTCTTGTCTCTAAAAGTTACGCCTATAATTTTCCTTTCCATCGCTCGCTGCGTCGTCCTCAATTTAAGCACAGCCATCTTGGTAAGCCTCGAAGTTTCTGCTCCGTAGATAAGGGCTGGTAAGATACAGCTGTAAAGAACCTTCCTCTTGAGGGATAATGCCTGATTAGCAATCATGACTTGAGAATGCTTACTGAATGTGATTGCCCCCCCCTATCCTTATTCTTCGAGTTATTTAACTCTCATGGTTCAGCTCCATGGTTAGTACCTGTCCTAAGTAGACCTATTCTTTTACAACTTCCAGCGTCTCTCCCCCTATCACAGAGCGCTTTTTTTCAGCCGAGACTGTTGCACATTACTTTAGTTTTGTGCATATTATTTTCAGACCTACTTTTCTGCTTCCCGTGTCCAGTTCAGTAAGCATTAGCTGTGATTCATCCCCTGAGTTACTCATCAAGGCAATGTCTCCTAAGTTACTCATCAAGCCAATGTCATCAGCGAATCACAGGTTACTAAGATACCCTCCACCATAACTCTTATCCCTAACTCTTCCCAATCTAGGGTACTGAAAACCTCCTCTAAACACGTGGTGCATAGCATTAGATAGATTGTTCCTCCCTGCCTTACAACTTTCTTTATTGGGATTCTGTCGCTTTCTTCATGAAAAACTGTGGAGGTTGTAGATCCAATGTAGGTTTATTGCAGTATGTGTAAGTAGGGTTCTTCTATGCCTCGGTTCTGTAGTAACTGCATTACTGCTGATGCCTCGAATGAGTCAAACGCCTTCTCGTAAGTTATCAAAGCTATGTAGTGGGGTTGGTTGTATCCCGCGTATTTCTCTATTATCTGACTGATAATATGGATATTGTCTATTGTCGAGTTAAGTCTGTACGAAATCATGCTTGGTCCTTTGGTTCATCAAACGCTAATGTCGCCCTAATTTTGTTACCTATTGTCTTTGTAAATAGTTTGTAGAGATAGGACAGTCAGCTGATAAACAGTCACTATAAACTACTTACTTAAATACCTCTTTTTTTCTTTTTTGTGTATGTGCGTGTGCATGTATCGCATTTAATATAGCGTTTGGTGTTGGTGGAATCCTCATTCTGGGGGCGCTTTTCTGAACCACTTGCCATGAAACGACTTGTCCGCAGGCCCGTCCTTCTTTAGAGAGAAAGTCATTCTAGCTTGTTTTTACCAAAAGCGCAAGTGCTGTTTTTTGGCAAGTGTAGACACCATGCACATTATTAAATAAAGGGTTCGCGTTATTTCTAATTTCACTAAGTTTGGCTGAGCAGCTGAGGAGACTCTTCTATGCCGCCTGTGGCTTGGAGTGGCCTTCACGAACGCATACTCTTATCTCATTGGGATGGCCAGCTCTCATACATGCACTTACTGCAGTTGCTAAGGAGCCATCGCGCACCTTCTGTGTGAGTGCACCCATTTCAACGCGCAAAGACAAGAACTCACTGCAGCTCTGGATAGACTAGACAATCGGCCTTTGTCGGAACAAAGGATTCTGGGTCATTGGCCGAGCCCATCCTCAGCCCAGAAGGCTTTGAAAGCTTTGTTGCGCTTTTTGCGGCCAACTGGCCTCAGTGACAGACTTTAGTGTCTTATACTTTTTGATGTTGCCTTTCCTCTGTCGCAATTTTTTTTTGTAATTTCTCTTTCTCTTCGCTACATTTCTTTTTAACATCTTTCATTCCCCTCACCCCTTTCCCCAGCACAGGGTAGCCAGCTCCTTGGCTGAGCAGCGATGTGAGAGTACCGAACAAAATTTACCAGGACGTTAAAGTTTCACAAGTAAAACTAGTGATCCAATTGTGGGTCGTTATCATGAATAGGCACGAACGTCGCACTTGAGCGTAAAACAGAACAGTGCTCTGTCTGTTAAGGTCAAGTGAACTACACCACTCGGGACGGCTTTCAGCTCTCCCATAGTAGAGTACCAAGGACTCTAAATTGTTAACAACTTTTTCTAAATGCAAACTACACCACTTTTTCTAAACACACAGTTTACTCATAGAGAAACATACATAAAGAGTGAATACTCCCGTAGGGCTCTGCGGCCCAGCTATGGCGCTACTTTCAGCGCCACGAGTGGCTGGTCAGACCCAATTAATGTCTTTTGCATAAATTAAACAAGACTTTTTTTCCGATGCTGGAATTTGAACCCGTATTCTCATGCTCCGAAAAGGAGTTTCTTTACTACTAGGCTATACACCCATACGGGCACGAAAGGAATTACATGTAAAGCACATCTAAATCACAAGGATATGTACCCTTTGTGCAAAATAAATGCAAAAAAACACTTTCTAGTCAGACTTTACTGATTTTTGTAGTAAAGCATTAAACATCCTCAGTGAGGCACGTTGTAAAGCGGATGCGAAAAATTGCACAAATCAATAAAGTTTCTTCTTTGCAAAAATTTGATTCCAAACTTAGGTTCTCATTGGCCTCCTGAGGCGGCTATTATATATCGTCACGAAAGACAGGATGGATGGATGGATGGATGGATGGATGGATGGATGGATGGATGGATGGATGGATGGATGGATATGGCTTCACCCTTTAGATCGGGCGGTGGCTAGCGCCACCAAGCCGTAATACTTAATGAACCAAAAACTACATTTATTTTTTTTCTTTAAAAAGTGAGTTTGAGGATTCGTACTTTGCAATAAAGAGTTTAATTTTCACTCGTGTCTTGACTTTAGCCACCAATCAGATAACCTCCTTCTAGTTAAGTCTACCCGCTTAAAGTATATTTTGCCCTCCCGGTCCCTAAATCCCAGTGCTTTGAAAAACTCTGCGCCATCATCCTGAACTATAGGGTGAAGCCCTTTACAGAACATTAACAAGTGTTCGGTAGTTTCCTCTTCCTCTCCACACGCACTGCATACTGTGTCTACCCCTTCGTACTTGGCCCGATATGTCTTGGTTCGCAGTACTCCCGTCCTGGCTTCAAACGGTAGAGAACTACCCCGAGCATTATCACAGATCCTTTCCTTGGCAATTTTCTGCTTAAAAGTTCGATAGATCTCTAGTGCGGACTTCTTAATCATGCCCATTCTCCACATGTCAGTCTCCGTTTCCTTCAGTGATCGAGCATGGGCGCGCCATCTAGCGGTTGATCAGAGCCTATCTTACTGGGCTGCGAAAAGGCCCGAGTGGCCACTGTTTACATAGTATAATTCTCTGTGGTTTACTCGTTGCCAAATAACAGCACTCCTAAAGCAGTAGCTATATAGCCGCTGCGGACGTCCCTGTGCGCTCTACGTCAGGGGCGTCCACCAGTAGGAGCAACGCCTCCTAGCGAAAAATTGGCCGATCCCACGTACAGTAAGAATCGATAAAATGCGAAGCACGATTAAGAAAGGTTGATACGTCCCTTTAAAATCAGAACAACGTTAAGAGGTGGAGGTTAAATGATGCCGTACATGGCTTCCATCCCATGATTATCATGTTTAGATATGTCGTTTATTTTCGGCATCTATTCACGTCACGTAATACTAAATTTAGTATATGTGGAGCTAATGAAACAGCCGCGAGCATCCTATTAGCGTGGTATCTTTTCATGTTTTTATATGACGTGCGCATCAGAAATTTCTTGTCTGCACCTTTCATATAATTTCTCATTCATTGACGTCACGTAACACCAAATTCAGTATATGGGGAGCTAGCAAAACGGCCGCGAGCGCATCGTGAAGGGCCAAATATAGTCCAATGTAGCGTTGACGCGCACGCACGCTGGGAACAGCGACGCTACGTTAGCGAAACACGAGAACTATAGTCTGATCCTAGGCACGACCGGCATGACCAGCGTCCGTCAGTGCGGACCGACGGCAACCGGCGCGAAATTTACGTTGATGCGGTACCCAGACAATACTGCGTCTCCCTCTTTTCGTGACGGAGGGACGCCAGACGCGCTGATACGCGCATACGTCAAAGCAAAGCAGCGCTTTGAATGAATGCCGGCGAGCACGCGCACCGCCTCACGTTGAAATGTATTGGCGCCCTGGAGAGGCTAGCCAGCACGCGCACAGGACGGAGTATCCTTGACAAGTTGGGGATAAATTACCATAAGCAACAAGGAAGTAAAGTGTCGATTTTAAAGGTGATCAGGGAAAAGATCCAGGTCCCCAATCTGCCCAAAAACATGCACCCCGAATTTAATCAGGGCAGAAGGGAAAGCCGCGCTAGAACTCTGTTTAAGGCCTACGGCAGAGACAAGGAAGCGTTGTTCGTAGACGCAGCGGAGTACCCTAGTCACAAATCCTACGTTGCGGTACTAATAAACACGGACCGCAAATGCGTAAACGCGTGCTCCATACGCTCGGATAATTCAGAAATCGCGGAAGAGGTGACTATTGCACAGGCCATAATTTCCCCAAAGTGTAGGTATGTCATCAGCGACTCACAGTCAGCAATCCGTAACTATGCACGAGGAAGAATATCTCCCGAGGCAGCCAACATACTCCTCCGCAAGGCAAATCTCATGTCATCCGAGGAATTCGATGAAAGGTGTATTATATGGTTCCCAGCCCACACCCCGTGTGCGTCCCCCATTCCTAACCTCAACGAAGAGGCTCACCGCGTAGCTCGAGGTCTCACTTACCGCACTCGCAATGGAGCTTCACATGAGGTACTGGGAGGAGATGAGTGGTGGGAGAGGGACAGAATGTTTAGGTTCTGCGACATTATCCAATTCTACCAAAAGTCGAGGCGCAGATTTTCACCACCTAGCACCACATTGGACAGATCTCAGGAGGTTGACTGGAGGCGACTTCAAACTAGAACATTTCCCAATCCGAAGCTCCTAAATCGCATCTACCCCGAACTATACCCAGATGACTCGTGTAAGCTATGTAGCATGAGACGCGCCTCCCAAGAGCATATATTATGGGATTGCACACAGATAAAGGACGCCAATGCAGTCTCCCCAGAACAGCTTGGGGCGTGGTGGAGAGCCGCGCTGATCAGCTCAGATCGCACAGATCAAATATGGGCCATCCAGCGGGCACGGGAGGCGGCTGAGAGACAGGGTCTCCCCACCGCCCCTGGTGCGGCTTAGGCCCACGCCTCAATCCGCTGGTTAAATAAAGTTTGCTCACTCACTCACTTGACTGTGACATGTAGTTATTTTTTCACATGACCCGCATCTCATAATTATTAATTTTGCACCAGTCACATACCTTCGTCATTCATTAACATTCCAGAATACTAAATTTGACACATGTGAAGCTGGCGAAACGGCCACGAGTGCATCATAAGTGTGGCATGTAGTCATGTTGCTACATGACATGCATGTCATGATTATCATGTTTCGATATGTCATTTACCTACGTCACCCCGCCGTGGTGGTCTAGTGGCTAAAGTACTCGGCTGCTGACCCGCAAATCGCGAGTTCGAATCCCGGCTGCAGCGGCTGCATTTCAGATGGAGGCAGAAATGTTGTAGGCCCGTGTGCTGAGATTTGGGTGCACGTTAAAGACCCCCTAGTAGTCGAAATTCCCGCAGCCCTCCACTACGGCATCTTTCATCTGGTGCGAACGCATGACATGTAAGAACTTGACAACATATCACGCTCATAGCGTGCTCGCGACCATTTCGATAGCTCCACATGTACTAAATTTGGTATCATGTAAAGTGAATAGATGACGAAGGTAAACGACACAAGGAAACAAGATACTCATGACACGAAAGTCATGAACGGCATCATTTTCCCACCTCGTAATGTTGTGCCGATTTTAAAGTAACATATCAACCTTTCTCATTCGTGTTTCGCATTTCACTGATTCCCACTGCACGTGGGATCTGCCTATTTTGTCGGATGGAACTGATCACAGGACCATTCGGTCGTTTTCCTCTCGCGTGTGACGCGAATGCCGGGGTATCATGCACAGCGACCAAACCTATCAGAGCTTGCGCTAGCGCTTCTACTACGTACTTTACACTTGCGTCCTCGCAGTTATCCGCTATCTCCGGTTGCCCTTTCTTGCTTTATGGCTATGCCGACAATCGGGCATAGTGGCGGCCTCGATTATTCTATGGTTTTCGCGGTGACTGCCAATTTACATGCCCAGTGCTTCACTCTGCAGTGCCGTTGCAGTGACCTCTGTGCCGCTGTCTCAACCATGGTCCCTCCTATTGATTCCACTTGCATCATAACTTAACAGTGACTTTGTGTGTTCCGTGTGAATCTACTTAGTCATGCTGCGTTCAAAAAAATTCCCACAACCGAGGAGCTTGAAGAACACAAGCGGCGTCGTGCCGCTGGCGATCACCGTCGCTATGCACTGCTGCAAGGTGAAGCACGCACGGCCCGCTTGGAACAGATGCAACAAGCGGCTCGGTCGCGACACGAGCCACTAAAAGGTGAAACACGCATGACCCGCCTGGAACAGATGCGGCAGATGGCTTGTTCGCAACATGCGACGCTACATCGCGAAGCACGCACGACCCGCTTGCAAAATATGCACCAAGCGGCTTGTTCGCAACATGCGGTGCTCCAGCGCGAAGCACGCATGGCCCGCATAGAACAAATGTGACAAGTGGCTCGTTCGCAACATGCGGCGCTACAAGGTGAAGCGCGCTTTACATGCTTGCGAGGCATGTGACTGGTGGAGCGTTCACAGTGTTCTGCGCAACATGACATCTCCCGCACCGTTATTTTGTATGCTGGCGCAAACAAGCATTTAGAGAAGCATTTCTTTCATGATCTATTAGGGGCGTCATGCAGCGTCTGCGACCACCTGTGGTTGGCGTCGGACGTGTCAAAGATTGCAGATCGGTTCATTCCCGTCCTTGCTCCCGTGTTTCCCGAAGAAGACGTACACAACTTTAAAACGTGCGCTATCTGCAGGGTGACTTTTCTAAAGGAAAGATTCCCCGATGTGGTGGTGGTGAAAACCATTTATTAAAATTATTTAAATTTGAGAGAGAGGGACGACCTTCACGGCTGACGCTTTACAAGCTCTAGGAGGAGTCTTTAGTCCGGGACGCCTCTGGCTTCTGCGGTGGCACGCACCCTGGCGACGAGGGCTCTTTGGCCCACCAAGGCCGAACAGCTGAGCAGGACAGCTTCCCAGCTCTCTCGGGTAGGGGGTGTAGGGGAAGTGATTGGGGGGACCGCCTGGTTAGAAGGGCATGCCCACACCAGGTGAAAAGTATCCGCAAGCGGATGGGCACAGTGTGGGCATTCCCCGGAGAAGGCCGGAATGAAGTGCTTAGGTATAGCCGGGCACATACTGTGTTGGTGTAAAGGCGCAAGAGCCAGCGCTCATCAGACTTAGCCAGGCCCGGTACTGGGGGCGGAAATTGGAGCCTGTTTGATTTGTACATCGCTGTAATTTTGCGGAAGGAAGTTACCGGATTAGGTTCCGGATCTTCAGGCGATGAAGGGCGAGGCGGATCTCGGAAATCAAGCGCACGGGCCGAGGCATCGGCAGCCTCGTGACCACCTAGTCCTGCGTGAACTGGAGTCCAAATGACGAAACAAGTATTCGGGCCGTCCATGAAATCACAGCGCTTAAGGATTCGAGCAGCGCGAACGGTGATACGACCAAAGATTCTGACACGCGCTCCGCGAATCAGTAATAATAAACTGAGATAGGGGTCCACTGCGGCGATAGCTATGGCGACTTCCTCCGCATGAGTGATGTCCGTGGTTCAAAATGTGAGCCCTTGGACAGGCACGTTTTGATAGACGATGGCCGCCGTGTACCACCCCCCCCATGGTGAGGGCCGGACGCGTCCGTATGGAAGGCTCCAAGACAGGACCCATAGCGTCCCTGCAAAGCTGTAACCCGCGCTGTTCGCCTGCCTTCGTGAGTCCCCTAGCCATTTTTTGGGGCAGAGGCTGGATAACCAATGCTCCACGTCAGTCTTCTGGGATCGTGGTCCGCTGCTCTGCACTGTAGGTGTAAGAGATCTGGAGGTGGCGTAAGAGACATCTCCCAGCGTGCGACTTGGTAAGCCGCAGGTACTGGTTGTTAAGATGGGCCTCTTTGAGTTCCCCGTACGTGTTGGTCATGCCCAGCTCTGCAAGACGTTGTAGACGTCGTGATCGGGAGGTCTAGGGCACGCTTGTATATTTTTCAGAGAATTCTGTCCAGCGTGTTCTCATTGCATTTGCGCAAACGTAGGTAGAGTGTCGAAAAAAGAATTCGACTCACCAGAAAAACATTGGCGAGGCGTAGAGCATTGCGGCATTTGAGACCCTTTCGCTTGTTCGAGACTCGGCGGACCATGTGGCCCACCTGATCCCCGACCATACGTAATTTGCGCAGGGTGGTATTGACTTTCCGGCTCTTGTGTATAAAGAGCCCTAAGAAGCGGATTTCTTCGCGTTCCGGGATAGGCCCGGTGCGCAGGGAAAGTGTGATTTGAGTCGTGTCTTTTGTTTTAGGGCGAAGATTCACGTACTCCGATTTCGTGGAAGAGTATTCGAGGCCGCAGCGATGGGCGTAGACATCCACGACCAATGCGGCTTGCTGCAGACTGGCCTCAATGGAGCCAAGAGAACCGTATGCTGCCCACAGCCTGATATCGTCGGCATACAGAGCGTGCCGTACACCGGAGATATTTTTCAGCAGTGGAAGGAGATGAGCCATAGCGAGATTGAACAGAAGGGGAGAAAGGACCGCTCCCTGTGGTGTTCCCCGAGTACCTAGAAGATACGGACCGTGCTCCTTGTCTTGCATGCGGAGGTACGTCTGGCGTTCTATCAAGAACTCACGGATGTACCTGAAAGCATTACGCGCACGGTCTGTTTGGGACAGATGAGCAAGAATTATTTCGTAGGTAACGTTATCAAAAGCTCCCTTGAGATCCAAGGCGAGGACTACCTTGTCGTCACTGGGATGTTCTACCGGCTCACTAACGTCACGGAGGAGTTGCAGGAGAATACCCTGAGCAGAGCGATGTGGACAGAAGCCGTACATAGTGTCGGCAATGGTTCGACGGGCCTCGAGGTAATCGGAAAACCAATCCCTGACAATTGTTTCTATAAGCTTCCCCACACACGAGGTTAAGGAAGTGGGTCGGAGATTTTCTATATTTATTGACTTGCCCGGTTTGGGAATAAAAGTTACCACGGTCATTTTCCAATCAATCGGGAGTGGTTCACATCCTTCCGAATTCGATGGAAGTAGTCGAGGAGGTGAAGGTATGCCAGGTCTGGGACGTTGGCTAAAAGCTTAACCATCACTCGATCCCGACCGGACGCTGTTCCTTGCTACATTTTGGACAGGGCTGCCTTCAGATCGTGGAGTTGAAAGCAACGATCCAAATCTACGTTCTCTAAACCTGCATATGAGAACGTCGGTCTGATGGGGTCCAGCTAGCCAGAGAGATATTTATCCCTAAGAGCCTGTGCCAATTTATCCGCGTCACCCGCATAGGCGTGGAGCACGCGTTGAAGATGCTTTTGCGTTTTTGTTCGGGTTTGCGTGGGCTCTATGAGGGATCTGAAAAAACGCCACGTGTTGCGGTTTGGCATATGCTTATCAGCGTTGTTACAGCGCTCTACCCAATTGGAGTCAGCGAGCTGGGTCGCGTACTCGGCTGCTTCTTGGGTGAGGTCTTGAATGTGGATTTTGAGCTGACAATTATGCTTTTGTCGGCGCCATTGGCAGACGAGGCTAAGCCGAGCCTCCCAGATACGAAGGAGATGGTTATATACCGCCGGCGTGACCTCTGAGAGCTTAACCGTCTGCTCAGTTTGGCGAATCGACGTCACAAAGTGCTGAGCCCAAGTGACGTAGCCTTGCTGAGCTAAGGAAGCCGGAGTCGTGTACTCTGAACGGAACTTCATCCAGTCCGGAAGTTTCGCGTGTTGGTGGGGACGGGTAAGGGGATACATCCGAATGGTAATGAGGAGAATACAGTAGTCACTGCTGAGATTTTTCTCAGTGTTGAGCCAGTCTGCATGCCTGATATGCTTGGTAAGTGTAAGGTCAGCACATGTGTCTCGACTTACAGAGTGACCAATGCAGGTTGGGTGTGCAGAGTCGGTTTGGATGGTGAGGCCCAGGGTAGAAATAAGCTCTGCCAACTTTCTACCACGCCGTTCTTCCTTATGGTAACCCCAGTGGGGACTAGGGGAGTTAAAGTCACCTACGATGACTAGCGGTTCCCTGCCTGCCACTGCAAGGGCTTTGCTAAAAACAGCATTATAAGTTACGTTACGGAGTTTGGGCGAACTGTAGATGTTGAAGATGTGTACGGACGCGTTCTGCTTCCTAAGCGGAAGAATAGTCACCGTAACCTACGAGTAAACCGGATCGCAGTCGAGATCTACCTGATTGGCGGTGTAATTTTGATGCACGCAGAGGGCGCTTTGCGCATCCCTTTGATACACGGTATAATATGTGAAGGCAGCGTGCTCGCCCGGCTGCTGAAGGGCCGCTACCGCAGGCAATAGTGGATAGGTTTTTAAA